>NC_074696.1:5918477-6208477 GCF_029448725.1 Salvelinus fontinalis
GTTTTGTTATACTCACAGACGTCAATCAAACAGTTTTAGAAACTTCAGAGTGTTTTCTATCCAAATCTACTAATAATATGCATAACTTAGCTTCTGGGCCTGAGTAGCAGGCAGTTTACTCTGGGCACCTTATTCATCCAAGCTACTCAATACTGACCCCCAGCCATTAGAAGTTTTTAATCATACCACGTAAATTGCAACACATTTAGTACATAACAGCAATGAATACAGTCAATGCATTCCAAATTGAACCCTATTCCCTATATAGTGCACTACTTTAGACCAGAGCCCTTTGGAACCCTATTCCCTATATAGTGCACTACTTTAGACCAGAGCCCTATTGAACCCTATTCCATATATATCGTTTACTACTTTAGACCAGAGCCCTATGGCACCCTATTCCCTATATATAGTGCACTACTTTAGACCAGAGCCCTATGGAACCCTATTGATTGATTTCCTCATATGAACTGTAACTCAGTAAAATCTGTGAAATTGTTGCAAGTTACATTTTTGTTCCGTAAATAGGGATCTTTTCAAGGAGCCAAAGTCGCTTCATAATTGTGGCGCTTCTATCTTCATAGGACCTACACAAGGGAACTTTCCTAGTCACCGTGCTTCTACATCTGCCTTACTTGCTGTTTGGGGTTTTAGGCTGGGTTTCTCTATAGCACTTTGTGACATCGGCTTATGTAAGAAGGGCTTAATAAATACATTTGATTGATTGATTGAACTGTCGACTTGGAGAACCAAATAATCAAAACATTTTAAATATTAAAATTAAGGGACACACTAAAGCTTTAAAGTGTCTTTTATCTATCCTGCATAGAGTATCACCATAGAGTATCAACATATAGTATCCCTATAGAGTATCACCATAGAGTATCCCCATAGAGTATCACCATAGAGTATCAACATAGAGTATCCCCATAGAGTATCCCCATAGAGTATCACCATATAGTATCCCTATAGAGTATCACCATAGAGTATCCCCATAGAGTATCCCTATAGAGTATCACCATAGAGTATCAACATAGAGTATCCCCATAGAGTATCACCATAGAGTATCACCATAGAGTATCCCCATAGAGTATCACCATAGAGTATCAACATATAGTATCCCTATAGAGTATCACCATAGAGTATCCCCATAGAGTATCACAATAGAGTATCCCCATAGAGTATCACCATAGAGTATCAACATAGAGTATCCCCATAGAGTATCCCCATAGAGTATCAACATATAGTATCCCTATAGAGTATCACCATAGAGTATCCCCATAGAGTATCCCCATAGAGTATCACCATAGAGTATCCCCATAGAGTATCACCATAGAGTATCACTATAGAGTATCACCATAGAGTATCACCATAGAGTATCAACATATAGTATCCCTATAGAGTATCACCATAGAGTATCCCCATAGAGTATCACAATAGAGTATCCCCATAGAGTATCACCATAGAGTATCAACATAGAGTATCCCTATAGAGTATCCCCATAGAGTATCACCATAGAGTATCAACATATAGTATCCCTATAGAGTATCACCATAGAGTATCCCCATAGAGTATCCTGCATAGAGTATCACCATAGAGTATCCCCATAGAGTATCACCATAGAGTATCCCCATAGAGTATCACCATAGAGTATCCCCATAGAGTATCCCCATAGAGTATCCCCATAGAGTATCCCTATAGAGTATCACCATAGAGTATCCCCATAGAGTATCCCCATAGAGTATCACCATAGAGTATCCCCATAGAGTATCACCATAGAGTATCAACATATAGTATCCCTATAGAGTATCACCATAGAGTATCAACATATAGTATCCCTATAGAGTATCACCATAGAGTATCACCATAGAGTATCCCCATAGAGTATCCCCATAGAGTATCCCCATAGAGTATCCTGCATAGAGTATCACCATAGAGTATCACCATAGAGTATCCCCATAGAGTATCCCTATAGAGTATCAACATAGAGTATCCCCATAGAGTATCCCCATAGAGTATCCCTATAGAGTATCACTATAGAGTATCCCTATAGAGTATCCCCATAGAGTATCCCTATAGAGTATCCCCATAGAGTATCCCTATAGAGTATCCCCATAGAGTATCACCATAGAGTATCACTATAGAGTATCCCCATGGAGTATCCCCATAGAGTATCCCTATAGAGTATCACTATAGAGTATCCCTATAGAGTATCACCATAGAGTATCCCTATATAGTATCCCTATAGAGTTTCCCCATAGAGTATCCCTATAGAGTATCCCCATAGAGTATCCCTATAGAGTATCCCCATAGAGTATCCCTATAGAGTATCCCCATAGAGTATCACCATAGAGTATCACTATAGAGTATCCCCATAGAGTATCCCCATAGAGTATCACTATAGAGTATCCCTATAGAGTATCCCCATAGAGTATCCCCATAGAATATCCCTATAGAGTATCCCCATAGAGTATCCCCATAGAGTATCACTATAGAGTATCCCCATAGAGTATCCCCATAGAATATCAACATAGAGTATCCCCATAGAGTATCACCATAACGTATCCCCATAGAGAATCTACACAGAGTAACACGATAGAGTATCCCCATAGAGTATCCCCACAATCTATTCACATAGACTGTCACCATAGAATATCACCCTAGAGTATCCCCACAGCTGCACCTTCTAAAACTAGGGCTCTCTTCAATCCGTATCGAGGAAGTTCAACGTTAAAGAGTAATTGAGAGTGATTCACTGTAAACGCTTTATCTTTGTCTCTCTCTCTCTCTGTCTCTCTCTCTCTGTCTGTCTGTCTCTCTCTCTCTCTCTCTCTTCTCTGTCTCTCTCTCTCTCTCTCTCCCTCTCTCTCTGTCTCTCTCTCTCTCTCTCTCTCTCTCTCTCTCTCTCTCTCTTCTCTGTCTCTCTCTCTCTCTCTCTCTCTCTCGCTCGCTCCCCTTCTCACGTGAGACCTATTGTTTCTGCAAGTAAGATGCTGACGCGTATGGTCTGAAGTAGTGCACTATTAGGGAATAGGGTTCCATCGGGCTCTGACTTAAAGTAGTCCACTATGTAGGAAGTAGGGTGTCATTTTGGACAAATCCTTGGCTGGGTTCCAGCTCTAGAAGTGTCCACTTATCAACAACCCTTCTCCATTCTCTCAGAAGGGTCATGGGGTCAAACGGCCATTACCCATACGTAAGGGCATTTTCCTTCACTTTTTTTGCTCGCGAGGCACTTTGATCCTCACTAAATCACATTACACAGCCATTAGTGAAGCATTATGAAGCAGAGTTTATATGACAGAGCAGAGAGAGAGGGAGAGAGAGGGCGAGAGAGAGGGAGAGAGAGAGAAAGGCAGAGAGGGAGGGAGAGAGAGAGAAAGAGAGAGAGACACAGAGAGAGAGAAAGGCAGAGAGGGAGGGAGAGAGAGACTGAGAGAGAGGGCAAGAGAGAGGGAGAGAGAGAGAGGGCGAGAGAGAGAGAGAGAGAGAGAGAGAGAGAGAGAGACAGAGAGAGAGGGCGAGATGGAGGGAGAGAGAGAGAGAGAGAGGGCGAGAGAGAGGGAGAGAGAGGGCGAGAGAGAGGGAGAGAGAGGGCGAGAGAGAGAGAGAGAGAGAGAGAGAGAGAGAGAGAGAGAGAGAGAGAGAGAGAGAGAGAGAGAGAGAGAGAGAGGGAGTGGATAGGGGATGTTGTATAGCTCAACCCTAGCAAGTTGAAGACCTAGTGGTGTGTGTCAATTTTCTATGGATAGTTCCCCTCCTTCTGTCTATCGTGTAGGTCATGGAGTTTATCCTGGACATGGTATGTGGAAAACTCCTGACCCTAATTGTATGAACTGAACTGAAAAGGTTGTTTAAATATAGTACAAATATATTAGAAACCTGCAAGAGTATTACCCATTCCTGTTGAGTTAGAAGTTTGTGTGAGTGAAGGAAAGGAGATGAGGAGAACATGCTGCTGTTCGAGATGTACCCCTTGGCCAGATCGGACCAGGCCCTGTCCCAATAAGTTCCTCTCCAGGTTGAGAGGAGGCTTCCAGATCGGACCAGGCCCTGTCCCAATAAGTTCCTCTCCAGGTTGAGAGGAGGCTTCCAGTTGTATCTAACTCTGTCCCAATAAGTTCCTCTTCAGGTTGAGAGGAGCGTCCGGTTGGACCAGACCCTGTCCCAATAAGTTCCTCTTCAGGTTGAGAGGAGGCTTCCAGATCGGACCAGACCCTGTCCCAATAAGTTCCTCTCCAGGTTGAAAGGAGGCTTCCAGGTGGAACAGACCCTGTCCCAATAAGTTCCTCTCCAGGTTGAGAGGAGGTTTCGAGTTGGAACAGACCCTGTCCCAATAAGTTCCTCTCCAGGTTGAGAGGAGGTTTCGAGTTGGAATAGACCCTGTCCCAATAAGTTCCTCTCCAGGTTGAGAGGAGGCTTCCAGATCAGACCAGACCCTGTCCCAATAAGTTCCTTATCCAGGTTGAGAGGAGGCTTCGAGTTGGAACCGACCCTGTCCCAATATGTTCCTCTTCAGGTTGAGAGGAGGCTTCCAGATCGGACCAGGCCCTGTCCCAATAAGTTCCTCTCCAGGTTGAGAGGAGGCTTCGAGTTGGAACCGACCCTGTCCCAATATGTTCCTCTTCAGGTTGAGAGGAGGCTTCCAGTTGGAATAGACCCTGTCCCAATAAGTTCCTCTCCAGGTTAAGAGGAGGCTTCCAGATCGGACCAGACCCTGTCCCAATAAGTTCCTTATCCAGGTTGAGAGGAGGCTTCCAGTTGTATCTGACCCTGTCCCAATAAGTTCCTCTCCAGGTTGAGAGGAGGCTTCCAGATCGGACCAGGCCCTGTCCCAATAAGTTCCTCTCCAGGTTGAGAGGAGCCTTCCAGATCGGACCAGACCCTGTCCCAATAAGTTCCTCTCCAGGTTGAGAGGAGGCTTCGAGTTGGAACCGACCCTGTCCCAATAAGTTCCTCTCCAGGTTGAGAGGAGGTTTCGAGTTGGAACAGACCCTGTCTCAATAAGTTCCTCTCCAGGTTGAGAGGAGGCTTCGAGATTGTACCTTGGGGATGTTTTTTTGGCCAGAAGGTCTCCACAACCCCAGAGGCTCCTGTGATAATTGTATTGGAGAATGAGTCTGTGCAAATACAATGTGAATGGGTTTGAATTTTAAACACATCAGGAAAAAGATGGTAAAAGAATGAAGGAAATGCCAGAAAGGTGACTTTTTCTGACCTACACTAATCCTTGGATGAAAAGTAGAAATGTGACATTTGCAAGTTCTGAAGAAACTCTTGAAATCCCTAATATCTCCCCTCATGAAGGTATAATTTAAACATGTCTAATGACAGGGGAAGCAGAGGGAAATGCTTTTCATGGCCTGGGACACGATGTACAGTTTGCCTAAAAGCCTATTTTTCTGAAGAGGGAGGTAATGGATCACGCTGCCAGAGGCCAGGAGAGAGGGAGACAAAAAGAGAGAGGAGAGAGGGAGGAGAGGGAGGGGAGGGGAGTAGACAAAGAGAGAGATGGATAGAGAGAGAGAGCAAGAGAGAAAGATCTCTCTCTCTCTCTCTCTCTCTCTCTCTCTCTCTCCTCTCTCTCTCTCTCTCTCTCTCTCTCTCTCTCTCTCTCTCTCTCTCTCTCTCTCTCTCTCTCTCTCTCTCTCTCTCTCTCTCTCTCTCTCTCTCTCTCTCTCTCTCTCTCTCTCTCCTCTCCTTCTCTCCTCTCTCTCCTCTCCTCGTCTCCTCTATCTCTCTGTCTCTCTTTGTCTCCCTGTGATCCATTGCCCTCACCACCTGGGGGGGGGGGGGGGGGGGGGGGGGGGGGGGGGACATCAGTAAGTCCAGGATCCAGTTGCAGAGTGAGGAATTGAGTCCCAGTGTCCTTGGTTTAGTGATGAGCTTTGAGGGCTCTAGGGTGTTGAACGCTGAGCTGTAGTCAGTGTATAGCATTCTAACGTAGGTGTTCCTTTTGTCCAGGTGGGAAAGGGCAGGATGGAGTGCAATAGATTTAGCGTCATCTGTGGATCTGTTGGGGCGGTACACAATTTGGAGTGGGTCTAGCGTTTCTGGGATATTGGTGTTGATGTGAGCCAGGTCCAGCCTTTCAGAGCACTTTATGGCTACAGACGTGAGTGCTATGGGTCGATAGTCATTTATGCAGGTTACCTTGGTGTACTTGGGCACAGGGACCATGGTGGTCTGCCTGAAGTATGTTGGTATTACAGACTAGGTCAGGGACATGTTGAAAATGTCAGTGAAGACACTTGCCAGTTTTTCAGCACATGCTCGGAGTACATGTCCTGGTAATCCGCCTGGCCCTTTGTCCTTGTGAATGTTGACCTGTTTAAAGGTCTTACTCACATCGGCTACGGAGAGATTGATCACACAGTCGTCCGGAATAGCTGGTGCTCTCATGCATACCTCAGTGTTGCTTGCCTCGAGACAAGCATAGAAGTAATTCATCTAATCTGGTAGGCTAGTATCACTTGGCAGTTTTGCAAGCCCTGCCACATCTGACGAGCGTCGGTACCGGTGTAGTAGAATTCGATCTTAGTCCTGTATTGATGCTTTTCCTGTTTGAGGCGTACCGGGATTTCTTATAGAGATTTCTTGTATAGCTGTTAGCGGCAGCTCTACCCCTTTACAGCTGATATCCAGTTAACGGGATCGATATGACAACAGCCAGTGAAAGTGCAGGGCGCCAAATTCAAACAAACATTTTGAAATTTCATAATTAAAATTCCTCAAACATACAAGTATTATACACCATTTTAAAGATAAACTTGTTGTTAACCTCTACAGAGNCGGAGTACATGTCCTGGTAATCCGCCTGGCCCTTTGTCCTTGTGAATGTTGACCTGTTTAAAGGTCTTACTCACATCGGCTACGGAGAGATTGATCACACAGTCGTCCGGAATAGCTGGTGCTCTCATGCATACCTCAGTGTTGCTTGCCTCGAGACAAGCATAGAAGTAATTCATCTAATCTGGTAGGCTAGTATCACTTGGCAGTTTTGCAAGCCCTGCCACATCTGACGAGCGTCGGTACCGGTGTAGTAGAATTCGATCTTAGTCCTGTATTGATGCTTTTCCTGTTTGAGGCGTACCGGGATTTCTTATAGAGATTTCTTGTATAGCTGTTAGCGGCAGCTCTACCCCTTTACAGCTGATATCCAGTTAACGGGATCGATATGACAACAGCCAGTGAAAGTGCAGGGCGCCAAATTCAAACAAACATTTTGAAATTTCATAATTAAAATTCCTCAAACATACAAGTATTATACACCATTTTAAAGATAAACTTGTTGTTAACCTCTACAGAGTACCTAACCCGGATCCGGGAGCACCCCCCCCCCCCCCCCACACACTGATTAGCATCGCTAGCATAGCGTCACAATTAAATAGTAGCATCTAAATATCATTAAATCACAAGTCCAAGACACCCAATGAAAGACACAGATCTTGTGAATAAAACCACCATTTCAGATTTTTTAAATGTTTTACAGGGAAGACAAAATATGTAAATCTATTAGCTAAACACGTTAGCAAAAGACACCATTTTCTTACTCCAACAGTTTCTTACTCCATCAGGTGCTATCACCAATTCGGCTAAACTAAGATATTGATAGCCACAAACCAACAAACAAATTTATAAGATGACAGTCTGATAACATATTTATGGTATAGCATAGTTTTTTTTTTTTAAATGTGCATTTTTCAGGTATAAATCACAGTTCTACATTGCAGCTGCAATCTGATATAGTGCTGATGCAGCTAGAACAATTACAGAGACCAACGTTATATAACTAATTACTTGTCTTAAAACATTTCAGAAAAAATACACAGCGTACAGACATTGAAAGCCCAACATCTGGTGAATCCAAACAATATTTCAGATTTTTTAAATGTTTTATAGCGAAAACAAAATGTATCGCTAAATTAGCATAACCAGGCCAGCCAGAACCGGCTGGACGCGCCTGACCAGTTCACATGCACGACAGATATATGAAATAACATCGTAAATTGGGTCTTACTATTGCTGGTCTTTCATCAGAATGTTGATCAAGGTGTCCTTAGTCCTGATGAGTCGTTCAATCCATTCACAATGGCAACCTCCCCTCTTCATTTAGCCTGGGTACTGGTCGACTGGCACGGTCCTTTTCCAAAGTTAAAAAACTCAAAGAACGGAACACGGCAAAACTCCCGAAAAAATTCTAATAATCTGATTAAACTATATTGAAAAAACATACATTACGGTGATATGGTCACATGTATCAAACAAACTTCGACACGGAGATAGTTTTCATCCGTAACGTCAGCATAACAAAAGACAATGGCACCTCTGAAAACGCGCATCTCAGAAACCGGAAGTTGTCGGTCACGCTAAAGAAATAGGTCTTATTTCACGTCAGTACAAGATAAACAAAAAATTTCTCCTCTGACGTCTTCCAGACACCCAGAGGAAGAAGAAGGAAGTGTGTTTCGGGTCATAGGTCGCGTGACCATATATAGGCAGAGCTTTGAAGCGAGCATACACATCTTGCAATCTTCTTCTGGCTCAGGGAAAGTGCTGTGAAATGACCTGTGTTTGACTCAGAGACAAAATTGGAACGGTTTTAGAAACCATAGCTTGTTTTCTATCCAATGGCATATGGTTATATGCATATAGTAACAGCAATAATTGAATAAGAGGCAGTTTAATCTGTAGAGGCAATTATGCTAATGCGAAACAGCACCCCCTGTATTCTCAAGAAGTTAATCCCACCACAGTGCACGATTTCAAAATGGCTTCATGACGAAAGCATACAATGCGATTATGTTAGGTCAGCACCTAGTCACAGAAAAACACAACCATTTTTCAGCCAAAGAGAAGAGTCACAAAAGCAGAAATAGAAAAAAAATGAATCACTAACCTTTGATGATCTTCATCAGATGACACTCATAGGACTTCGTGTTACACAATACATGTATGTTTTGTTGAATAAAGTTCATATTTATATCCAAAAATCTCAGTTTATATTGACGCGTTATGTTCAGTAATGTTTTGCTTCCAAAACATCATGTGATTTTGCAGAGACCCACATCCATTTACAGAAATACTCTTAATAAACATTGATAAAAGATATGCTTTGAATTATAGATATACTTCTCCTTAGTGCAACCGCTGTATCAGATTTCAAAAAAGCTTTTCAGAAAAAGCACACCATGCAATAATCTGAGTACAGCGCTCAGAGACCAAAACAAGCCAAACAGATACCCGCCATGTTGTGGAGTCAACAGAGGTCAGAAATAGCATTATAAATATTCACTTACCTTTGATGATCTTCATCAGAATGCACTCCCATGAATCCCAGTTCCACAATAAATGTTTGTTTTGTTCGATAAAGTCCATCATTTATGTCCAAACACCTCCTTTTTGTTCTTGCGTTTAGTTCACAAATCCAAATTCACGAAGTGCAGGCCAGACGAAAAGTCAAGAATTTCCATTACAGTTCGTAGAAACATGTCAAACGATGTTTAGAATCAATCTTTATGATGTTTTTATCATAAATCTTCAACAATGTTTTAACCGGACAATTCCTTTGTCTTTAGAAATGAAAAGGGACGCAGCTACCTCTCAAAGTGTGCACACCTGACTCAGCTCATGGCATTCTGCCAGACCTATTAGTCAATCAGCTCTTATTCTCTCCCCCTTCACAGTAGAAGCATCAAACAAGGTTCTAAAGACTGTTGACATCTAGTGGAAGCCTTAGGAAGTGCAATATGACCCCATAGACACTGTATATTGGATAGGCAAAGACTTGAAAACCTACAAACCTCAGATTTCCCACTTCCTGGTTGGATTTCTTCTAAGGTTTTTACAGTTTTAGAAACTTCAGAGTGTTTTCTATCCAAATCTACAAATAATATGCATATCTAGCTTCTGGGCCTGAGTAGCAGGCAGTTTACTCTGGGCACCTTATTCATCCAAGCTACTCAATACTGCCCCCAGCCATAAGAAGTTAACTGATTAACCTGTTGGGGATGGGGGCGCTGTTTAGACTATTTATGCTAATTTGGCTAATTTTTGAAACGGCTTCCCACAAAATCCTTGATCGTACAATATGCATATTATTATTATTATTGGATAGAAAACAGTCTATAGTTTCTATAGGAGTTGAAATTTTGTCTCTAAGTGGAACAGAGCCCATTCTACAGCAATTTCCCTGACATGGATTCAGATTTCAGAAATGTTGGCCACTGTTCTGAAGTCAGTTAAAACGGCACTGATAGTGCTATGACTGTACGGACACTTCTTACGTCTTCCCCTGGATGCCTTTACATGATGACGATTCCAATGGGGTCGATTGCGCGTTCACAGGCCCTATAAATCAAAAAACCCTGTAGCTAGCAAGTCTTTTCTTGCTGCGTAACGCGCGTGGAGGACACCGACCCTCTCCTGTTCCAAGCGTTAGTTTAGCCTGTTATATTTCTCCGGTCATCTTTTCACTCGTTATAGGAGTTAAAAACATCATAAGGTAGTTAATTTAAAGCGTTTTATAGCAATTTATATCCGTTTAGTGCGATTTTGGGACATTTATTTCTTTAACGCTGTGAATAGGTGGGCACGCTTTCAGTTCATCCCGAACGCAGTTGGCATTTTCACATGGCAAGAGGACAGCTTTCCACCAAAAGACGATTCCTCCCAAGAAAGGATCCTTTGCCCAAGATACTGATGGAAGAACAGCTCAAGGTAGGACATTTTTATTATGATAAATCGTGTTTCTGTCGAAACATTTTAGTGGCTTAGGACGCCATGTTTTTTGACGTAGCTTCGCTTGGCGCAAACTGTATTGAAAAGTAAGGATAAATAAAAAAATGTAATAACGCAATTGTATTAAGAATTAAATTGTCTATCAATCCCTGTCCACCCTATATTTTTTAGTCACGTTTATGAGTATTTATGTATAAGAGTAGATCACTGTCTAAGTGGCGCAAGGACTTTTTCTTTACCAGCTTGTCTACATTTCACATTGTCTAACCATGATTTTGGTGGCTAAATATAAACATTTTCGATCAAACTGTATATGCATGTTGTAATGTGATGTTACAGGAGTGTCATCGGAAGAATTCTGAGAAGGTTAGTGAAAAAATTAATATCTTTTGGCGATGTTGACTTTTATCGCTCACTTTGGCTAGAATCAATGCTGGGCTGCTAATTGCTATGTGCTAAGCTAATATAACGATTTATTGTGTTTTCGCTGTAAGACACTTAAAAAATCTGAAATATTGTCTGTATTCACAGGATCTGTGTCTTTCGATTCGTGTATGCTGTGTATTTTTACGAAATGTTTGATGATTAGTAAGTAGGTAAACACGTTGCTCTAAGTAGTTTTTCTATTCCATTTGTGACGGTGGGTGCAATTGTAACCAATGCCATCTACCTGAAATATGCACTTTTTTCTAACAAAACCTATCCCATACCATAAATATGTTATCAGACTGTCATCTGATGAGTTTTTTTGTTGGTTAGGGGCTATAAATATCTTAGTTTAGTCGAATTGGTGATGGCTACTGGTGTTGGTGGACAAATAAAAGATGGTGGATTATGCTAATGTGTTTTTAGGTAATAGATGTACATTTTTACATATTGTGTCTTCCCTGTAAAACATTTTAAAAATCGGACAAGTTGACTGGATTCACAAGATCTGTGTCTTTCATTAGCTGTATTGGACTTTAATGTGTGAAAGTTAAATATTTTAAAAAAATATTTTTTTTGAATTTCGCGGCACTGGTTTTTCAGTGGGGGGGGGGGGGTGTGCCGCTAGCGCCACGCTGATCCTAGACAGGTTAAAGTATTTTTTACTAGATTCTAATTGGGATGTCGAATTTAATGTACATTTTGATGGCGTAGAAGGCCCTTCCTGCCTTGTCTCTCAGATTGTTCACAGCTTTGTGGAAGTTACCTGTTGCGCTGATGTTTAGGCTGCGGTAGGTAGGTTCTTGCCAATTCATTGATTTATACAGTATGTTGAAGAGGGTGTGGCTCAAGCTGCATACCTGTCTCACCCCACGGCCCTGTGGAAAGAAATTTGTTTTTTTTGTTGCCAATTTTAACTACACACTTGTTGGTTGTGTACATGGATTTTATAATGCTGTATGTTTTTCCCACAACGCTACGTTCCATCATTTTGTATAGCAAATCCTCATGCTATATTAAATCAAAAGCTTTTTGAAATAATCAAAGCAAGACTTAGCCTTTTTTTTGTTTGTTTATCAATTAACCTGTCTAGGATCAGCGTGGCGCTAGCGGCACACCCCCCCCCCCCACTGAAAAACCAGTGCCGCGAAATTCAAAAAAAATATATTTTTAAAATATTTAACTTTCACACATTAAAGTCCAATACAGCTAATGAAAGACACAGATCTTGTGAATCTAGTCAACATTTCCGATTTTTAAAATGTTTTACAGGGAAGACACAATATGTAAAGATGTACATCTATTACCTAAAAACACATTAGCATAATCCACCATCTTTTATTTGTCCACCAACACCAGTAGCCATCACCAATTCGGCTAAACTAAGATATTTATAGCCCCTAACCAACAAAAAAACTCATTAGATGACAGTCTGATAACATATTTATGGTATGGGATAGGTTTTGTTAGAAAAAAGTGCATATTTCAGGTAGACTTCATAGTTTACAATTGCACCCACCATCACAAATGGACTAGAATAATTACAATGAGCAACGTGTTTACCTAACTACTAATCATCAAACATTTCGTAAAAATACACAGCATACACGAATCGAAAGACACAGATCCTGTGAATACAGACAATATTTCAGATTTTCTAAGTGTCTTACAGCGAAAACACAATAAATCGTTATATTAGCTTAGCACATAGCAATTAGCAGCCCAGCATTGATTCTAGCCAAAGTGAGCGATAAAAGTCAACATCGCCAAAAGATATTAATTTTTTCACTAACCTTCTCAGAATTCTTCCGATGACACTCCTGTAACATCACATTACAACATGCATATACAGTTTGATCGAAAATGTTTATATTTAGCCACCAAAATCATGGTTAGACAATGTGAAATGTAACTCAGCTGGTCAGAATTTGTCCTTGCGCCACTTAGACAGTGATCTACTCTTATACATAAATACTCATAAACGTGACTAAAAAATATAGGGTGGACAGGGATTGATAGACAATTTAATTCTTAATACAATTGCGTTATTACATTTTTTAATTTATCCTTACTTTTCAATACAGTTTGCGCCAAGCGAAGCTACGTCAAAAAACATGGCGTCCTAAGCCACTAAAATGTTTCGACAGAAACACGATTTATCATAATAAAAATGTCCTACCTTGAGCTGTTCTTCCATCAGTATCTTGGGCAAAGGATCCTTTCTTGGGAGAAATCGTCTTTTGGTGGAAAGCTGTCCTCTTGCCATGTGGAAATGTCAACTGCGTTCGGGATGAACTGAAAAGCGTGCCCAACTTTTCACATCGTTGCAAAAATAAATGTCCCAAAATCGCACTAAACGGATATAAATTGCTATAAAACGCTTTAAATTAACTACTTTATGATGTTTGTAACTCCTATAACGAGTGAAAAGATGACCGGAGAAATATAACAGGCTAAACTAACGCTTGGAACAGGAGAGGGTCGGTGTCTTCCACGCGCGTTACGCAGCAAGAAAAGACTTGCTAGCTAAAGGTTTTTTTCATTTGTAGGGCCTGTGAACGAGCAATCGACCCCGTTGGAATCGTCATCACGTAAAGGCATCCAGGGGAAGACGTAAGAAGTGTCCGTATAGTCATAGCAACGACAGTGCCCTTTTAACTGACTTCAGAAAAGTGGCCAACATTTCTCAAATCTGACTCCATGTCAGGGAAATTGCTGTAGAATGGGCTCTGTTCCACTTAGAGACAAAATTTCAACTCCTATAGAAACTATAGACTGTTTTCTATCCAATAATAATAATAATATGCATATTGTACGATCAAGGATTTTGTGGGAAGCCGTTTAAAAAATTAGCCACATTAGCATAAATAGTCTAAACAGCGCCCCCATCCCCAACAGGTTATTAACATGTGCAGTGTGAATACGTGGTGTGTGAATACGTGGTCTGTTGTACGGTAATTTGGTAAAAGCCAATTTGATATTTGCTCAGTACATTGTTTTCACTGAGGACATGTAGGAGTCTGCTGTTAATGATAATGCAGAGGATTTTCCCAAGGTTGCTGTTGATGCATATTCCACGGTAGTTATTGGGGTCAAATTTGTCTCCACTTTTTGGATTGGGGTGATCAGTCCTTGGTTCCAAATATTGGGGGAATACGCCAGAGCTGAGGATGATGTTAAAAAGTTTAAGTTTAGCCAATTGGAATTTGTGGTCCGTATATTTCATAATTTCATTGAGGACACCCCAGGCGTTGTTTGTATTTTGTCCTGTAGTTCATTCAATGTAATTGGAGAAATCCAGTGGGTTCTGGTAGTCTTTAACCTGTTTGGCGTGCAAGCCCGACGTCGGTACATTTATGACAACAGCCAGCTCAAAGTGCAGGGCGCGAAATTCTAAATATATATTTTTTTAATATTTAACTTTCACACATTAACAAGTCCAATACAGCATACGAAAGGTACACATCTTGTGAATCCAGCCAACATGTCCGATTTTTAAAATGTTTTACAGGGAAGACAAAATATGTAAATCTATTAGCTAACCACGTTAGCAAGACACCACTTTTTTTACTATAACAGTTTATTACTCCATCAGTAGCTATCACAAATTCGACCAAATAAAGATATAAATAGCCACTAACCAAGAAACAACTTCATCAGATGACAGTCTGATAACGTATTTATTGTATAGCATGTGTTTTGTTCGAAAAATGTGCATATTTCAGGTATACATCATAGTTTACATTTCAGCTCCATCAGAAATTGCACCAAAAACAGCCATAATATTTACAGACACCAACGTCAAATACCTAATTACTCATCATAAAACATTTCTGAAAAATACATAGTGTACAGCAATTGAAAGACAGGCATCTTGTGATTCCAGACAATATTTCCGATTTATTAAATGTTTTACAGCGAAAACAAAATGTAGCGTTATATTAGCGTAGCCACAATAGCCAGAAACACTTGGGAGCCGACGACCAGTTCACATGCGCGACAGATATTAGAAATAGCATCATAAAATGTTTCTTACTTTTGGTGATCTTCCGTCAGAATGTTGGACAAGGTGTCCTTTGTCCAGAACAGTCGTTGTTTGGATCTGGAACGGCAAATTTCCCTCTTCATTTAGCATGGGCACATGCCAAGTGGCACGGATCTCTCCAACGTCAACAAAGTCAGAGAACGGAACACGGCAAAACTCCCGAAAAAATGTCAATAATCTGATTAAACTATATTGAAAAAACATACTTTACGACGATATGGTCACATGTATCAAATAAAATCTAAACCGGAGATGTTAGTCGTCCATAACGACAGCTAAACAGAAGGCAAATCCATGTCCCCTTTTGCGCGCTCCAGAAACAGGAAATGGACGGTCACGTCATACAAAGAGCTTTAATTCCACCTCAGACCAAGATGAACACACCATTTCTTCTCTCACAGCCTCTTGACAACCAGGGGAAGGTCTATGAAGTGTACGCAGTGAAGTGCACCAGTCCCTCCTTCAGCAAAGCACCCCTACAACATGATGCTGCCACCCCCGTGATTCACGGTTGGGATGGTGTTCTTCGGATTCCAACCCTCCCCCTTTTTACTCCAAACATAACGATGGTCCTTATGGCCAAACAGTTCTATTTTCGTTTCATCAGACCAGAGGACATTTCTCCAAAAAGTAAGATCTTTGTCCCCATGTGCAGTTGCAAACCGTAGTCTGGCCTTTTTATGGCGGTTTTGGAGCAGTGGCTTCTTCCTTGCTGAGCAGCCTTTCAGGTTATGTCGATATAGGACTTGTTTTACTGTGGATATAGATACTTTGTACCTGTTTCCTCCAGCATCTTCACAAGGTCCTTTGCTGTTGTTCTGTGATTGATTTGCACTTTTCGCACCAAAGTATTTTCATCTCTAGGAGACAGAACGCGTCTCCTTCCTGAGCGGTATGACGGCTGCGTGGTCCCATGGTGCTTATTGTTTGTACATATGAACGTGGTACCTTCAGGCATTTGGAAATGTCTCCCAAAGATGAACCAGACATGTGGAGGTCAACAATTTTTTTTCTGAGGTCTTGGCTGATTTCTTTTGATTTTCCAATGATGTCAAGCAAAGAGGCACTGAGTTGGAAGGTAGGCCTTGAAATACATCCACAGGTATACCTTCAATGTACTCAAATGATGTCAATCAGCCTATCAGAAGCTTCTAAAGCCATGATATCATTTTCTGGAATTGTCCAAGCTGTTTAAAGGCACAGTCAACTTAGTGTATATAAACTTCTGACCCATTGGAATGTGATATATTTAATTATAAGTGAAATAATCTGTCTGTAAACAATTGTTTGAAAAATTACTTGTGTCATGCACAAAGTAGATGTCCTAACCGACCTGGCAAACTGTAGTTTGCTAACAAGATATTTGTAGAGTGGTTGAAAAACTAGTTTTAATGACTCCAACCTCAGTGCATGTAAACCTCCGACTTCAACTGCACCTGTGGACATAGATACATATAGAGATATATACTTATAAAGATAAATACCTTATCGAGATAGATACAGTATATATATATATATACCTATAGAGAGATATACCTATAGAGATAGACACCTATAGATATACCTATAGAGATGTATATCTATATATTTATCTATGTATATCTATGTCTGGAAGAGGATACTCAGTTAGTCATGTCTGGTAGAGGGTTCTCAGTTAGTCATGTCTGGTAGAGGACACTCAGTTAGTCATGTCTGGTAGAGGATACTCAGTTAGTCATGCCTGGTAGAGGATACTCAGTTAGTCATGTCTGGTAGAGGATACTCAGTTAGTCATGTCTGGTAGGGGATACTCAGTTAGTCATGTCTGGTAGAGGATACTCAGTTAGTCATGCCTGGTAGAGGACACTCAGTTAGTCATGTCTGGTAGAGGACACTCAGTTAGTCATGTCTGGTAGAGGATACTCAGTTAGTCATGTCTGGTAGAGGATACTCAGTTAGTCATGCCTGGTAGAGGATACTCAGTTAGTCATGCCTGGTAGAGGATACTCAGTTAGTCATGTCTGGTAGAGGACACTCAGTTAGTCTTGTCTGGTAGAGGACACTCAGTTAGTCATGTCTGGTAGAGGATACTCAGTTAGTCATGTCTGGTAGAGGATACTCAGTTAGTCATGCCTGGTAGAGGATACTCAGTTAGTCATGCCTGGTAGAGGATACTCAGTTAGTCATGCCTGGTAGAGGATACTCAGTTAGTCATGTCTGGTAGAGGATACTCAGTTAGTCATGCCTGGTAGAGGATACTCAGTTAGTCATGTCTGGTAGAGGATACTCAGTTAGTCATGTCTGGTAGAGGACACTCAGTTAGTCATGTCTGGTAGAGGATACTCAGTTAGTCATGCCAGGTAGAGGACACTCAGTTAGTCATGTCTGGTAGAGGATACTCAGTTATTTATGTCTGGTAGAGGATACTCAGTTAGTCATGTCTGGTAGAGGATACTCAGTTAGTCATGTCTGGTAGAGGACACTCAGTTAGTCATGGTAGAGGACACTCAGTTAGTCATGTCTGGTAGAGGACACTCAGTTAGTCATGTCTGGTAGAGGATACTCAGTTAGTCATGCCTGGTAGAGGACACTCAGTTAGTCATGTCTGGTAGAGGATACTCAGTTATTTATGTCTGGTAGAGGATACTCAGTTAGTCATGCCTGGTAGAGGACACTCAGTTAGTCATGCCTGGTAGAGGATACTCAGTTATTTATGTCTGGTAGAGGATACTCAGTTAGTCATGTCTGGTAGAGGACACTCAGTTAGTCATGTCTGGTAGAGGACACTCAGTTAGTCATGTCTGGTAGAGGATACTAAGATTATCATGCGTGGTAGAGGATACTCAGTTAGTCATGTCTGGTAGAGGACACTCAGTTAGTCATGTCTGGTAGAGGACACTCAGTTATTTATGTCTGGTAGAGGATACTCAGTTAGTCATGTCTGGTAGAGGACACTCAGTTAGTCATGTCTGGTAGAGGATACTCAGTTAGTCATGTCTGGTAGAGGATACTCAGTTAGTCATGCCTGGTAGAGGACACTCAGTTAGTCATGTCTGGTAGAGGATACTCAGTTAGTCATGCCTGGTAGAGGATACTCAGTTAGTCATGTCTGGTAGAGGATACTCAGTTAGTCATGTCTGGTAGAGGATACTCAGTTAGTCATGTCTGGTAGAGGATACTCAGTTAGTCATGTCTGGTAGAGGATACTCAGTTATTTATGTCTGGTAGAGGATACTCAGTTAGTCATGTCTGGTAGAGGACACTCAGTTAGTCATGTCTGGTAGAGGACACTCAGTTAGTCATGTCTGGTAGTGTCTGGTAGAGGACACTCAGTTAGTCATGTCTGGTAGTGTCTGGTAGAGGACACTCAGTTAGTCATGCCTGTTAGAGGATACTCAGTTAGTCATGTCTGGTAGAGACTCCTCAGTTAGTCATGCCTGGTAGAGGATACTCAGTTAGTCATGTCTGGTAGAGGATACTCAGTTAGTCATGTCTGGTAGAGGATACTCAGTTAGTCATGTCTGGTAGAGGATACTCAGTTAGTCATGTCTGGTAGAGGATACTCAGTTAGTCATGTCTGGTAGAGGATACTCAGTTAGTCATGTCTGGTAGAGGACACTCAGTTAGTCATGTCTGGTAGAGGATACTCAGTTAGTCATGTCTGGTAGAGGATACTCAGTTAGTCATGTCTGGTAGAGGATACTCAGTTAGTCATGTCTGGTAGAGGATACTCAGTTAGTCATGTCTGGTAGAGGATACTCAGTTAGTCATGTCTGGTAGAGGATACTCAGTTAGTCATGTCTGGTAGAGGATACTCAGTTAGTCATGTCTGGTAGAGGATACTCAGTTAGTCATGCCAGGTAGAGGATACTCAGTTAGTCATGTCTGGTAGAGGACACTCAGTAAGTCATGTCTGGTAGAGGATACTCAGTTAGTCATGTCTGGTAGAGGATACTCAGTTAGTCATGTCTGGTAGAGACTCCTCAGTTAGTCATGTCTGGTAGAGACTCCTCAGTTAGTCATGTCTGGTAGAGACTCCTCAGTTAGTCATGTCTGGTAGAGGACACTCAGTTAGTCATGTCTGGTAGATTATACTCAGTTAGTCATGCCTGGTAGAGGATACTCAGTTAGTCATGTCTGGTAGAGGATACTCAGTTAGTCATGTCTGGTAGAGGATACTCAGTTAGTCATGTCTGGTAGAGGATACTCAGTTAGTCATGTCTGGTAGAGGATACTCAGTTAGTCATGTCTGGTAGATTATACACAGTTAGTCATGTCTGGTAGAGGATACTCAGTTAGTCATGCCTGGTAGAGGATACTCAGTTAGTCATGTCTGGTAGAGGATACTCAGTTAGTCATGTCTGGTAGAGGATACTCAGTTAGTCATGTCTGGTAGAGGATACTCAGTTAGTCATGTCTGGTAGAGGACACTCAGTTAGTCATGTCTGGTAGAGGCTACTCAGTTAGTCATGTCTGGTAGAGGATACTCAGTTAGTCATGTCTGGTAGAGGCTAGTCAGTTAGTCATGTCTGGTAGAGGATACTCAGTTAGTCATGCCTGGTAGAGGATACTCAGTTAGTCATGTCTGGTAGAGGATACTCAGTTAGTCATGCCTGGTAGAGGATACTCAGTTAGTCATGTCTGGTAGAGGCTACTCAGTTAGTCATGTCTGGTAGAGGATACTCAGTTAGTCATGTCTGGTAGAGGATACTCAGTTAGTCATGTCTGGTAGATTATACACAGTTAGTCATGTCTGGTAGAGGATACTCAGTTAGTCATGCCTGGTAGAGGATACTCAATTATTCATGTCTGGTAGAGGATACTCAGTTAGTCATGGTAGAGGACACTCAGTTAGTCATGTCTGGTAGAGGACACTCAGTTAGTCATTTCTGGTAGAGGATACTCAGTTAGTCATGTCTGGTAGAGGACACTCAGTTAGTCATGTCTGGTAGAGGATACTCAGTTAGTCATGTCTGGTAGAGGATACTCAGTTAGTCATGTCTGGTAGAGGATACTCAGTTAGTCATGCCTGGTAGAGGATACTCAGTTAGTCATGTCTGGTAGAGGATACTCAGTTAGTCATGTCTGGTAGAGTATACTCAGTTAGTCATGTCTGGTAGAGGATACTCAGTTAGTCATGTCTGGTAGAGGATACTCAGTTAGTCATGTCTGGTAGAGGATAGTCAGTTAGTCATGTCTGGTAGAGACTCCTCAGTTAGTCATGGTAGAGGACACTCAGTTAGTCATGTCTGGTAGAGGACACTCAGTTAGTCATGTCTGGTAGAGGATACTCAGTTAGTCATGCCTGGTAGAGGCTACTCAGTTAGTCATGTCTGGTAGAGGATACTCAGTTAGTCATGTCTGGTAGAGGACACTCAGTTAGTCATGTCTGGTAGAGGACACTCAGTTAGTCATGTCTGGCAGAGGATACTCAGTTAGTCATGTCTGGTAGAGGACACTCAGTTAGTCATGCCTGGTAGAGGATACTCAGTTAGTCATGTCTGGCAGAGGATACTCAGTTAGTCATGTCTGGTAGAGGATACTCAGTTAGTCATGTCTGGTAGAGGATACTCAGTTAGTCATGTCTGGTAGAGGACACTCAGTTAGTCATGTCTGGTAGAGGCTACTCAGTTAGTCATGTCTGGTAGAGGATACTCAGTTGGTCATGCCTGGTAGAGGCTAGTCAGTTAGTCATGTCTGGTAGAGGATACTCAGTTAGTCATGTCTGGTAGAGGATACTCAATTAGTCATGTCTGGTAGAGGATACTCAGTTAGTCATGCCTGGTAGAGGACACTCAGTTAGTCATGTCTGGTAGAGGCTACTCAGTTAGTCATGTCTGGTAGAGGATACTCAGTTAGTCATGTCTGGTAGATTATACACAGTTAGTCATGTCTGGTAGAGGATACTCAGTTAGTCATGCCTGGTAGAGGAAACTCAGTTATTCATGTCTGGTAGAGGACACTCAGTTATTCATGTCTGGTAGAGGACACTCAGTTAGTCATGGTAGAGGACACTCAGTTAGTCATGTCTGGTAGAGGATACTCAGTTAGTCATTTCTGGTAGAGGATACTCAGTTAGTCATGTCTGGTAGAGGATACTCAGTTAGTCATTTCTGGTAGAGGATACTCAGTTAGTCATGTCTGGTAGAGAATACTCAGTTAGTCATGCCTGGTAGAGGATACTCAGTTAGTCATGTCTGGTAGAGGCTACTCAGTTAGTCATGTCTGGTAGAGGATACTCAGTTAGTCATGTCTGGTAGATTATACACAGTTAGTCATGTCTGGTAGAGGATACTCAGTTAGTCATGCCTGGTAGAGGATACTCAATTATTCATGTCTGGTAGAGGATACTCAGTTAGTCATGGTAGAGGACACTCAGTTAGTCATGTCTGGTAGAGGACACTCAGTTAGTCATTTCTGGTAGAGGATACTCAGTTAGTCATGTCTGGTAGAGGACACTCAGTTAGTCATGTCTGGTAGAGGATACTCAGTTAGTCATGTCTGGTAGAGGATACTCAGTTAGTCATGTCTGGTAGAGGATACTCAGTTAGTCATGCCTGGTAGAGGATACTCAGTTAGTCATGTCTGGTAGAGGATACTCAGTTAGTCATGTCTGGTAGAGTATACTCAGTTAGTCATGTCTGGTAGAGGATACTCAGTTAGTCATGTCTGGTAGAGGATAGTCAGTTAGTCATGTCTGGTAGAGACTCCTCAGTTAGTCATGGTAGAGGACACTCAGTTAGTCATGTCTGGTAGAGGACACTCAGTTAGTCATGTCTGGTAGAGGACACTCAGTTAGTCATGCCTGGTAGAGGCTACTCAGTTAGTCATGTCTGGTAGAGGATACTCAGTTAGTCGTGTCTGGTAGAGGACACTCAGTTAGTCATGTCTGGTAGAGGACACTCAGTTAGTCATGTCTGGCAGAGGATACTCAGTTAGTCATGTCTGGTAGAGGACACTCAGTTAGTCATGTCTGGTAGAGGATACTCAGTTAGTCATGTCTGGTAGATTATACACAGTTAGTCATGTCTGGAAGATTATACACAGTTATTCATGTCTGGTAGAGGATACTCAGTTAGTCATGGTAGAGGACACTCAGTTAGTCATGTCTGGTAGAGACTCCTCAGTTAGTCATGTCTGGTAGAGGATACTCAGTTAGTCATGCCTGGTACAGGATACTCAGTTAGTCATGTCTGGTAGAGACTCCTCAGTTGGTCATGGTAGAGGACACTCAGTTAGTCATGTCTGGTAGAGGACACTCAGTTAGTCATGTCTGGTAGAGGACACTCAGTTAGTCATGTCTGGTAGAGGATACTCAGTTAGTCATGCCTGGTAGAGGATACTCAGTTAGTCATGTCTGGTAGAGGATACTCAGTTAGTCATGTCTGGTAGAGGACACTCAGTTAGTCATGTCTGGTAGAGGACACTCAGTTAGTCATGTCTGGTAGAGGACACTCAGTTAGTCATGTCTGGTAGAGGATACTCAGTTAGTCATGTCTGGTAGATTATACACAGTTAGTCATGTCTGGAAGATTATACACAGTTATTCATGTCTGGTAGAGGATACTCAGTTAGTCATGGTAGAGGATACTCAGTTAGTCATTTCTGGTAGAGGATACTCAGTTAGTCATGTCTGGTAGAGGATACTCAGTTAGTCATGGTAGAGGACACTCAGTTAGTCATGTCTGGTAGAGACTCCTCAGTTAGTCATGTCTGGTAGAGGATACTCAGTTAGTCATGTCTGGTAGAGGATACTCAGTTAGTCATGGTAGAGGACACTCAGTTAGTCATGTCTGGTAGAGACTCCTCAGTTAGTCATGTCTGGTAGAGGATACTCAGTTAGTCATGTCTGGTAGAGGATACTCAGTTATTTATGTCTGGTAGAGGACACTCAATTAGTCATGTCTGGTAGAGGACACTCAGTTAGTCATGTCTGGTAGTGTCTGGTAGAGGACACTCAGTTAGTCATGTCTGGTAGTGTCTGGTAGAGGACACTCAGTTAGTCATGCCTGGTAGAGGATACTCAGTTAGTCATGTCTGGTAGAGACTCCTCAGTTAGTCATGCCTGGTAGAGGATACTCAGTTAGTCATGTCTGGTAGAGGATACTCAGTTAGTCATGTCTGGTAGAGGACACTCAGTTAGTCATGTCTGGTAGAGGATACTCAGTTAGTCATGTCTGGTAGAGGATACTCAGTTAGTCATGTCTGGTAGAGGATACTCAGTTAGTCATGTCTGGTAGAGGATACTCAGTTAGTCATGTCTGGTAGAGGATACTCAGTTAGTCATGTCTGGTAGAGGACACTCAGTTAGTCATGTCTGGTAGAGGATACTCAGTTAGTCATGTCTGGTAGAGGACACTCAGTTAGTCATGTCTGGTAGAGACTCCTCAGTTAGTCATGTCTGGTAGAGGATACTCAGTCATGCCTGGTAGAGGACACTCAGTCATGTCTGGTAGAGGATACTCAGTTAGTCATGTCTGGTAGAGGATACTCAGTTAGTCATGTCTGGTAGATTATACTCAGTTAGTCATGCCTGGTAGAGGATACTCAGTTAGTCATGTCTGGTAGAGGATACTCAGTTAGTCATGTCTGGTAGAGGATACTCAGTTAGTCATGTCTGGTAGAGGATACTCAGTTAGTCATGTCTAGTAGAGGATACTCAGTTAGTCATGGTAGAGGACACTCAGTTAGTCATGTCTGGTAGATTATACTCAGTTAGTCATGCCTGGTAGAGGATACTCAGTTAGTCATGCCTGGTAGAGGATACTCAGTTAGTCATGTCTGGTAGAGGATACTCAGTTAGTCATGTCTGGTAGAGGACACTCAGTTAGTCATGTCTGGTAGAGGACACTCAGTTAGTCATGTCTGGTAGAGGACACTCAGTTAGTCATGTCTGGTAGAGGATACTCAGTTAGTCATGTCTGGTAGATTATAGACAGTCAGTCATGTCTGGAAGATTATACACAGTTATTCATGTCTGGTAGAGGATACTCAGTTAGTCATGGTAGAGGACACTCAGTTAGTCATTTCTGGTAGAGACTCCTCAGTTAGTCATGTCTGGTAGAGGATACTCAGTTAGTCATGGTAGAGGACACTCAGTTAGTCATGTCTGGTAGAGACTCCTCAGTTAGTCATGTCTGGTAGAGGATACTCAGTTAGTCATGTCTGGTAGAGGACACTCAGTTAGTCATGTCTGGTAGAGGACACTCAGTTAGTCATGTCTGGTAGTGTCTGGTAGAGGACACTCAGTTAGTCATGTCTGGTAGTGTCTGGTAGAGGACACTCAGTTAGTCATGCCTGGTAGAGGATACTCAGTTAGTCATGTCTGGTAGTGTCTGGTAGAGGACACTCAGTTAGTCATGCCTGGTAGAGGATACTCAGTTAGTCATGTCTGGTAGAGGATACTCAGTTAGTCATGTCTGGTAGAGGATACTCAGTTAGTCATGTCTGGTAGAGGATACTCAGTTAGTCATGTCTGGTAGAGGATACTCAGTTAGTCATGCCTGGTACAGGATTCTCAGTTAGTCATGTCTGGTAGAGGATACTCAGTTAGTCATGTCTGGTAGAGACTCCACGGTTAGTCATGGTAGAGGACACTCAGTTAGTCATGTCTGGTAGAGGACACTCAGTTAGTAATGTCAGGTAGAGGATACTCAGTTAGTCATGCCTGGTAGAGGATACTCAGTTAGTCATGCCTGGTAGAGGATACTCAGTTAGTCATGTCTGGTAGAGGATACTCAGTTAGTCATGTCTGGTAGAGGACACTCAGTTAGTCATGTCTAGTAGAGGACACTCAGTTAGTCATGTCTGGTAGAGGACACTCAGTTAGTCATGTCTGGTAGAGGACACTCAGTTAGTCATGTCTGGTAGAGGATACTCAGTTAGTCATGTCTGGTAGATTATACACAGTTAGTCATGTCTGGAAGATTATACACAGTTATTCATGTCTGGTAGAGGATACTCAGTTAGTCATGGTAGAGGACACTCAGTTAGTCATGTCTGGTAGAGGATACTCAGTTAGTCATTTCTGGTAGAGGATACTCAGTTAGTCATGTCTGGTAGAGGATGCTCAGTTAGTCATGGTCGAGGACACTCAGTTAGTCATGTCTGGTAGAGACTCCTCAGTTAGTCATGTCTGGTAGAGGATACTCAGTTAGTCATGTCTGGTAGAGGATACTCAGTTATTTATGTCTGGTAGAGGATACTCAGTTAGTCATGTCTGGTAGAGGACACTCAGTTAGTCATGTCTGGTAGAGGACACTCAGTTAGTCATGTCTGGTAGTGTCTGGTAGAGGACACTCAGTTAGTCATGTCTGGTAGTGTCTGGTAGAGGACACTCAGTTAGTCATGCCTGGTAGAGGATACTCAGTTAGTCATGTCTGGTAGAGACTCCTCAGTTAGTCATGCCTGGTAGAGGATACTCAGTTAGTCATGTCTGGTAGAGGATACTCAGTTAGTCATGTCTGGTAGAGGATACTCAGTTAGTCATGTCTGGTAGAGGATACTCAGTTAGTCATGTCTGGTAGAGGATACTCAGTTAGTCATGTCTGGTAGAGGATACTCAGTTAGTCATGTCTGGTAGAGGATACTCAGTTAGTCATGTCTGGTAGAGGACACTCAGTTAGTCATGTCTGGTAGAGGATACTCAGTTAGTCATGTCTGGTAGAGGACACTCAGTTAGTCATGTCTGGTAGAGACTCCTCAGTTAGTCATGTCTGGTAGAGGATACTCAGTTAGTCATGCCTGGTAGAGGACACTCAGTTAGTCATGTCTGGTAGAGGATACTCAGTTAGTCATGTCTGGTAGAGGATACTCAGTTAGTCATGCCTGGTAGAGGATACTCAGTTAGTCATGTCTGGTAGAGGATACTCAGTTAGTCATGTCTGGTAGAGGATACTCAGTTAGTCATGTCTGGTAGAGGATACTCAGTTAGTCATGTCTGGTAGAGGATACTCAGTTAGTCATGTCTGGTAGAGGATACTCAGTTAGTCATGTCTGGTAGAGGATACTCAGTTAGTCATGCCTGGTACAGGATACTCAGTTAGTCATGTCTGGTAGAGGATACTCAGTTAGTCATGTCTGGTAGAGACTCCTCAGTTAGTCATGGTAGAGGACACTCAGTTAGTCATGTCTGGTAGAGGACACTCAGTTAGTCATGTCTGGTAGAGGATACTCAGTTAGTCATGCCTGGTAGAGGCTACTCAGTTAGTCATGTCTGGTAGAGGATACTCAGTTAGTCATGTCTGGTAGAGGACACTCAGTTAGTCATGTCTGGTAGAGGACACTCAGTT
Organism: Salvelinus fontinalis; assembly: GCF_029448725.1. Lineage (NCBI taxonomy): Eukaryota > Metazoa > Chordata > Actinopteri > Salmoniformes > Salmonidae > Salvelinus > Salvelinus fontinalis. The sequence goes on from NC_074696.1 coordinate 5,944,959, forward strand.
AGTCATGTCTGGTAGAGGATACTCAGTTAGTCATGTCTGGTAGAGGACACTCAGTTAGTCATGTCTGGTAGAGGATACTCAGTTAGTCATGTCTGGTAGATTATACACAGTTAGTCATGTCTGGAAGATTATACACAGTTATTCATGTCTGGTAGAGGATACTCAGTTAGTCATGGTAGAGGACACTCAGTTAGTCATGTCTGGTAGAGACTCCTCAGTTAGTCATGTCTGGTAGAGGATACTCAGTTAGTCATGTCTGGTAGAGGATACTCAGTTAGTCATGTCTGGTAGAGGATACTCAGTTAGTCATGCCTGGTAGAGGACACTCAGTTAGACATGTCTGGTAGAGGACACTCAGTTAGTCATGTCTGGTAGAGGATACTTAGTTAGTCATGTCTGGTAGAGGACACTCAGTTAGTCATGCCTGGTAGAGGATACTCAGTTAGTCATGTCTGGCAGAGGATACTCAGTTAGTCATGTCTGGTAGAGGATACTCAGTTAGTCATGTCTGGTAGAGGATACTCAGTTAGTCATGTCTGGTAGAGGACACTCAGTTAGTCATGTCTGGTAGAGGCTACTCAGTTAGTCATGTCTGGTAGAGGATACTCAGTTGGTCATGCCTGGTAGAGGCTAGTCAGTTAGTCATGTCTGGTAGAGGATACTCAGTTAGTCATGTCTGGTAGAGGATACTCAATTAGTCATGTCTGGTAGAGGATACTCAGTTAGTCATGCCTGGTAGAGGACACTCAGTTAGTCATGTCTGGTAGAGGCTACTCAGTTAGTCATGTCTGGTAGAGGATACTCAGTTAGTCATGTCTGGTAGATTATACACAGTTAGTCATGTCTGGTAAAGGATACTCAGTTAGTCATGCCTGGTAGAGGATACTCAGTTATTCATGTCTGGTAGAGGACACTCAGTTATTCATGTCTGGTAGAGGACACTCAGTTAGTCATGGTAGAGGACACTCAGTTAGTCATGTCTGGTAGAGGATACTCAGTTAGTCATTTCTGGTAGAGGATACTCAGTTAGTCATGTCTGGTAGAGGATACTCAGTTAGTCATTTCTGGTAGAGGATACTCAGTTAGTCATGTCTGGTAGAGAATACTCAGTTAGTCATGCCTGGTAGAGGATACTCAGTTAGTCATGTCTGGTAGAGGCTACTCAGTTAGTCATGTCTGGTGGAGGATACTCAGTTAGTCATGTCTGGTAGATTATACACAGTTAGTCATGTCTGGTAGAGGATACTCAGTTAGTCATGCCTGGTAGAGCATACTCAGTTATTCATGTCTGGTAGAGGATACTCAGTTAGTCATGGTAGAGGACACTCAGTTAGTCATGTCTGGTAGAGGACACTCAGTTAGTCATTTCTGGTAGAGGATACTCAGTTAGTCATGTCTGGTAGAGGACACTCAGTTAGTCATGTCTGGTAGAGGATACTCAGTTAGTCATGTCTGGTAGAGGATACTCAGTTAGTCATGTCTGGTAGAGGATACTCAGTTAGTCATGTCTGGTAGAGGATACTCAGTTAGTCATGTCTGGTAGAGGACACTCAGTTAGTCATGTCTGGTAGAGGACACTCAGTTAGTCATGTCTGGTAGAGGACACTCAGTTAGTCATGTCTGGTAGAGGATACTCAGTTAGTCATGTCTGGTAGAGGATACTCAGTTAGTCATGTCTGGTAGAAGATACTCAGTTAGTCATGTCTGGTAGAGGATACTCAGTTAGTCATGTCTGATAGAGGATACTCAGTTAGTCATGTCTGGTAGAGGATACTCAGTTAGTCATGTCTGGTAGAGGATACTCAGTTAGTCATGTCTGGTAGAGGATACTCAGTTAGTCATGTCTGGTAGAGGATACTCAGTTAGTCATGCCTGGTAGAGGATACTCAGTTAGTCATGTCTGGTAGATTATACTCAGTTAGTCATGCCTGGTAGATTATACTCAGTTAGTCATGTCTGGTAGATTATACTCAGTTAGTCATGTCTGGTAGAGGATACTCAGTTAGTCATGTCTGGTAGATTATTCTCAGTTAGTCATGCCTGGTAGATTATACTCAGTTAGTCATGTCTGGTAGATTATACTCAGTTAGTCATGTCTGGTAGAGGATACTCAGTTAGTCATATCTGGTAGATTATACTCAGTTAGTCATGTCTGGTAGAGGATACTCAGTTAGTCATGCCTGGTAGAGGACACTCAGTTAGTCATGTCTGGTAGAGGACACTCAGTTAGTCATGTCTGGTAGAGGATACTTAGTTAGTCATGTCTGGTAGAGGACACTCAGTTAGTCATGTCTGGTAGAGGATACTCAGTTAGTCATGTCTGGTAGAGGATACTCAGTTAGTCATGTCTGGTAGAGGACACTCAGTTAGTCATGTCTGGTAGAGGATACTCAGTTAGTCATGTCTGGTAGAGGACACTCAGTTAGTCATGTCTGGTAGAGGATACTCAGTTATTTATGTCTGGTAGAGGATACTCAGTTAGTCATGCCTGGTAGAGGATACTCAGTTAGTCATGTCTGGTAGAGGATACTCAGTTAGTCATGTCTGGTAGAGGATACTCAGTTAGTCATGTCTGGTAGAGGATACTCAGTTAGTCATGTCTGGTAGAGGACACTCAGTTAGTCATGTCTGGTAGAGGCTACTCAGTTAGTCATGTCTGGTAGAGGATACTCAGTTAGTCATGTCTGGTAGAGGCTAGTCAGTTAGTCATGTCTGGTAGAGGATACTCAGTTAGTCATGCCTGGTAGAGGATACTCAGTTAGTCATGTCTGGTAGAGGATACTCAGTTAGTCATGCCTGGTAGAGGATACTCAGTTAGTCATGTCTGGTAGAGGCTACTCAGTTAGTCATGTCTGGTAGAGGATACTCAGTTAGTCATGTCTGGTAGAGGATACTCAGTTAGTCATGTCTGGTAGATTATACACAGTTAGTCATGTCTGGTAGAGGATACTCAGTTAGTCATGCCTGGTAGAGGATACTCAATTATTCATGTCTGGTAGAGGATACTCAGTTAGTCATGGTAGAGGACACTCAGTTAGTCATGTCTGGTAGAGGACACTCAGTTAGTCATTTCTGGTAGAGGATACTCAGTTAGTCATGTCTGGTAGAGGACACTCAGTTAGTCATGTCTGGTAGAGGATACTCAGTTAGTCATGTCTGGTAGAGGATACTCAGTTAGTCATGTCTGGTAGAGGATACTCAGTTAGTCATGCCTGGTAGAGGATACTCAGTTAGTCATGTCTGGTAGAGGATACTCAGTTAGTCATGTCTGGTAGAGTATACTCAGTTAGTCATGTCTGGTAGAGGATACTCAGTTAGTCATGTCTGGTAGAGGATACTCAGTTAGTCATGCCTGGTACAGGATACTCAGTTAGTCATGTCTGGTAGAGGATAGTCAGTTAGTCATGTCTGGTAGAGACTCCTCAGTTAGTCATGGTAGAGGACACTCAGTTAGTCATGTCTGGTAGAGGACACTCAGTTAGTCATGTCTGGTAGAGGATACTCAGTTAGTCATGCCTGGTAGAGGCTACTCAGTTAGTCATGTCTGGTAGAGGATACTCAGTTAGTCATGTCTGGTAGAGGACACTCAGTTAGTCATGTCTGGTAGAGGACACTCAGTTAGTCATGTCTGGCAGAGGATACTCAGTTAGTCATGTCTGGTAGAGGACACTCAGTTAGTCATGCCTGGTAGAGGATACTCAGTTAGTCATGTCTGGCAGAGGATACTCAGTTAGTCATGTCTGGTAGAGGATACTCAGTTAGTCATGTCTGGTAGAGGATACTCAGTTAGTCATGTCTGGTAGAGGACACTCAGTTAGTCATGTCTGGTAGAGGCTACTCAGTTAGTCATGTCTGGTAGAGGATACTCAGTTGGTCATGCCTGGTAGAGGCTAGTCAGTTAGTCATGTCTGGTAGAGGATACTCAGTTAGTCATGTCTGGTAGAGGATACTCAATTAGTCATGTCTGGTAGAGGATACTCAGTTAGTCATGCCTGGTAGAGGACACTCAGTTAGTCATGTCTGGTAGAGGCTACTCAGTTAGTCATGTCTGGTAGAGGATACTCAGTTAGTCATGTCTGGTAGATTATACACAGTTAGTCATGTCTGGTAGAGGATACTCAGTTAGTCATGCCTGGTAGAGGAAACTCAGTTATTCATGTCTGGTAGAGGACACTCAGTTATTCATGTCTGGTAGAGGACACTCAGTTAGTCATGGTAGAGGACACTCAGTTAGTCATGTCTGGTAGAGGATACTCAGTTAGTCATTTCTGGTAGAGGATACTCAGTTAGTCATGTCTGGTAGAGGATACTCAGTTAGTCATTTCTGGTAGAGGATACTCAGTTAGTCATGTCTGGTAGAGAATACTCAGTTAGTCATGCCTGGTAGAGGATACTCAGTTAGTCATGTCTGGTAGAGGCTACTCAGTTAGTCATGTCTGGTAGAGGATACTCAGTTAGTCATGTCTGGTAGATTATACACAGTTAGTCATGTCTGGTAGAGGATACTCAGTTAGTCATGCCTGGTAGAGGATACTCAATTATTCATGTCTGGTAGAGGATACTCAGTTAGTCATGGTAGAGGACACTCAGTTAGTCATGTCTGGTAGAGGACACTCAGTTAGTCATTTCTGGTAGAGGATACTCAGTTAGTCATGTCTGGTAGAGGACACTCAGTTAGTCATGTCTGGTAGAGGATACTCAGTTAGTCATGTCTGGTAGAGGATACTCAGTTAGTCATGTCTGGTAGAGGATACTCAGTTAGTCATGCCTGGTAGAGGATACTCAGTTAGTCATGTCTGGTAGAGGATACTCAGTTAGTCATGTCTGGTAGAGTATACTCAGTTAGTCATGTCTGGTAGAGGATACTCAGTTAGTCATGTCTGGTAGAGGATAGTCAGTTAGTCATGTCTGGTAGAGACTCCTCAGTTAGTCATGGTAGAGGACACTCAGTTAGTCATGTCTGGTAGAGGACACTCAGTTAGTCATGTCTGGTAGAGGACACTCAGTTAGTCATGCCTGGTAGAGGCTACTCAGTTAGTCATGTCTGGTAGAGGATACTCAGTTAGTCGTGTCTGGTAGAGGACACTCAGTTAGTCATGTCTGGTAGAGGACACTCAGTTAGTCATGTCTGGCAGAGGATACTCAGTTAGTCATGTCTGGTAGAGGACACTCAGTTAGTCATGTCTGGTAGAGGATACTCAGTTAGTCATGTCTGGTAGATTATACACAGTTAGTCATGTCTGGAAGATTATACACAGTTATTCATGTCTGGTAGAGGATACTCAGTTAGTCATGGTAGAGGACACTCAGTTAGTCATGTCTGGTAGAGACTCCTCAGTTAGTCATGTCTGGTAGAGGATACTCAGTTAGTCATGTCTGGTAGAGGATACTCAGTTAGTCATGTCTGGTAGAGGATACTCAGTTAGTCATGCCTGGTAGAGGACACTCAGTTAGTCATGTCTGGTAGAGGACACTCAGTTAGTCATGTCTGGTAGAGGATACTTAGTTAGTCATGTCTGGTAGAGGACACTCAGTTAGTCATGCCTGGTAGAGGATACTCAGTTAGTCATGTCTGGCAGAGGATACTCAGTTAGTCATGTCTGGTAGAGGATACTCAGTTAGTCATGTCTGGTAGAGGATACTCAGTTAGTCATGTCTGGTAGAGGACACTCAGTTAGTCATGTCTGGTAGAGGCTACTCAGTTAGTCATGTCTGGTAGAGGATACTCAGTTGGTCATGCCTGGTAGAGGCTAGTCAGTTAGTCATGTCTGGTAGAGGATACTCAGTTAGTCATGTCTGGTAGAGGATACTCAATTAGTCATGTCTGGTAGAGGATACTCAGTTAGTCATGCCTGGTAGAGGACACTCAGTTAGTCATGTCTGGTAGAGGCTACTCAGTTAGTCATGTCTGGTAGAGGATACTCAGTTAGTCATGTCTGGTAGATTATACACAGTTAGTCATGTCTGGTAGAGGATACTCAGTTAGTCATGCCTGGTAGAGGAAACTCAGTTATTCATGTCTGGTAGAGGACACTCAGTTATTCATGTCTGGTAGAGGACACTCAGTTAGTCATGGTAGAGGACACTCAGTTAGTCATGTCTGGTAGAGGATACTCAGTTAGTCATTTCTGGTAGAGGATACTCAGTTAGTCATGTCTGGTAGAGGATACTCAGTTAGTAATTTCTGGTAGAGGATACTCAGTTAGTCATGTCTGGTAGAGAATACTCAGTTAGTCATGCCTGGTAGAGGATACTCAGTTAGTCATGTCTGGTAGAGGCTACTCAGTTAGTCATGTCTGGTAGAGGATACTCAGTTAGTCATGTCTGGTAGATTATACACAGTTAGTCATGTCTGGTAGAGGATACTCAGTTAGTCATGCCTGGTAGAGGATACTCAGTTATTCATGTCTGGTAGAGGATACTCAGTTAGTCATGGTAGAGGACACTCAGTTAGTCATGTCTGGTAGAGGACACTCAGTTAGTCATTTCTGGTAGAGGACACTCAGTTAGTCATGCCTGGTAGAGGCTACTCAGTTAGTCATGTCTGGTAGAGGATACTCAGTTAGTCGTGTCTGGTAGAGGACACTCAGTTAGTCATGTCTGGTAGAGGACACTCAGTTAGTCATGTCTGGCAGAGGATACTCAGTTAGTCATGTCTGGTAGAGGATACTCAGTTATTTATGTCTGGTAGAGGATACTCAGTTAGTCATGTCTGGTAGAGGACACTCAGTTAGTCATGTCTGGTAGAGGACACTCAGTTAGTCATGTCTGGTAGTGTCTGGTAGAGGACACTCAGTTAGTCATGTCTGGTAGTGTCTGGTAGAGGACACTCAGTTAGTCATGCCTGGTAGAGGATACTCAGTTAGTCATGTCTGGTAGAGACTCCTCAGTTAGTCATGCCTGGTAGAGGATACTCAGTTAGTCATGTCTGGTAGAGGATACTCAGTTAGTCATGTCTGGTAGAGGATACTCAGTTAGTCATGTCTGGTAGAGGATACTCAGTTAGTCATGTCTGGTAGAGGATACTCAGTTAGTCATGTCTGGTAGAGGATACTCAGTTAGTCATGTCTGGTAGAGGATACTCAGTTAGTCATGTCTGGTAGAGGACACTCAGTTAGTCATGTCTGGTAGAGGATACTCAGTTAGTCATGTCTGGTAGAGGACACTCAGTTAGTCATGTCTGGTAGAGACTCCTCAGTTAGTCATGTCTGGTAGAGGATACTCAGTTAGTCATGCCTGGTAGAGGACACTCAGTTAGTCATGTCTGGTAGAGGATACTCAGTTAGTCATGTCTGGTAGAGGATACTCAGTTAGTCATGCCTGGTAGAGGATACTCAGTTAGTCATGTCTGGTAGAGGATACTCAGTTAGTCATGTCTGGTAGAGGATACTCAGTTAGTCATGTCTGGTAGAGGATACTCAGTTAGTCATGTCTGGTAGAGGATACTCAGTTAGTCATGTCTGGTAGATGATACTCAGTTAGTCATGTCTGGTAGAGGATACTCAGTTAGTCATGCCTGGTACAGGATACTCAGTTAGTCATGTCTGGTAGAGGATACTCAGTTAGTCATGTCTGGTAGAGACTCCTCAGTTAGTCATGGTAGAGGACACTCAGTTAGTCATGTCTGGTAGAGGACACTCAGTTAGTCATGTCTGGTAGAGGATACTCAGTTAGTCATGCCTGGTAGAGGCTACTCAGTTAGTCATGTCTGGTAGAGGATACTCAGTTAGTCATGTCTGGTAGAGGACACTCAGTTAGTCATGTCTGGTAGAGGACACTCAGTTAGTCATGTCTGGTAGAGGATACTCAGTTAGTCATGTCTGGTAGAGGACACTCAGTTAGTCATGTCTGGTAGAGGATACTCAGTTAGTCATGTCTGGTAGATTATACACAGTTAGTCATGTCTGGAAGATTATACACAGTTATTCATGTCTGGTAGAGGATACTCAGTTAGTCATGGTAGAGGACACTCAGTTAGTCATGTCTGGTAGAGACTCCTCAGTTAGTCATGTCTGGTAGAGGATACTCAGTTAGTCATGTCTGGTAGAGGATACTCAGTTAGTCATGTCTGGTAGAGGATACTCAGTTAGTCATGCCTGGTAGAGGACACTCAGTTAGACATGTCTGGTAGAGGACACTCAGTTAGTCATGTCTGGTAGAGGATACTTAGTTAGTCATGTCTGGTAGAGGACACTCAGTTAGTCATGCCTGGTAGAGGATACTCAGTTAGTCATGTCTGGCAGAGGATACTCAGTTAGTCATGTCTGGTAGAGGATACTCAGTTAGTCATGTCTGGTAGAGGATACTCAGTTAGTCATGTCTGGTAGAGGACACTCAGTTAGTCATGTCTGGTAGAGGCTACTCAGTTAGTCATGTCTGGTAGAGGATACTCAGTTGGTCATGCCTGGTAGAGGCTAGTCAGTTAGTCATGTCTGGTAGAGGATACTCAGTTAGTCATGTCTGGTAGAGGATACTCAATTAGTCATGTCTGGTAGAGGATACTCAGTTAGTCATGCCTGGTAGAGGACACTCAGTTAGTCATGTCTGGTAGAGGCTACTCAGTTAGTCATGTCTGGTAGAGGATACTCAGTTAGTCATGTCTGGTAGATTATACACAGTTAGTCATGTCTGGTAAAGGATACTCAGTTAGTCATGCCTGGTAGAGGATACTCAGTTATTCATGTCTGGTAGAGGACACTCAGTTATTCATGTCTGGTAGAGGACACTCAGTTAGTCATGGTAGAGGACACTCAGTTAGTCATGTCTGGTAGAGGATACTCAGTTAGTCATTTCTGGTAGAGGATACTCAGTTAGTCATGTCTGGTAGAGGATACTCAGTTAGTCATTTCTGGTAGAGGATACTCAGTTAGTCATGTCTGGTAGAGAATACTCAGTTAGTCATGCCTGGTAGAGGATACTCAGTTAGTCATGTCTGGTAGAGGCTACTCAGTTAGTCATGTCTGGTGGAGGATACTCAGTTAGTCATGTCTGGTAGATTATACACAGTTAGTCATGTCTGGTAGAGGATACTCAGTTAGTCATGCCTGGTAGAGCATACTCAGTTATTCATGTCTGGTAGAGGATACTCAGTTAGTCATGGTAGAGGACACTCAGTTAGTCATGTCTGGTAGAGGACACTCAGTTAGTCATTTCTGGTAGAGGATACTCAGTTAGTCATGTCTGGTAGAGGACACTCAGTTAGTCATGTCTGGTAGAGGATACTCAGTTAGTCATGTCTGGTAGAGGATACTCAGTTAGTCATGTCTGGTAGAGGATACTCAGTTAGTCATGTCTGGTAGAGGATACTCAGTTAGTCATGTCTGGTAGAGGACACTCAGTTAGTCATGTCTGGTAGAGGACACTCAGTTAGTCATGTCTGGTAGAGGACACTCAGTTAGTCATGTCTGGTAGAGGATACTCAGTTAGTCATGTCTGGTAGAGGATACTCAGTTAGTCATGTCTGGTAGAAGATACTCAGTTAGTCATGTCTGGTAGAGGATACTCAGTTAGTCATGTCTGATAGAGGATACTCAGTTAGTCATGTCTGGTAGAGGATACTCAGTTAGTCATGTCTGGTAGAGGATACTCAGTTAGTCATGTCTGGTAGAGGATACTCAGTTAGTCATGTCTGGTAGAGGATACTCAGTTAGTCATGCCTGGTAGAGGATACTCAGTTAGTCATGTCTGGTAGATTATACTCAGTTAGTCATGCCTGGTAGATTATACTCAGTTAGTCATGTCTGGTAGATTATACTCAGTTAGTCATGTCTGGTAGAGGATACTCAGTTAGTCATGTCTGGTAGATTATTCTCAGTTAGTCATGCCTGGTAGATTATACTCAGTTAGTCATGTCTGGTAGATTATACTCAGTTAGTCATGTCTGGTAGAGGATACTCAGTTAGTCATATCTGGTAGATTATACTCAGTTAGTCATGTCTGGTAGAGGATACTCAGTTAGTCATGCCTGGTAGAGGACACTCAGTTAGTCATGTCTGGTAGAGGACACTCAGTTAGTCATGTCTGGTAGAGGATACTTAGTTAGTCATGTCTGGTAGAGGACACTCAGTTAGTCATGTCTGGTAGAGGATACTCAGTTAGTCATGTCTGGTAGAGGATACTCAGTTAGTCATGTCTGGTAGAGGACACTCAGTTAGTCATGTCTGGTAGAGGATACTCAGTTAGTCATGTCTGGTAGAGGACACTCAGTTAGTCATGTCTGGTAGAGGATACTCAGTTATTTATGTCTGGTAGAGGATACTCAGTTAGTCATGCCTGGTAGAGGATACTCAGTTAGTCATGTCTGGTAGAGGATACTCAGTTAGTCATGTCTGGTAGAGGATACTCAGTTAGTCATGTCTGGTAGAGGATACTCAGTTAGTCATGTCTGGTAGAGGACACTCAGTTAGTCATGTCTGGTAGAGGCTACTCAGTTAGTCATGTCTGGTAGAGGATACTCAGTTAGTCATGTCTGGTAGAGGCTAGTCAGTTAGTCATGTCTGGTAGAGGATACTCAGTTAGTCATGCCTGGTAGAGGATACTCAGTTAGTCATGTCTGGTAGAGGATACTCAGTTAGTCATGCCTGGTAGAGGATACTCAGTTAGTCATGTCTGGTAGAGGCTACTCAGTTAGTCATGTCTGGTAGAGGATACTCAGTTAGTCATGTCTGGTAGAGGATACTCAGTTAGTCATGTCTGGTAGATTATACACAGTTAGTCATGTCTGGTAGAGGATACTCAGTTAGTCATGCCTGGTAGAGGATACTCAATTATTCATGTCTGGTAGAGGATACTCAGTTAGTCATGGTAGAGGACACTCAGTTAGTCATGTCTGGTAGAGGACACTCAGTTAGTCATTTCTGGTAGAGGATACTCAGTTAGTCATGTCTGGTAGAGGACACTCAGTTAGTCATGTCTGGTAGAGGATACTCAGTTAGTCATGTCTGGTAGAGGATACTCAGTTAGTCATGTCTGGTAGAGGATACTCAGTTAGTCATGCCTGGTAGAGGATACTCAGTTAGTCATGTCTGGTAGAGGATACTCAGTTAGTCATGTCTGGTAGAGTATACTCAGTTAGTCATGTCTGGTAGAGGATACTCAGTTAGTCATGTCTGGTAGAGGATACTCAGTTAGTCATGCCTGGTACAGGATACTCAGTTAGTCATGTCTGGTAGAGGATAGTCAGTTAGTCATGTCTGGTAGAGACTCCTCAGTTAGTCATGGTAGAGGACACTCAGTTAGTCATGTCTGGTAGAGGACACTCAGTTAGTCATGTCTGGTAGAGGATACTCAGTTAGTCATGCCTGGTAGAGGCTACTCAGTTAGTCATGTCTGGTAGAGGATACTCAGTTAGTCATGTCTGGTAGAGGACACTCAGTTAGTCATGTCTGGTAGAGGACACTCAGTTAGTCATGTCTGGCAGAGGATACTCAGTTAGTCATGTCTGGTAGAGGACACTCAGTTAGTCATGCCTGGTAGAGGATACTCAGTTAGTCATGTCTGGCAGAGGATACTCAGTTAGTCATGTCTGGTAGAGGATACTCAGTTAGTCATGTCTGGTAGAGGATACTCAGTTAGTCATGTCTGGTAGAGGACACTCAGTTAGTCATGTCTGGTAGAGGCTACTCAGTTAGTCATGTCTGGTAGAGGATACTCAGTTGGTCATGCCTGGTAGAGGCTAGTCAGTTAGTCATGTCTGGTAGAGGATACTCAGTTAGTCATGTCTGGTAGAGGATACTCAATTAGTCATGTCTGGTAGAGGATACTCAGTTAGTCATGCCTGGTAGAGGACACTCAGTTAGTCATGTCTGGTAGAGGCTACTCAGTTAGTCATGTCTGGTAGAGGATACTCAGTTAGTCATGTCTGGTAGATTATACACAGTTAGTCATGTCTGGTAGAGGATACTCAGTTAGTCATGCCTGGTAGAGGAAACTCAGTTATTCATGTCTGGTAGAGGACACTCAGTTATTCATGTCTGGTAGAGGACACTCAGTTAGTCATGGTAGAGGACACTCAGTTAGTCATGTCTGGTAGAGGATACTCAGTTAGTCATTTCTGGTAGAGGATACTCAGTTAGTCATGTCTGGTAGAGGATACTCAGTTAGTCATTTCTGGTAGAGGATACTCAGTTAGTCATGTCTGGTAGAGAATACTCAGTTAGTCATGCCTGGTAGAGGATACTCAGTTAGTCATGTCTGGTAGAGGCTACTCAGTTAGTCATGTCTGGTAGAGGATACTCAGTTAGTCATGTCTGGTAGATTATACACAGTTAGTCATGTCTGGTAGAGGATACTCAGTTAGTCATGCCTGGTAGAGGATACTCAATTATTCATGTCTGGTAGAGGATACTCAGTTAGTCATGGTAGAGGACACTCAGTTAGTCATGTCTGGTAGAGGACACTCAGTTAGTCATTTCTGGTAGAGGATACTCAGTTAGTCATGTCTGGTAGAGGACACTCAGTTAGTCATGTCTGGTAGAGGATACTCAGTTAGTCATGTCTGGTAGAGGATACTCAGTTAGTCATGTCTGGTAGAGGATACTCAGTTAGTCATGCCTGGTAGAGGATACTCAGTTAGTCATGTCTGGTAGAGGATACTCAGTTAGTCATGTCTGGTAGAGTATACTCAGTTAGTCATGTCTGGTAGAGGATACTCAGTTAGTCATGTCTGGTAGAGGATAGTCAGTTAGTCATGTCTGGTAGAGACTCCTCAGTTAGTCATGGTAGAGGACACTCAGTTAGTCATGTCTGGTAGAGGACACTCAGTTAGTCATGTCTGGTAGAGGACACTCAGTTAGTCATGCCTGGTAGAGGCTACTCAGTTAGTCATGTCTGGTAGAGGATACTCAGTTAGTCGTGTCTGGTAGAGGACACTCAGTTAGTCATGTCTGGTAGAGGACACTCAGTTAGTCATGTCTGGCAGAGGATACTCAGTTAGTCATGTCTGGTAGAGGACACTCAGTTAGTCATGTCTGGTAGAGGATACTCAGTTAGTCATGTCTGGTAGATTATACACAGTTAGTCATGTCTGGAAGATTATACACAGTTATTCATGTCTGGTAGAGGATACTCAGTTAGTCATGGTAGAGGACACTCAGTTAGTCATGTCTGGTAGAGACTCCTCAGTTAGTCATGTCTGGTAGAGGATACTCAGTTAGTCATGTCTGGTAGAGGATACTCAGTTAGTCATGTCTGGTAGAGGATACTCAGTTAGTCATGCCTGGTAGAGGACACTCAGTTAGTCATGTCTGGTAGAGGACACTCAGTTAGTCATGTCTGGTAGAGGATACTTAGTTAGTCATGTCTGGTAGAGGACACTCAGTTAGTCATGCCTGGTAGAGGATACTCAGTTAGTCATGTCTGGCAGAGGATACTCAGTTAGTCATGTCTGGTAGAGGATACTCAGTTAGTCATGTCTGGTAGAGGATACTCAGTTAGTCATGTCTGGTAGAGGACACTCAGTTAGTCATGTCTGGTAGAGGCTACTCAGTTAGTCATGTCTGGTAGAGGATACTCAGTTGGTCATGCCTGGTAGAGGCTAGTCAGTTAGTCATGTCTGGTAGAGGATACTCAGTTAGTCATGTCTGGTAGAGGATACTCAATTAGTCATGTCTGGTAGAGGATACTCAGTTAGTCATGCCTGGTAGAGGACACTCAGTTAGTCATGTCTGGTAGAGGCTACTCAGTTAGTCATGTCTGGTAGAGGATACTCAGTTAGTCATGTCTGGTAGATTATACACAGTTAGTCATGTCTGGTAGAGGATACTCAGTTAGTCATGCCTGGTAGAGGAAACTCAGTTATTCATGTCTGGTAGAGGACACTCAGTTATTCATGTCTGGTAGAGGACACTCAGTTAGTCATGGTAGAGGACACTCAGTTAGTCATGTCTGGTAGAGGATACTCAGTTAGTCATTTCTGGTAGAGGATACTCAGTTAGTCATGTCTGGTAGAGGATACTCAGTTAGTAATTTCTGGTAGAGGATACTCAGTTAGTCATGTCTGGTAGAGAATACTCAGTTAGTCATGCCTGGTAGAGGATACTCAGTTAGTCATGTCTGGTAGAGGCTACTCAGTTAGTCATGTCTGGTAGAGGATACTCAGTTAGTCATGTCTGGTAGATTATACACAGTTAGTCATGTCTGGTAGAGGATACTCAGTTAGTCATGCCTGGTAGAGGATACTCAGTTATTCATGTCTGGTAGAGGATACTCAGTTAGTCATGGTAGAGGACACTCAGTTAGTCATGTCTGGTAGAGGACACTCAGTTAGTCATTTCTGGTAGAGGATACTCAGTTAGTCATGTCTGGTAGAGGACACTCAGTTAGTCATGTCTGGTAGAGGACACTCAGTTAGTCATGTCTGGTAGAGGATACTCAGTTAGTCATGTCTGGTAGAGGATACTCAGTTAGTCATGTCTGGTAGAGGATACTCAGTTAGTCATGTCTGGTAGAGGACACTCAGTTAGTCATGTCTGGTAGAGGACACTCAGTTAGTCATGTCTGGTAGAGGACACTCAGTTAGTCATGTCTGGTAGAGGATACTCAGTCATGTCTGGTAGAGGATACTCAGTTAGTCATGTCTGGTAGAAGATACTCAGTTAGTCATGTCTGGTAGAGAATACTCAGTTAGTCATGTCTGGTAGAGGATACTCAGTTAGTCATGTCTGGTAGAGGATACTCAGTTAGTCATGTCTGGTAGAGGATACTCAGTTAGTCATGTCTGGTAGAGGATACTCAGTTAGTCATGTCTGGTAGAGGATACTCAGTTAGTCATGCCTGGTAGAGGATACTCAGTTAGTCATGTCTGGTAGATTATACTCAGTTAGTCATGCCTGGTAGATTATCCTCAGTTAGTCATGTCTGGTAGATTATACTCAGTTAGTCATGTCTGGTAGAGGACACTCAGTTAGTCATGTCTGGTAGATTATTCTCAGTTAGTCATGCCTGGTAGATTATACTCAGTTAGTCATGTCTGGTAGATTATACTCAGTTAGTCATGTCTGGTAGAGGATACTCAGTTAGTCATGTCTGGTAGATTATACTCAGTTAGTCATGTCTGGTAGAGGATACTCAGTTAGTCATGCCTGGTAGAGGACACTCAGTTAGTCATGTCTGGTAGAGGACACTCAGTTAGTCATGTCTGGTAGAGGATACTTAGTTAGTCATGTCTGGTAGAGGACACTCAGTTAGTCATGTCTGGTAGAGGATACTCAGTTAGTCATGTCTGGTAGAGGATACTCAGTTAGTCATGTCTGGTAGAGGACACTCAGTTAGTCATGTCTGGTAGAGGATACTCAGTTAGTCATGTCTGGTAGAGGACACTCAGTTAGTCATGTCTGGTAGAGGATACTCAGTTATTTATGTCTGGTAGAGGATACTCAGTTAGTCATGCCTGGTAGAGGATACTCAGTTAGTCATGTCTGGTAGAGGATACTCAGTTAGTCATGTCTGGTAGAGGATACTCAGTTAGTCATGTCTGGTAGAGGATACTCAGTTAGTCATGTCTGGTAGAGGACAATCAGTTATTCATGTCTGGTAGAGGCTACTCAGTTAGTCATGTCTGGTAGAGGATACTCAGTTAGTCATGTCTGGTAGAGGCTAGTCAGTTAGTCATGTCTGGTAGAGGATACTCAGTTAGTCATGTCTGGTAGAGGATACTCAATTAGTCATGTCTGGTAGAGGATACTCAGTTAGTCATGCCTGGTAGAGGACACTCAGTTAGTCATGTCTGGTAGAGGCTACTCAGTTAGTCATGTCTGGTAGAGGATACTCAGTTAGTCATGTCTGGTAGATTATACACAGTTAGTCATGTCTGGTAGAGGATACTCAGTTAGTCATGCCTGGTAGAGGAAACTCAGTTATTCATGTCTGGTAGAGGACACTCAGTTATTCATGTCTGGTAGAGGACACTCAGTTAGTCATGGTAGAGGACACTCAGTTAGTCATGTCTGGTAGAGGATACTCAGTTAGTCATGTCTGGTAGAGGATACTCAGTTAGTCATGTCTGGTAGAGGATACTCAGTTAGTCATGTCTGGTAGAGGATACTCAGTTAGTCATGTCTGGTAGAGGATACTCAGTTAGTCATGCCTGGTAGAGGATACTCAGTTAGTCATGTCTGGTAGAGGCTACTCAGTTAGTCATGTCTGGTAGAGGATACTCAGTTAGTCATGTCTGTTAGATTATACACAGTTAGTCATGTCTGGTAGAGGCTACTCAGTTAGTCATGCCTGGTAGAGGCTACTCAGTTAGTCATGTCTGGTAGAGGATACTCAGTTAGTCATGTCTGGTAGAGGATACTCAGTTAGTCATTTATGGTAGAGGATACTCAGTTAGTCATGTCTGGTAGAGGATACTCAGTTAGTCATTTCTGGTAGAGGATACTCAGTTAGTCATGTCTGGTAGAGAATACTCAGTTAGTCATGCCTGGTAGAGGATACTCAGTTAGTCATGTCTGGTAGAGGCTACTCAGTTAGTCATGTCTGGTAGAGGATACTCAGTTAGTCATGTCTGGTAGAGGATACTCAGTTAGTCATGTCTGGTAGAGGATACTCAGTTAGTCATGTCTGGTAGAGGATACTCAGTTAGTCATGCCTGGTAGAGGAAACTCAGTTAGTCATGTCTGGTAGATTATACTCAGTTAGTCATGCCTGGTAGATTATCCTCAGTTAGTCATGTCTGGTAGATTATACTCAGTTAGTCATGTCTGGTAGAGGACACTCAGTTAGTCATGTCTGGTAGATTATTCTCAGTTAGTCATGCCTGGTAGATTATACTCAGTTAGTCATGTCTGGTAGATTATACTCAGTTAGTCATGTCTGGTAGAGGATACTCAGTTAGTCATGTCTGGTAGATTATACTCAGTTAGTCATGTCTGGTAGAGGATACTCAGTTAGTCATGCCTGGTAGAGGACACTCAGTTAGTCATGTCTGGTAGAGGACACTCAGTTAGTCATGTCTGGTAGAGGATACTTAGTTAGTCATGTCTGGTAGAGGACACTCAGTTAGTCATGTCTGGTAGAGGATACTCAGTTAGTCATGTCTGGTAGAGGATACTCAGTTAGTCATGTCTGGTCGAGGACACTCAGTTAGTCATGTCTGGTAGAGGATACTCAGTTAGTCATGTCTGGTAGAGGACACTCAGTTAGTCATGTCTGGTAGAGGATACTCAGTTATTTATGTCTGGTAAAGGATACTCAGTTAGTCATGCCTGGTAGAGGATACTCAGTTAGTCATGTCTGGTAGAGGATACTCAGTTAGTCATGTCTGGTAGAGGATACTCAGTTAGTCATGTCTGGTAGAGGATACTCAGTTAGTCATGTCTGGTAGAGGACAATCAGTTAGTCATGTCTGGTAGAGGCTACTCAGTTAGTCATGTCTGGTAGAGGATACTCAGTTAGTCATGTCTGGTAGAGGCTAGTCAGTTAGTCATGTCTGGTAGAGGATACTCAGTTAGTCATGTCTGGTAGAGGATACTCAATTAGTCATGTCTGGTAGAGGATACTCAGTTAGTCATGCCTGGTAGAGGACACTCAGTTAGTCATGTCTGGTAGAGGCTACTCAGTTAGTCATGTCTGGTAGAGGATACTCAGTTAGTCATGTCTGGTAGATTATACACAGTTAGTCATGTCTGGTAGAGGATACTCAGTTAGTCATGCCTGGTAGAGGAAACTCAGTTATTCATGTCTGGTAGAGGACACTCAGTTATTCATGTCTGGTAGAGGACACTCAGTTAGTCATGGTAGAGGACACTCAGTTAGTCATGTCTGGTAGAGGATACTCAGTTAGTCATGTCTGGTAGAGGATACTCAGTTAGTCATGTCTGGTAGAGGATACTCAGTTAGTCATGTCTGGTAGAGGATACTCAGTTAGTCATGTCTGGTAGAGGATACTCAGTTAGTCATGTCTGTTAGATTATACACAGTTAGTCATGTCTGGTAGAGGCTACTCAGTTAGTCATGCCTGGTAGAGGCTACTCAGTTAGTCATGTCTGGTAGAGGATACTCAGTTAGTCATGTCTGGTAGAGGATACTCAGTTAGTCATTTATGGTAGAGGATACTCAGTTAGTCATGTCTGGTAGAGGATACTCAGTTAGTCATTTCTGGTAGAGGATACTCAGTTAGTCATGTCTGGTAGAGAATACTCAGTTAGTCATGCCTGGTAGAGGATACTCAGTTAGTCATGTCTGGTAGAGGCTACTCAGTTAGTCATGTCTGGTAGAGGATACTCAGTTAGTCATGTCTGGTAGATTATACACAGTTAGTCATGTCTGGTAGAGGATACTCAGTTAGTCATGCCTGGTAGAGGATACTCAGTTATTCATGTCTGGTAGAGGATACTCAGTTAGTCATGGTAGAGGACACTCAGTTAGTCATGTCTGGTAGAGGACACTCAGTTAGTCATTTCTGGTAGAGGATACTCAGTTAGTCATGTCTGGTAGAGGACACTCAGTTAGTCATGTCTGGTAGAGGATACTCAGTTAGTCATGTCTGGTAGAGGATACTCAGTTAGTCATGTCTGGTAGAGGATACTCAGTTAGTCATGTCTGGTAGAGGATACTCAGTTAGTCATGTCTAGTAGAGGACACTCAGTTAGTCATGTCTGGTAGAGGACACTCAGTTAGTCATGTCTGGTAGAGGACACTCAGTTAGTCATGTCTGGTAGAGGATACTCAGTTAGTCATGTCTGGTAGAGGATACTCAGTTAGTCATGTCTGGTAGAAGATACTCAGTTAGTCATGTCTGGTAGAGGATACTCAGTTAGTCATGTCTGGTAGAGGATACTCAGTTAGTCATGTCTGGTAGAGGATACTCAGTTAGTCATGTCTGGTAGAGGATACTCAGTTAGTCATGTCTGGTAGAGGATACTCAGTTAGTCATGCCTGGTAGAGGATACTCAGTTAGTCATGTCTGGTAGATTATACTCAGTTAGTCATGCCTGGTAGATTATCCTCAGTTAGTCATGTCTGGTAGATTATACTCAGTTAGTCATGTCTGGTAGAGGATACTCAGTTAGTCATGTCTGGTAGATTATTCTCAGTTAGTCATGCCTGGTAGATTATACTCAGTTAGTCATGTCTGGTAGATTATACTCAGTTAGTCATGTCTGGTAGAGGATACTCAGTTAGTCATGTCTGGTAGATTATACTCAGTTAGTCATGTCTGGTAGAGGATACTCAGTTAGTCATGCCTGGTAGAGGACACTCAGTTAGTCATGTCTGGTAGAGGACACTCAGTTAGTCATGTCTGGTAGAGGATACTTAGTTAGTCATGTCTGGTAGAGGACACTCAGTTAGTCATGTCTGGTAGAGGATACTCAGTTAGTCATGTCTGGTAGAGGATACTCAGTTAGTCATGTCTGGTAGAGGACACTCAGTTAGTCATGTCTGGTAGAGGATACTCAGTTAGTCATGTCTGGTAGAGGACACTCAGTTAGTCATGTCTGGTAGAGGATACTCAGTTATTTATGTCTGGTAGAGGATACTCAGTTAGTCATGCCTGGTAGAGGATACTCAGTTAGTCATGTCTGGTAGAGGATACTCAGTTAGTCATGTCTGGTAGAGGATACTCAGTTAGTCATGTCTGGTAGAGGACACTCAGTTAGTCATGTCTGGTAGAGGCTACTCAGTTAGTCATGTCTGGTAGAGGCTACTCAGTTAGTCATGTCTGGTAGAGGATACTCAGTTAGTCATGTCTGGTAGAGGCTAGTCAGTTAGTCATGTCTGGTAGAGGATACTCAATTAGTCATGTCTGGTAGAGGATACTCAGTTAGTCATGCCTGGTAGAGGACACTCAGTTAGTCATGTCTGGTAGAGGCTACTCAGTTAGTCATGTCTGGTAGAGGATACTCAGTTAGTCATGTCTGGTAGATTATACACAGTTAGTCATGTCTGGTAGAGGATACTCAGTTAGTCATGTCTGGTAGAGGAAACTCAGTTATTCATGTCTGGTAGAGGACACTCAGTTATTCATGTCTGGTAGAGGACACTCAGTTAGTCATGGTAGAGGACACTCAGTTAGTCATGTCTGGTAGAGGATACTCAGTTAGTCATGTCTGGTAGAGGATACTCAGTTAGTCATGTCTGGTAGAGGATACTCAGTTAGTCATGTCTGGTAGAGGATACTCAGTTAGTCATGTCTGGTAGAGGATACTCAGTTAGTCATGCCTGGAAGAGGATACTCAGTTAGTCATGTCTGGTAGAGGCTACTCAGTTAGTCATGTCTGGTAGAGGATACTCAGTTAGTCATGTCTGTTAGATTATACACAGTTAGTCATGTCTGGTAGAGGATACTCAGTTAGTCATGCCTGGTAGAGGCTACTCAGTTAGTCATGTCTGGTAGAGGATACTCAGTTAGTCATGTCTGGTAGAGGCTAGTCAGTTAGTCATGTCTGGTAGAGGATACTCAGTTAGTCATGTCTGGTATAGGATACTCAATTAGTCATGTGTGGTAGAGGATACTCAGTTAGTCATGCCTGGTAGAGGACACTCAGTTATTCATGTCTGGTAGAGGATACTCAGTTAGTCATGGTAGAGGACACTCAGTTAGTCATGTCTGGTAGAGGACACTCAGTTAGTCATTTCTGGTAGAGGATACTCAGTTAGTCATGTCTGGTAGAGGACACTCAGTTAGTCATGTCTGGTAGAGGATACTCAGTTAGTCATGTCTGGTAGAGGATACTCAGTTAGTCATGTCTGGTAGAGGATACTCAGTTAGTCATGTCTGGTAGAGGATACTCAGTTAGTCATGTCTGGTAGAGGACACTCAGTTAGTCATGTCTGGTAGAGGATACTCAGTTAGTCATGTCTGGTAGAGGATAC
Source organism: Salvelinus fontinalis (assembly GCF_029448725.1). Lineage (NCBI taxonomy): Eukaryota > Metazoa > Chordata > Actinopteri > Salmoniformes > Salmonidae > Salvelinus > Salvelinus fontinalis. The sequence goes on from NC_074696.1 coordinate 5,965,773, forward strand.
TCAGTTAGTCATGTCTGGTAGAGGATACTCAGTTAGTCATGTCTGGTAGAGGCTAGTCAGTTAGTCATGTCTGGTAGAGGATACTCAGTTAGTCATGCCTGGTACAGGATACTCAGTTAGTCATGTCTGGTAGAGGATACTCAGTTAGTCATGTCTGGTAGAGACTCCTCAGTTAATCATGGTAGAGGATACTCAGTTAGTCATGTCTGGTAGAGGACACTCAGTTAGTCATGTCTGGTAGAGGATACTCAGTTAGTCATGCCTGGTAGAGGCTACTCAGTTAGTCATGTCTGGTAGAGGATACTCAGTTAGTCATGTCTGGTAGAGGACACTCAGTTAGTCATGTCTGGTAGAGGATACTCAGTTAGTCATGTCTGGTAGAGGACACTCAGTTAGTCATGTCTGGTAGAGGATACTCAGTTAGTCATGTCTGGTAGAGGATACTCAGTTAGTCATGTCTGGTAGAGGACACTCAGTTAGTCATGTCTGGTAGAGGACACTCAGTTAGTCATGTCTGGTAGAGGACACTCAGTTAGTCATGTCTGGTAGAGGATACTCAGTTATTTATGTCTGGTAGAGGATACTCAGTTAGTCATGCCTGGTAGAGGATACTCAGTTAGTCATGTCTGGTAGAGGATACTCAGTTAGTCATGTCTGGTAGAGGATACTCAGTTAGTCATGTCTGGTAGAGGATACTCAGTTAGTCATGTCTGGTAGAGGACACTCAGTTAGTCATGTCTGGTAGAGGCTACTCAGTTAGTCATGTCTGGTAGAGGATACTCAGTTAGTCATGTCTGGTAGAGGCTAGTCAGTTAGTCATGTCTGGTAGAGGATACTCAGTTAGTCATGTCTGGTAGAGGATACTCAATTAGTCATGTCTGGTAGAGGATACTCAGTTAGTCATGCCTGGTAGAGGACACTCAGTTAGTCATGTCTGGTAGAGGCTACTCAGTTAGTCATGTCTGGTAGAGGATACTCAGTTAGTCATGTCTGGTAGATTATACACAGTTAGTCATGTCTGGTAGAGGATACTCAGTTAGTCATGCCTGGTAGAGGAAACTCAGTTATTCATGTCTGGTAGAGGACACTCAGTTATTCATGTCTGGTAGAGGACTCAGTTAGTCATGGTAGAGGACACTCAGTTAGTCATGTCTGGTAGAGGATACTCAGTTAGTCATGTCTGGTAGAGGATACTCAGTTAGTCATGTCTGGTAGAGGATACTCAGTTAGTCATGTCTGGTAGAGGATACTCAGTTAGTCAAGTCTGGTAGAGGATACTCAGTTAGTCATGCCTGGTAGAGGATACTCAGTTAGTCATGTCTGGTAGAGGCTACTCAGTTAGTCATGTCTGGTAGAGGACACTCAGTTAGTCATGTCTGGTAGAGGATACTCAGTTAGTCATGCCTGGTAGAGGCTACTCAGTTAGTCATGTCTGGTAGAGGATACTCAGTTAGTCATGTCTGGTAGAGGACACTCAGTTAGTCATGTCTGGTAGAGGACACTCAGTTAGTCATGTCTGGTAGAGGATACTCAGTTAGTCATGTCTGGTAGAGGACACTCAGTTAGTCATGTCTGGTAGAGGATACTCAGTTAGTCATGTCTGGTAGATTATACACAGTTAGTCATGTCTGGAAGATTATACACAGTTATTCATGTCTGGTAGAGGATACTCAGTTAGTCATGGTAGAGGACACTCAGTTAGTCATGTCTGGTAGAGGATACTCAGTTAGTCATGTCTGGTAGAGGATACTCAGTTAGTCATGTCTGGTAGAGGCTAGTCAGTTAGTCATGTCTGGTAGAGGATACTCAGTTAGTCATGTCTGGTATAGGATACTCAATTAGTCATGTGTGGTAGAGGATACTCAGTTAGTCATGCCTGGTAGAGGACACTCAGTTATTCATGTCTGGTAGAGGATACTCAGTTAGTCATGGTAGAGGACACTCAGTTAGTCATGTCTGGTAGAGGACACTCAGTTAGTCATTTCTGGTAGAGGATACTCAGTTAGTCATGTCTGGTAGAGGACACTCAGTTAGTCATGTCTGGTAGAGGATACTCAGTTAGTCATGTCTGGTAGAGGATACTCAGTTAGTCATGTCTGGTAGAGGATACTCAGTTAGTCATGTCTGGTAGAGGATACTCAGTTAGTCATGTCTGGTAGAGGACACTCAGTTAGTCATGTCTGGTAGAGGCTACTCAGTTAGTCATGTCTGGTAGAGGATACTCAGTTAGTCATGTCTGGTAGAGGATACTCAGTTAGTCATGTCTGGTAGAGGATACTCAGTTAGTCATGTCTGGTAGAGGATACTCAGTTAGTCATGTCTGGTAGAGGATACTCAGTTAGTCATGCCTGGTACAGGATACTCAGTTAGTCATGTCTGGTAGAGGATACTCAGTTAGTCATGTCTGGTAGAGACTCCTCAGTTAATCATGGTAGAGGATACTCAGTTAGTCATGTCTGGTAGAGGACACTCAGTTAGTCATGTCTGGTAGAGGATACTCAGTTAGTCATGCCTGGTAGAGGCTACTCAGTTAGTCATGTCTGGTAGAGGATACTCAGTTAGTCATGTCTGGTAGAGGACACTCAGTTAGTCATGTCTGGTAGAGGATACTCAGTTAGTCATGTCTGGTAGAGGACACTCAGTTAGTCATGTCTGGTAGAGGATACTCAGTTAGTCATGTCTGGTAGAGGATACTCAGTTAGTCATGTCTGGTAGAGGACACTCAGTTAGTCATGTCTGGTAGAGGACACTCAGTTAGTCATGTCTGGTAGAGGACACTCAGTTAGTCATGTCTGGTAGAGGATACTCAGTTATTTATGTCTGGTAGAGGATACTCAGTTAGTCATGCCTGGTAGAGGATACTCAGTTAGTCATGTCTGGTAGAGGATACTCAGTTAGTCATGTCTGGTAGAGGATACTCAGTTAGTCATGTCTGGTAGAGGATACTCAGTTAGTCATGTCTGGTAGAGGACACTCAGTTAGTCATGTCTGGTAGAGGCTACTCAGTTAGTCATGTCTGGTAGAGGATACTCAGTTAGTCATGTCTGGTAGAGGCTAGTCAGTTAGTCATGTCTGGTAGAGGATACTCAGTTAGTCATGTCTGGTAGAGGATACTCAATTAGTCATGTCTGGTAGAGGATACTCAGTTAGTCATGCCTGGTAGAGGACACTCAGTTAGTCATGTCTGGTAGAGGCTACTCAGTTAGTCATGTCTGGTAGAGGATACTCAGTTAGTCATGTCTGGTAGATTATACACAGTTAGTCATGTCTGGTAGAGGATACTCAGTTAGTCGTGCCTGGTAGAGGAAACTCAGTTATTCATGTCTGGTAGAGGACACTCAGTTATTCATGTCTGGTAGAGGACTCAGTTAGTCATGTCTGGTAGAGGATACTCAGTTAGTCATGTCTGGTAGAGGATACTCAGTTAGTCATGTCTGGTAGAGGATACTCAGTTAGTCATGTCTGGTAGAGGATACTCAGTTAGTCAAGTCTGGTAGAGGATACTCAGTTAGTCATGCCTGGTAGAGGATACTCAGTTAGTCATGTCTGGTAGAGGCTACTCAGTTAGTCATGTCTGGTAGAGGACACTCAGTTAGTCATGTCTGGTAGAGGTAACTCAGTTAGTCATGCCTGGTAGAGGCTACTCAGTTAGTCATGTCTGGTAGAGGATACTCAGTTAGTCATGTCTGGTAGAGGACACTCAGTTAGTCATGTCTGGTAGAGGACACTCAGTTAGTCATGTCTGGTAGAGGATACTCAGTTAGTCATGTCTGGTAGAGGACACTCAGTTAGTCATGTCTGGTAGAGGATACTCAGTTAGTCATGTCTGGTAGATTATACACAGTTAGTCATGTCTGGAAGATTATACACAGTTATTCATGTCTGGTAGAGGATACTCAGTTAGTCATGGTAGAGGACACTCAGTTAGTCATGTCTGGTAGAGACTCCTCAGTTAGTCATGTCTGGTAGAGGATACTCAGTTAGTCATGTCTGGTAGAGGATACTCAGTTAGTCATGTCTGGTAGAGGATACTCAGTTAGTCATGCCTGGTAGAGGACACTCAGTTAGTCATGTCTGGTAGAGGACACTCAGTTAGTCATGTCTGGTAGAGGATACTCAGTTAGTCATGTCTGGTAGAGGATACTCAGTTGGTCATGTCTGGTAGAGGATACTCAGTTAGTCATGTCTGGTAGAGGACACTCAGTTAGTCATGTCTGGTAGAGGATACTCAGTTAGTCATGTCTGGTAGAGGACACTCAGTTAGTCATGTCTGGTAGAGGATACTCAGTTATTTATGTCTGGTAGAGGATACTCAGTTAGTCATGCCTGGTAGAGGATACTCAGTTAGTCATGTCTGGTAGAGGATACTCAGTTAGTCATGTCTGGTAGAGGATACTCAGTTAGTCATGTCTGGTAGAGGATACTCAGTTAGTCATGTCTGATAGAGGACACTCAGTTAGTCATGTCTGGTAGAGGCTACTCAGTTAGTCATGTCTGGTAGAGGATACTCAGTTGGTCATGCCTGGTAGAGGCTAGTCAGTTAGTCATGTCTGGTAGAGGATACTCAGTTAGTCATGTCTGGTAGAGGATACTCAATTAGTCATGTCTGGTAGAGGATACTCAGTTAGTCATGCCTGGTAGAGGACACTCAGTTAGTCATGTCTGGTAGAGGCTACTCAGTTAGTCATGTCTGGTAGAGGATACTCAGTTAGTCATGTCTGGTAGATTATACACAGTTAGTCATGTCTGGTAGAGGATACTCAGTTAGTCATGCCTGGTAGAGGAAACTCAGTTATTCATGTCTGGTAGAGGACACTCAGTTAGTCATGGTAGAGGACACTCAGTTAGTCATGTCTGGTAGAGGATACTCAGTTAGTCATTTCTGGTAGAGGATACTCAGTTAGTCATGTCTGGTAGAGGATACTCAGTTAGTCATGTCTGGTAGAGAATACTCAGTTAGTCATGCCTGGTAGAGGATACTCAGTTAGTCATGTCTGGTAGAGGCTACTCAGTTAGTCATGTCTGGTAGAGGATACTCAGTTAGTCATGTCTGGTAGATTATACACAGTTAGTCATGTCTGGTAGAGGATACTCAGTTAGTCATGCCTGGTAGAGGATACTCAGTTATTCATGTCTGGTAGAGGATACTCAGTTAGTCATGGTAGAGGACACTCAGTTAGTCATGTCTGGTAGAGGACACTCAGTTAGTCATTTCTGGTAGAGGATACTCAGTTAGTCATGTCTGGTAGAGGACACTCAGTTAGTCATGTCTGGTAGAGGATACTCAGTTAGTCATGTCTGGTAGAGGATACTCAGTTAGTCATGTCTGGTAGAGGATACTCAGTTAGTCATGTCTGGTAGAGGATACTCAGTTAGTCATGTCTGGTAGAGGACACTCAGTTAGTCATGTCTGGTAGAGGACACTCAGTTAGTCATGTCTGGTAGAGGACACTCAGTTAGTCATGTCTGGTAGAGGATACTCAGTTAGTCATGTCTGGTAGAGGATACTCAGTTAGTCATGTCTGGTAGAAGATACTCAGTTAGTCATGTCTGGTAGACGATACTCAGTTAGTCATGTCTGGTAGAGGATACTCAGTTAGTCATGTCTGGTAGAGGATACTCAGTTAGTCATGTCTGGTAGAGGATACTCAGTTAGTCATGTCTGGTAGAGGATACTCAGTTAGTCATGTCTGGTAGAGGATACTCAGTTAGTCATGTCTGGTAGAGGATACTCAGTTAGTCATGTCTGGTAGAGGACACTCAGTTAGTCATGTCTGGTAGAGGACACTCAGTTAGTCATGTCTGGTAGAGGACACTCAGTTAGTCATGTCTGGTAGAGGATACTCAGTTAGTCATGTCTGGTAGAGGATACTCAGTTAGTCATGTCTGGTAGAAGATACTCAGTTAGTCATGTCTGGTAGACGATACTCAGTTAGTCATGTCTGGTAGAGGATACTCAGTTAGTCATGTCTGGTAGAGGATACTCAGTTAGTCATGTCTGGTAGAGGATACTCAGTTAGTCATGTCTGGTAGAGGATACTCAGTTAGTCATGTCTGGTAGAGGATACTCAGTTAGTCATGCCTGGTAGAGGATACTCAGTTAGTCATGTCTGGTAGATTATACTCAGTTAGTCATGTCTGGTAGAGGATACTCAGTTAGTCATGTCTGGTAGATTATTCTCAGTTAGTCATGCCTGGTAGATTATACTCAGTTAGTCATGTCTGGTAGATTAAACTCAGTTAGTCATGTCTGGTAGAGGATACTCAGTTAGTCATGTCTGGTAGATTATACTCAGTTAGTCATGTCTGGTAGAGGATACTCAGTTAGTCATGTCTGGTAGAGGACACTCAGTTAGTCATGTCTGGTAGAGGATACTCAGTTAGTCATGTCTGGTAGAGGACACTCAGTTAGTCATGTCTGGTAGAGGATACTCAGTTATTTATGTCTGGTAGAGGATACTCAGTTAGTCATGCCTGGTAGAGGATACTCAGTTAGTCATGTCTGGTAGAGGATACTCAGTTAGTCATGTCTGGTAGAGGATACTCAGTTAGTCATGTCTGGTAGAGGATACTCAGTTAGTCATGTCTGGTAGAGGACACTCAGTTAGTCATGTCTGGTAGAGGCTACTCAGTTAGTCATGTCTGGTAGAGGATACTCAGTTAGTCATGTCTGGTAGAGGCTAGTCAGTTAGTACTGTCTGGTAGAGGACACTCAGTTAGTCATGTCTGGTAGAGGACACTCAGTTAGTCATGTCTGGTAGAGGATACTCAGTTAGTCATGTCTGGTAGAGGATACTCAGTTAGTCATGTCTGGTAGAAGATACTCAGTTAGTCATGTCTGGTAGACGATACTCAGTTAGTCATGTCTGGTAGAGGATACTCAGTTAGTCATGTCTGGTAGAGGATACTCAGTTAGTCATTTCTGGTAGAGGATACTCAGTTAGTCATGTCTGGTAGAGGATACTCAGTTAGTCATGTCTGGTAGAGGATACTCAGTTAGTCATGCCTGGTAGAGGATACTCAGTTAGTCATGTCTGGTAGATTATACTCAGTTAGTCATGTCTGGTAGAGGATACTCAGTTAGTCATGTCTGGTAGATTATTCTCAGTTAGTCATGCCTGGTAGATTATACTCAGTTAGTCATGTCTGGTAGATTATACTCAGTTAGTCATGTCTGGTAGAGGATACTCAGTTAGTCATGTCTGGTAGATTATACTCAGTTAGTCATGTCTGGTAGAGGATACTCAGTTAGTCATGCCTGGTAGAGGACACTCAGTTAGTCATGTCTGGTAGAGGACACTCAGTCATGTCTGGTAGAGGATACTTAGTTAGTCATGTCTGGTAGAGGACACTCAGTTAGTCATGTCTGGTAGAGGATACTCAGTTAGTCATGTCTGGTAGAGGATACTCAGTTAGTCATGTCTGGTAGAGGACACTCAGTTAGTCATGTCTGGTAGAGGATACTCAGTTAGTCATGTCTGGTAGAGGACACTCAGTTAGTCATGTCTGGTAGAGGATACTCAGTTATTTATGTCTGGTAGAGGATACTCAGTTAGTCATGCCTGGTAGAGGATACTCAGTTAGTCATGTCTGGTAGAGGATACTCAGTTAGTCATGTCTGGTAGAGGATACTCAGTTAGTCATGTCTGGTAGAGGATACTCAGTTAGTCATGTCTGGTAGAGGACACTCAGTTAGTCATGTCTGGTAGAGGCTACTCAGTTAGTCATGTCTGGTAGAGGATACTCAGTTAGTCATGTCTGGTAGAGGCTAGTCAGTTAGTCATGTCTGGTAGAGGATACTCAGTTAGTCATGTCTGGTAGAGGATACTCAATTAGTCATGTCTGGTAGAGGATACTCAGTTAGTCATGCCTGGTAGAGGACACTCAGTTAGTCATGTCTGGTAGAGGCTACTCAGTTAGTCATGTCTGGTAGAGGATACTCAGTTAGTCATGTCTGGTAGATTATACACAGTTAGTCATGTCTGGTAGAGGATACTCAGTTAGTCATGCCTGGTAGAGGAAACTCAGTTATTCATGTCTGGTAGAGGACACTCAGTTATTCATGTCTGGTAGAGGACACTGAGTTAGTCATGGTAGAGGACACTCAGTTAGTCATGTCTGGTAGAGGATACTCAGTTAGTCATGTCTGGTAGAGGATACTCAGTTAGTCATGTCTGGTAGAGGATACTCAGTTAGTCATGTCTGGTAGAGGATACTCAGTTAGTCATGTCTGGTAGAGGACACTCAGTTAGTCATGTCTGGTAGAGGATACTCAGTTAGTCATGCCTGGTAGAGGATACTCAGTTAGTACTGTCTGGTAGAGGACACTCAGTTAGTCATGTCTGGTAGAGGACACTCAGTTAGTCATGTCTGGTAGAGGATACTCAGTTAGTCATGTCTGGTAGAGGATACTCAGTTAGTCATGTCTGGTAGAAGATACTCAGTTAGTCATGTCTGGTAGACGATACTCAGTTAGTCATGTCTGGTAGAGGATACTCAGTTAGTCATGTCTGGTAGAGGATACTCAGTTAGTCATTTCTGGTAGAGGATACTCAGTTAGTCATGTCTGGTAGAGGATACTCAGTTAGTCATGTCTGGTAGAGGATACTCAGTTAGTCATGCCTGGTAGAGGATACTCAGTTAGTCATGTCTGGTAGATTATACTCAGTTAGTCATGTCTGGTAGAGGATACTCAGTTAGTCATGTCTGGTAGATTATTCTCAGTTAGTCATGCCTGGTAGATTATACTCAGTTAGTCATGTCTGGTAGATTATACTCAGTTAGTCATGTCTGGTAGAGGATACTCAGTTAGTCATGTCTGGTAGATTATACTCAGTTAGTCATGTCTGGTAGAGGATACTCAGTTAGTCATGCCTGGTAGAGGACACTCAGTTAGTCATGTCTGGTAGAGGACACTCAGTTAGTCATGTCTGGTAGAGGATACTTAGTTAGTCATGTCTGGTAGAGGACACTCAGTTAGTCATGTCTGGTAGAGGATACTCAGTTAGTCATGTCTGGTAGAGGATACTCAGTTAGTCATGTCTGGTAGAGGACACTCAGTTAGTCATGTCTGGTAGAGGATACTCAGTTAGTCATGTCTGGTAGAGGACACTCAGTTAGTCATGTCTGGTAGAGGATACTCAGTTATTTATGTCTGGTAGAGGATACTCAGTTAGTCATGCCTGGTAGAGGATACTCAGTTAGTCATGTCTGGTAGAGGATACTCAGTTAGTCATGTCTGGTAGAGGATACTCAGTTAGTCATGTCTGGTAGAGGATACTCAGTTAGTCATGTCTGGTAGAGGACACTCAGTTAGTCATGTCTGGTAGAGGCTACTCAGTTAGTCATGTCTGGTAGAGGATACTCAGTTAGTCATGTCTGGTAGAGGCTAGTCAGTTAGTCATGTCTGGTAGAGGATACTCAGTTAGTCATGTCTGGTAGAGGATACTCAATTAGTCATGTCTGGTAGAGGATACTCAGTTAGTCATGCCTGGTAGAGGACACTCAGTTAGTCATGTCTGGTAGAGGCTACTCAGTTAGTCATGTCTGGTAGAGGATACTCAGTTAGTCATGTCTGGTAGATTATACACAGTTAGTCATGTCTGGTAGAGGATACTCAGTTAGTCATGCCTGGTAGAGGAAACTCAGTTATTCATGTCTGGTAGAGGACACTCAGTTATTCATGTCTGGTAGAGGACACTGAGTTAGTCATGGTAGAGGACACTCAGTTAGTCATGTCTGGTAGAGGATACTCAGTTAGTCATGTCTGGTAGAAGATACTCAGTTAGTCATGTCTGGTAGAGGATACTCAGTTAGTCATGTCTGGTAGAGGATACTCAGTTAGTCATGTCTGGTAGAGGACACTCAGTTAGTCATGTCTGGTAGAGGATACTCAGTTAGTCATGCCTGGTAGAGGATACTCAGTTAGTCATGTCTGGTAGAGGCTACTCAGTTAGTCATGTCTGGTAGAGGGTACTCAGTTAGTCATGTCTGTTAGATTATACACAGTTAGTCATGTCTGGTAGAGGATACTCAGTTAGTCATGCCTGGTAGAGGATACTCAGTTATTCATGTCTGGTAGAGGATACTCAGTTAGTCATGGTAGAGGACACTCAGTTAGTCATGTCTGGTAGAGGACACTCAGTTAGTCATTTCTGGTAGAGGATACTCAGTTAGTCATGTCTGGTAGAGGACACTCAGTTAGTCATGTCTGGTAGAGATTACTCAGTTAGTCATGTCTGGTAGAGGATACTCAGTTAGTCATGTCTGGTAGAGGATACTCAGTTAGTCATGTCTGGTAGAGGATACTCAGTTAGTCATGTCTGGTAGAGGACACTCAGTTAGTCATGTCTGGTAGAGGACACTCAGTTAGTCATGTCTGGTAGAGGACACTCAGTTAGTCATGTCTGGTAGAGGATACTCAGTTAGTCATGTCTGGTATAGGATACTCAGTTAGTCATGTCTGGTAGAAGATACTCAGTTAGTCATGTCTGGTAGAGGATACTCAGTTAGTCATGTCTGGTAGAGGATACTCAGTTAGTCATGTCTGGTAGAGGATACTCAGTTAGTCATGTCTGGTAGAGGATACTCAGTTAGTCATGTCTAGTAGAGGATACTCAGTTAGTCATGCCTGGTAGAGGATACTCAGTTAGTCATGTCTGGTAGATTATACTCAGTTAGTCATGCCTGGTAGATTATACTCAGTTAGTCATGTCTGGTAGATTATACTCAGTTAGTCATGTCTGGTAGAGGATACTCAGTTAGTCATGTCTGGTAGATTATTCTCAGTTAGTCATGCCTGGTAGATTATACTCAGTTAGTCATGTCTGGTAGATTATACTCATTTAGTCATGCCTGGTAGAGGATACTCAGTTAGTCATGTCTGGTAGAGGATACTCAGTTAGTCATGTCTGGTAGAGGACACTCAGTTAGTCATGTCTGGTAGAGGACACTCAGTTAGTCATGCCTGGTAGAGGATACTCAGTTAGTCATGTCTGATAGAGGATACTCAGTTAGTCATGTCTGGTAGAGGATTCTCAGTTAGTCATGTCTGGTAGAGGATACTCAGTCATGTCTGGTAGAGGATACTCAGTTAGTCATGTCTGGTAGAGGATACTCAGTTAGTCATGTCTGGTAGAGACTCCTCAGTTAGTCATGTCTGGTAGAGGATACTCAGTTAGTCATGTCTAGTAGAGGATACTCAGTTAGTCATGCCTGGTAGAGGATACTCAGTTAGTCATGTCTGGTAGAGGATACTCAGTTAGTCATGTCTGGTAGAGGATACTCAGTTAGTCATGCCTGGTAGAGGATACTCAGTTAGTCATGTCTGGTAGAGGACACTCAGTTAGTCATGTCTGGTAGAGGATACTCAGTTAGTCATGTCTGGTAGAGGATACTCAGTTAGTCATGTCTGGTAGAGACTCCTCAGTTAGTCATGTCTGGTAGAGGATACTCAGTTAGTCATGTCTAGTAGAGGATACTCAGTTAGTCATGCCTGGTAGAGGATACTCAGTTAGTCATGTCTGGTAGAGGATACTCAGTTAGTCATGCCTGGTAGAGGATACTCAGTTAGTCATGTCTGGTAGAGGATACTCAGTTAGTCATGTCTGGTAGAGACTCCTCAGTTAGTCATGGTAGAGGACACTCAGTTAGTCATGGTAGAGGACACTCAGTTAGTCATGTCTGGTAGAGGATACTCATTTAGTCATGTCTGGTAGAGGATACTCAGTTAGTCATGTCTGGTAGAGGATACTCAGTTAGTCATGTCTGGTAGAGGATACTCAGTTAGTCATGCCTGGTAGAGGATACTCAGTTAGTCATGTCTGGTAGAGGATACTCAGTTAGTCATGTCTGGTAGAGGATACTCAGTTAGTCATGTCTGGTAGAGGACACTCAGTTAGTCATGCCTGGTAGAGGATACTCAGTTAGTCATGTCTGTTAGAGGATACTCAGTTAGTCATGCCTGGTAGAGGACACTCAGTTAGTCATGTCTGGTAGAGGACACTCAGTTAGTCATGCCTGGTAGAGGACACTCAGTTAGTCATGTCTGGTAGAGGATACTCAGTTAGTCATGTCTGGTAGAGGATACTCAGTTAGTCATGGTAGAGGACACTCAGTTAGTCATGGTAGAGGACACTCAGTTAGTCATGTCTGGTAGAGGATACTCATTTAGTCATGTCTGGTAGAGGATACTCAGTTAGTCATGTCTGGTAGAGGATACTCAGTTAGTCATGTCTGGTAGAGGATACTCAGTTAGTCATGCCTGGTAGAGGATACTCAGTTAGTCATGTCTGGTAGAGGATACTCAGTTAGTCATGTCTGGTAGAGGATACTCAGTTAGTCATGTCTGGTAGAGGACACTCAGTTAGTCATGCCTGGTAGTGGATACTCAGTTATTCATGTCTGGTAGAGGATACTCAGTTAGTCATGTCTGGTAGAGGATTCTCAGTTAGTCATGTCTGGTAGAGGATACTCAGTTAGTCATGTCTGGTAGAGGATTCTCAGTTAGTCATGTTTGGTAGATTATACTCAGTTAGTCATGTCTGATAGGGAATGCTGAGTGGTATGTGTGGGCTGAAATACTACAGAATCATGAACTGCCCAAAGCGTTGTCAAAAACTTTATAGGGAATAGGAACAACCCTAAATAACTTTAAGCTTCATAACATCCAGCTAGCGAGAGAGAGATAGGAATAGAGAGAAAGAGAGAGGAATAGAGAGAAAGAGAGAGGAATAGAGAGAAAGAGAGAGGAATAGAGAGAGAGAGAGAGAGAGAGAGGAATAGAGAGAAAGAGAGAGAGAGAGAGAGGAATAGCGAGAAAGAGAGAGGAATAGAGAGAGAGAGAGAGAGAGAGAGGAATAGAGAGAAAGAGAGAGGAAAAAGAGGTCGACATCAAATGAAAAGACAGAGAAAGAGAGAATTACAGAGAAAGTTAGACACCTGAATTAGAAAATATAAAATGTCTCCAGGTGGTATAGACATAAGCCTGGTGTTCTCTGTATCCTTAGTTCTCTCTCCCTTTCTCTATCGCTCGCCCACAATAGGCCTCCTGAATGATGTTAGACTGTGATCACTTTATGGTCACCCATTTCATACTCATTAATTTACCTCCCAAGTAATTTCCTCTTCTGCTGAATGGCGCTGCCAACGTGTGTGGTGAGATATGAGATGCAGCCGGTGAGCTGACTGGCATGTATATTGTAGAGACCTGTAGAGAAGTAGTCCTATACTCTTGTAGCAAGCGGTGAGGATGACAAAATGAGAATAACTTTGCTAGTGTCAAGAGGTTTATTGTAACTCGCCCTTCAAGTGTAGATATATTAACCCAGGACCTGTCAACAAGGCATGGGACAGACAATGCTTCATCTTACCAAAACATAGGTGAATACAATCACAGGGGCATATAGGTGAATACAATCACATGGGCAAATAGGTCAATACAATCACAGGGGCAAATAGGTGAATACAATCACATGGGCAAATAGGTCAATACAATCACAGGGGCAAATAGGTGAATACAATCACAGGGGAATATAGGTCAATACAATCACAGTGGAATATAGGTCAATACAATCACATGGGCAAATAGGTGAATATAATCACATGGGCAAATAGGTGATGTGTTTTTGATTTGATTCAATTATTCTTTCCTTTTTCTTCATTCGCTTCTTCTTCTTCTTCCATAGAAAGTCTTTCAATCCAATATCACATCCTGTTATCATTTTGTGCTGAGTGACAGCGCAATTCTTACTGGATCTGGTTTGCAGCGTTGAAAACCTTCAGCACCACAGCAGCCAGCCCTGACTCATTCTACAAAGCCAAGTTTTTGTAACACAAAATAATGCCATGCTATCCATCGAGCAAAATGTAGCTATGGTTCTCTCCCCCACCCACCATACCTTCTACATTCTCTCCCCTCTGCATCTCTCCCCCACCCACCATACCTTCTACATTCTCTCCCCTCTGCATCTCTCCCCCACAGTACCACCAAAGTACAACTACAGTACTGCTACAGAACCACCACAGTACCACCACAGTACTACTACAGTACTGCTACAGAACCAACAGTACTGCTACAGTACCACCACAGAACCACCACAGAACCACCACAGTACCACCACAGAACCACCACAGTACCACCACAGAACCACCACAGTACCACCACAGTACCACCCCAGTACCACCACAGTACCACCACAGTACTACTACAGTACCACCACAGTACAACTACAGTACCACCACAGTACCACCACAGAAATACTACAGTACCACCACAGTACCACCACAGTACTACTATAGCCCCACCACAGTACCACCACAGTACTACTACAGTACCACCACAGTACTGCTACAGAACCACCACAGTACTGCTACAGAACCACCACAGTACCACCACAGTACTACTACAGTACCACCAGAGTACTGCTACTGTACCACCACAGTACCACCACAGTACTACTACAGTACTACTACAGTACCACCACAGTACTGCTACAGAACCACCACAGTACCACCACAGTACCACCACAGTACAACTACAGTACTGCTACAGAACCACCACAGTACAACTACAGTACTGCTACAGAACCACCACAGTACTGCTACAGAACCACCACAGTACTGCTACAGTACCACCACAGAACCACCACAGTACCACCACAGTACCACCACAGTACTACTACAGTACCACCACAGTACTACTACAGTACCACCACAGTACCACCACAGAACTACTACAGTACCACCACAGTACCACCACAGTACTACTACAGTACTACTATAGCCCCACCACAGTACCACCACAGTACTGCTACAGTACCTCCACAGTACTACTACAGTACCACCACAGTACTACTACAGTACTACTACAGTACCACCACAATACCACCACAGTACTACTACAGTACCACCACAGTACCACCACAGTACTACTACAGTACCACCACAGTACTACTATAGCCCCACCACAGTACCACCACAGTACTACTACAGTACCACCACAGTACCAACACAGTACTACTACAGTACCACCACAGTACTACTACAGTACCACCACAGTACTACTACAGTACCACCACAGTACTACTACAGTACCACCACAGTACTACTACAGTACCACCACAGTACCACCACAGTACTACTACAGTACCACCACAGTACCACCACAGTACTACTACAGTACCACCACAGTACCAACACAGTACTACTACAGTACCACCACAGTATTACTACAGTACCACCACAGTACCAACACAGCACTACTAGAGTACCACCACAGTACTACTACAGTACCACCACAGTACCACCACAGTACCACCACAGTACCAATAGAGTACCACCACAGTACTACTACAGTACCACCACAGTACTACTACAGTACCGCCAAAGCCCCACCACAGTACTACTACAGTACTTCTACAGTACCACCACAGTACTACTACAGTACTGCTACAGTCTACTACAGCCCCACCACAGCCTCACCACAGTACTACTACAGTACTACTACAGTACCACCACAGTACCACCACAGTCCCACCACAGTATGACTACAGGACCACCACAGTACTAGTGCAGTACTACTACAGTACCACCAGAGTACTGCTACAGAACCACCACAGTACCACCATAGTACCACCACAGTACTACTACAGTACCACCACAGTACAACTACAGTACCACCACAGTACTACTACAGTACCACAACAGGACCACCACAGTACTACCACAGTACTACTACAGTACCACCACAGTACCACCACAGTACTACCACAGTACTACTACAGTACCACAACAGGACCACCACAGTACTACCACAGTACTACTACAGTACCACCACAGTACCACCACAGTACTACTACAGTACTACTACAGTACTACTACAGCACCACCACAGTACTACTACAGTAGTACCACAGTACTACTACAGTACCACCACAGAACTACTACAGTAGTACCACAGTACTACTACAGTACCACCACAGAACTACTACAGTAGTACCACAGTACTACTACAGTACCACCACAGCCCCACCACAGTACTACTACAGTACCACACGTACCAGCCAAGGAACATCTACTAACAAGAACAAAAAGAACACACAGCAATACTACGCACGACGCTTGGAACATATATGGCAACTCCCTAATTAGCTTGTCTGCAAAATGACCAATGGCATTTGTTTGTAGAGATTCTCCCTCTCCTTTTATCTTTCTCCCTCTCTCGTTTTATCTCCTTTGCTCTGTCATCCTGCCGTCCTCTCTCTCTCTCTCTCTCGTCCTCCCTCTCTCTCTCTCTCATCCTCTCTCTCTCATCCTCTCTCTCTCTCTCTCTCTCATCCTTTCTCTCTCTCGTCCTAGCTCTCTCATCCTATCTCCCTCACCATCTCTCCTTCCCTCCATTCTGCATCCTGTAGCTGGGCCATGTTCTTCTTTGCTGTGGTAATGATCATCTGAGCCACCAGTCCTTCTGATCCCAGACTGACCTCTCACAGCAATGGGTACTGGTTAATGATCTGCTGCCATCAGCAACATAAGACATATATGTCTGCTTTTTGAGCGGTGGGTTTGTAGTGGATAAAGGTGAGGTGGCGTGTGGGAGATGAAGGTGAGAGGGCGTGTTGGGGATGAAGGTGAGAGCATATTGGGGGTTGAAGGTAAGGTAGGCGTGTGGGGGATGAAGGTGAGGTAGCGTGTGAGAGATGAAGGTGAGAGGGCGTGTGGGGGATGAAGGTGAGGTAGCGTGTTGGGGGATGAAGGTGAGATAGCATGTGAGAGATGAAGGTGAGGTAGCGTGTGGGGGATGAAGGTGAGGTAGTGTGTGAGAGATGAAGGTGAGAGGGCGTGTGGGGGATGAAGGTGAGGTAGCGTGTGGGGGATGAAGGTGAGGTAGTGTGTGAGAGATGAAGGTGAGAGGGCGTGTGGGGGATGAAGGTGAGGTAGCGTGTGGGGGATGAAGGTGAGGTAGTGTGTGAGAGATGAAGGTGAGAGGGCGTGTGGGGGATGAAGGTGAGGTAGCGTGTTGGGGGATGAAGGTGAGGTAGCGTGTTGGGGGATGAAGGTGAGGTAGCGTGTGGGGGATGAAGGTGAGGGAGCGTGTGGGGAATGAAGGTGAGGTAGCGTGTGGGGGATGAAGGTGAGGTAGCGTGTGGGGGATGAAGGTGAGGTAGCGTGTGGGGGATGAAGGTGAGGTAGCGTGTTGGGGGAATGAAGGTGAGGTAGCGTGTGGGGGATGAAGGTGAGGTAGCGTGTGGGGGATGAAGGTGAGGTAGCGTGTGGGGGATGAAGGTGAGGTAGCGTGTGGGGGATGAAGGTGAGGTAGCGTGTGGGGGATGAAGGTGAGGTAGCGTGTGGGGGAATGAAGGTGAGGTAGCGTATGGGGGATGAAGGTAGGGTAGCGTGTGGGGGATGAAGGTGAGGTAGCGTGTGGGGGATGAAGGTGAGGTAGCGTGTGGGGGATGAAGGTGAGGTAGCGTGTGGGGGAATGAAGGTGAGGTAGCGTGTGGGGGATGAAGGTGAGGTAGCGTGTGGGGAATGAAGGTGAGGTAGCGTGTGGGGGATGATGGTAAATTGGTGTGAGGTCCCCCCTGTCTCTCCCTCTTTCTCCTTGTTTCTCCCTCTCTTGCTATCTCTCTCTCTCTCAATTTCAATTGAATTTCAATCTAAGGGGCTTTATTTACATGTGAACGATATGTTAACGTTGCCAAAGCAAGTAAACTAGATAATAAACACAAGTGAAATAAACAATAAAAATGAACAGTAAATATTACACTCAGAAGTTCCAAAATAATAAAGACATTTCAAATATGATATTATGTCTATATACAGTGTTGTAACGATGTGCAATTGGTTAAAGTACAAAAGGGAAAATAAATAAGCATAAATATAGGTTGTATTTACAATAGTGTTTGTTCTTCACTGGTTGACCTTTTCTCGTGGCAACAGGTCACACATCTTGCTGCTGTGATGTCACACTGTGGTATTTCACCCAGTAGATATGGGAGTTTATCAAAATTGGTTTGTTTTCGAATTCTTTGTGGATCTGTGTAATCTGAGGGAAATATGTGTCTCTAATATGGTCATACATTGGGCAGGAGGTTAGGAAGTGTAGCTCAGTTTCCATTTCACTTTGTGGGCAGTGTGCACATAGCCTGTCACACCCCCCCCCCCGTCCGTCCGTCCGTCCCTCCGTCCCTCCCACCATTGGCAGTGTCTAGTGATAAAGCTTCAGCTTCACTTGTCAGGCCTGTTCAGATTGGTATGGAGGAGAATACCAGAGGACAGCAGACTGGAGGGAGAGAAATTAATAACTTCAGGCTTAAATACAGCTCTTACCATGGCCTCATTCACAGTCCATACAGATCACACACATGTACACACTGCACGCAAGCAGCACAGACACTAAACACACGTACGAACACAGCGAGATCCGCACTATCAGCCCTTTACAAATGGAAGTACTACTCTGACATTGATCTTGCCAAAGGAAGCTGCTCTGTGGTCCGTGACCATAGGGGATGTATTGGGAGCTACGCTGTGGTCTGTGACCATAGGGGATGTATTGGGAGCTGCTCTGTGGTCCGTGACCATAGGGAATGTATTGGGAGATACTCTGTGGTCTGTGACCATAGGGAATGTATTGGGAGATGCTCTGTGGTCTGTGACCATAGGGAATGTATTGGGAGCATCACAGTGGTCTGTGACCATAGGGAATGTATTGGGAGCATCACAGTGGTCTGTGACCATAGAGAATGTATTGGGAGCATCACAGTGGTCTGTGACCATAGGGAATGTATTGGGAGCATCACAGTGGTCTGTGACCATAGGGAATGTATTGGGAGCATCACAGTGGTCTGTGACCATAGGGAATGTATTGGGAGCTGCTCTGTGGTCTGTGACCATAGGGAATGTATTGGGAGCATCACAGTGGTCTGTGACCATAGGGAATGTATTGGGAGCTGCTCTGTGGTCCATGACCATAGGGAATGTATTGGGAGCATCACAGTGGTCTGTGACCATAGAGAATGTATTGGGAGCTGCTCTGTGGTCTGTGACCATAGGGAATGTATTGGGTTTCCCCTAGCTGTGACAGAGGAGCTGATTGGACATTAGATAGATAGAGGCACAGCCACACAAAGCTGGAGTCTAGGAGAGGCTTAGTCTAACCTGCTTATCATTACTTACAGTGGGGATTTACAGTAGCTTCAATATGTCTCTGTGAGAGTGGTTATAGGTGCACCTTTTGTTGACTTCTCTCTGCTCTGGAGGCATGGTAGGGACGTAAAACTGAACAAAAATAACACCCGGTCTTGAATCTCACTGATAGGTACTTTACCATCACACCTCACTGTTGACCATCACACGTCACTGTTTACCATCACACCTCACTGTTTACCATCACACCTCACTGTTTACCATCACACCTCACTGTTTACCATCACACCTCACTGTTTAACATCACCTCTCACTGTTTACCATCACACCTCACTGTTTACCATCACACCTCACTGTTGACCATCACACCTCACTGTTGACCATCACACCTCACTGTTGACCATCACACCTCACTGTTGACCATCACACCTCACTGTTTACCATCACACGTCACTGTTTACCATCACGCCTCAATGTTTACCATCACGCCTCACTGTTTACCATCACACCTCACTGTTTACCATCACACCTCACTGTTTACCATCACACCTCACTGTTTACCATCACACCTCACTGTTTACCATCACACCTCACTGTTAACCATCACACCTCACTGTTAGGTACTTTACCATCACACCTCACTGTTTACCATCCCCTCTCAATGTTTACCATCACACCTCACTGTTTACCCTCACACCTCACTGTTTACCATCACACCTCACTGTTTACCATCACACCTCACTGTTTACCATCACACCTCACTGTTTACCATCACACCTCACTGTTGACCATCACACCTCACTGTTTACCATCACACCTCACTGTTTACCATCACACCTCACTGTTTACCATCACACCTCAATGTTAACCATCACACCTCACTGTTTACCATCACACCTCACTGTTTACCATCACCTCTCACTGTTTACCATCACCTCTCACTGTTTACCATCAAACCTCACTGTTTACCATCACCTCTCACTGTTTACCATCACACCTCACTGTTTACCATCACACCTCACTGTTAACCATCACACCTCACTGTTAACCATCACACCTCACTGTTAGGTACTTTACCATCACACCTCACTGTTAGGTACTTTACCATCACACCTCACTGTTGACCATCACACCTCACTGTTTACCATCACACCTCACTGTTTACCATCACACCTCACTTTTTACCATCACACCTCAATGTTAACCATCACACCTCACTGTTTACCATCACACCTCACTGTTTACCATCACCTCTCACTGTTTACCATCACCTCTCACTGTTTACCATCACACTTCACTGTTTACCATCACACCTCACTGTTTACCATCACACCTCACTGTTTACCATCACCTCTCACTGTTTACCATCACACCTCACTGTTTACCATCACACCTCACTGTTTACCATCACACCTCACTGTTTACCATCAACTCTCACTGTTTACCATCACCTCTCACTGTTTACCATCACACCTCACTGTTTACCATCACACCTCACTGTTTACCATCACACCTCACTGTTTACCATCACACCTCTCACTGTTTACCATCACACCTCTCACTGTTTACCCTCACACCTCACTGTTTACCCTCACACCTCACTGTTTACCATCACACCTCACTGTTTACCATCACACCTCACTGTTAACCATCACACCTCACTGTTGACCATCACACCTCACTGTTGACCATCACACCTCACTGTTTACCATCACCCCTCACTGTTTACCATCACACCTCACTGTTTACCATCACACCTCACTGTTTACCATAACACCTGACTGTTTACCTTCACATCTCACTGTTTACCATCACACTTCACTATTTACTATCACACCCCACTGTTTACCATCACACCTCACTGTTTACCATCACACCTCACTGTTTACCATCACACCTGACTGTTTACCTTCACATCTCACTGTTTACCATCACACTTCACTGTTTACCATCACACCTCCCTGTTTACCATCACACCTCACTGTTTACCATCACACCTCACTGTTTACCATCACACCTCACTGTTAGGCAATTTACCATCACACCTCACTGTTGACCATCACACCTCACTGTTAACCATCACACCCCACTGTTTACCATCACACCTCACTGTTAGGCAATATACCAGCACACCTCATTGAACACAAACATCTTATCCTTCTCTCTGTCTCATTTTGTCTCTCTCAATTCTGCTCTCTGTCTCATTGTGTCTCTCTCACGGTCCGTCTCTGTTTATCTCTCTATCTTACTTAATCGTGATGTGCAGCGTGGGTTCTGTTCTAAGTGGGTGGTTCAATAGAACCGGGGACAGACAGAGTAGTGTAGGGAGAAGCAGATTGGACTGATTCACTCACACCATGTTGAAGCTATTTTGTTCACAGTCTGTGCCCTGATAACGGTCTAGTCAACGTCTGGTTGGAACTGCAAACACATGGTAGAGGATATCCATGGTGTCATTTGGCAATAGGCTCCAGCAGATCACTTTTTTCATCCCACAGACTCTGTGAGACATTAAACTGTTATTAATTTGCAAATGTTGTTGAACATGTTGAATGCCCTCCCCTTTAAGCGTGCTGAAAATCTGATGATCATTTGTTTACTTTGGATAGCATTGAATCTGGTTAAGCACAATTGTTCTCCAAACGTTTAATAAGAGTTGGTAACAGGCTGATTGGTCGGCTGTTTGAGCCAGTAAAGGATTCTTTGCTGTTCTTGGGTAGTGGGATTATTTTAGCTTCCCTCAAAGGCCTGAGGGCACACACTTTCCCGTAGGCTTAGATTGAAAAGATGGCAAATAGGAGAGGCAACATCGTCCGCTATTATCTTCAGTCATTTTCCATCCTAGTTGTCAGACCCCGGTGGCTTGTCATTGTTGATAGACACCCCCCAAAAAATGTTTCACCTCTTCCACACTCACTTTACTGTAACGGTTTTCTTCCAGGGGTGAAGGAGAGGACCAAAGTGGAGCGCGGCTAGTGTTCAACATGTTTAATAAAGAAAGAGTGAAACACTACAAACAACATACAAAATAACAAATGTGCAAAAACCGACACAGACCTATCTGGTGCAGACAATCACAGAGACAGGTAACAAACACCCACAAAATCCCAACACAAAACAAGCCTCCTATAAATGATTCTCAATCAGAGACAACGATTACCATCTGCCTCTGATTGAGAACCCACACTAGGCTGACATAGAAACAGACAAACTAGACACACAACATAGAATTCCCACCCAGCTCACGTCCTGACCAACTAAACACATACAAAAGAACAGAAAACAGGTCAGGAACGTGACATTTACAGAATTCAAATTTGATTTCATATCTTGGTCAGTTATGCATGGATGTGTAGGTTGAGGATTTGTTGTTGGCATTTTATGCCTACATTTGCTAATCTTGCCAATTAAAAAAAATCATTAAAGTAGTTGGCAAAATATGTGGGTTTTGTGATGAACGAGTCATCGATTTCAATGAATGATGGAGCAGAGTTTGCCTTTTTGCCCAAAAGTTCCTTTAAGGTGCTCCAAAGCTTTTTTTATATAATTCTTTATTTCATGTATCTTTGTTTCCTAGCAGAGGTTCTTTTTATTTTTGTTCAGTTTAGTCACATGATTTCTCAATTTACAGGCCATGTGCCAATCGGCTGTGTAGCCACATTATTTGCCATTCCTTTTGCCTCATCCCTCTCAACCATACCGTTTTTCAATTCCTCATCAATCCCCGAGGATTTAACAGTTTTTACAGTGCTTATTAGTTACTGAAATAAGCAATTTCATAAACGTGACAAGCGCAGCGTCTGTTTGCTCCTCAGTACACACCACAGATCAGGAAATGTTATTTACATCAACAGCGTAAGAATCATTACGAAACATCTTTACAACATTTTACACACAATATTAGGCCCAGCCTTTGGAACTTTGATTTTCCTAGATATGGCTACTGTATTATATTAGACATTGGACATATGTTAACTCATTTCCAATACTAGTCAACAGGAGAATGAATAAATGACTGATACAGCATCATAAGAAGGGGGATATAGCTCCTGAATAAATAGTCATTTCTGAGACAAATTAATGAAGAGGGTACTATTCAGTCATCAGCCAGTGCTTGACAACAAATATAAACGTTCTGAGCTACTGTAGGTTCAAGGCTTCAGTTAAAATGCAACACAGTAGATATTTTTTGAAAGAAGTACGAAGCAGGCGAATTGTAATGTTTTTTGTACATTGGGATTTTTTAGTTGGAACACAAAGCAAACAGGGAACATTTGTGCTCTGCTTTGCTGCACAAGAAGAAGAAGTTCCTAGTCTAATGGGGAAGCTTAATGAAATGGTCATACAAGTCTTCTGAAGGTATGATGAATCATTTGAGAATAATTTCTAGTATCCACCCATTCTACTATGCAGTATAAAATCATGAAGAAGCATGTGGGAAGGTTAAGGGTTGCCCTGTCAAATAGACTGTATATCTCAATAGGACTTCCTGGTAGATAGATTCTATATCTCAATAGGACTTCCTGGTAGATAGATTCTATCTCTCAATGGGACTTCCTGGGAGATAGATTCTATATCTCAATGGACCTTCCTGGTAGATATAGAATCTATCTCAATGGGACTTCCTGGTAGATAGATTCTATATCTCAATGGGACTTCCTGGTAGATATAGAATCTATCTCAATGGGACTTCCTGGTAGATAGATTCTATATCTCAATGGGACTTCCTGGTAGATAGATTCTATATCTCAATGGGACTTCCTGGTAGATAGATTCTATATCTCAATGGGACATCCTGGTAGATAGATTCTATATCTCAATAGGACTTCCTGGTAGATAGATTCTATATCTCAATGGGACTTCCTGGTAGATAGATTCTATATCTCAATGGGACTTCCTGGTAGATAGATTCTATATCTAAATGGGACTTCCCTGTAGATAGATTCTATATCTCAATGGGACTTCCCTGTATATAGATTCTATATCTCAATGGGACTTCCTGGTAGATAGATTCTATATCTCAATAGGACTTCCTGGTAGATATATTCTATATCTCAATAGGACTTCCTGGTAGATAGATTCTATATCTCAATGGGACTTCCTGGTAGATAGATTCTATATCTCAATAGGACTTCCTGGTAGATAGATTCTATATCAAATAATATGAGTAGTTGAATGATGAGGAGGAATATGATGAATAGGAGGAATAGGAGGATTGGGAGGAATAGGATGAATGGGAGGAATAGGGGGATTAGAATGAATATAATGAATAGGAGGAATAGGAGGAATAGGATGAATAGGAGGATTAGAATGAATAGGATGAATAGGAGGAGTATGGGGATTAGCAGGAATAGGAGGAATAGGATGAATAGGGGGATTAGAATGAATATAATGAATAGGAGGAATAGGAGGAATAGGATGAATATGATTAATAGGAGGAATAGGAGGATTAGAATGAATAGCAGGAAAAGGAGGAATATGATGAATAGGAGGATTAGAATGAATAGGATGAATAGGAGGAATATGGGGATTAGCAGGAATAGGAGGAATAGGATGGATAGGGGGATTAGAATGAATAGGAGGAATAGGAGGAATAGGATGAATAGGAGGATTAGAATGAATAGAATGAATAGGAGGAATAGGATGAATAGGAGGATTAGAATGAATAGGATGCATAGGAGGAATAGGAGGAATAGGATGAATAGGAGGATTAGAATGAATAGGATGAATAGGAGGAATAGGGGGATTAGGAGGAATATGAGGAATAGGATGAATAGGAGGATTAGAATGAATAGGATGAATAGGAGGAGTAGAATGAATAGGATGAATAGGAGGAGTAGAATGAATAGGATGAATAGGAGGAGTATAACGAATAGGAGGATTAGAAGGAATATAATGAATAGGAGGAATAGGAGGAGTAGAATGAATAGGAGGAATAGGAGGAGTAGAATGAATAGGAGGAATAGGAGCAGTAGAATGAATAGGAGGAGTAGAATGAATAGGAGTAATAGGAGGAATATGGGGATTAGAATGAATAGAATAGATAGGAGGAATAGGAGGAATGGTATGAATAGGAGGAGTATAACGAATAGGAGGAATCAGAAGGAATATAACGAATAGGAGGAGTAGAATGAATAGGAGGAATAGGAGGAGTAGAATGACTAGGAGCAGTAGAATGAATAGGAGGAACAGGAGGATTAGGAGGAATAGGAGGATTAGGAGGAATAGGAGAAATATAAGGAATAGGAGGAATAGGATGATTAGGAGGAATAGGAGGATTAGGAGGAATAGGAGGAATATAAGGAATAGGAGGATTAGGATGAATAGGAGGAACAGGAGGATTAGGAGGAATAGGAGGATTAGGAGGAATAGGAGGAATATAAGGAATAGGAGGAATAGGATGATTAGAAAAGAGGGATGAAGGAGGAGAGGAAAGAGCCTGTTTGTCGTTGTCTGTTATTTCCAGTTGTTTGTCAGGTAGATGGTGGGGGCCGTTGGTGGATGCTCATTACTCATCGGTTGCTTAGCCATTTCCCATAACCCAGCTCATCACCTCTTCTCTGACTAGATTGGCCCGTTCCCTAACGTCTGAAAAATCACATTCCGATTATGTAAAATTGTAGACGCGGTTAAGATAAGGTGGTTGCCTTTGGGAAAGAAAAATATGGAGAGTAAGAAGCCTTTGACAAAGAGATGTATTGTGTTTGTTATCGACAGAGATGCCAACAGGAAATACAGTTCAGAAATAGAGTCTGTGGAACTGAATTAACACATCTGGTTGCCGAGAAAATACACACAGACACACGCAGAGACACACACAGAGAGAGAGAGAGAGACACACACAGGCACACAAACCTCCATTAAGTCCTGCTAATGATATGGTCCACTAGTCAATGCAGTGCAGATGTTGCTGATTAGCCGCATTATGATGACAACCAGGGACAAGATAGCTGCATCTCTCTCTCTGTTTCCTTTCACCTTTTTCAGTGTGGGTGACTTGGGTTCTCTCCTATCCTCTACTCTCTCTCTCTTCTCTCTGTTTCCTTTCACCTTTTTCAGTGTGGGTGACTTGGGTTCTCTCCTATCCTCTACTCTCTCTCTTCTCTCTGTTTCCTTTCACCTTTTTCAGTGTGGGTGACTTGGGTTCTCTCCTATCCTCTACTCTCTCTCTTCTCTCTGTTTCCTTTCACCTTTTTCAGTGTGGGTGACTTGGGTTCTCTCCTATCCTCTACTCTCTCTCTCTTCTCTCTGTTTCCTTTCACCTTTTTCAGTGTGGGTGACTTGGGTTCTCTCCTATCCTCTACTCTCTCTCTCCTCTCTGTTTCCTTTCACCTTTTTCAGTGTGGGTGACTTGGGTTCTCTCCTATCCTCTACTCTCTCTCTCCTCTCTCTGTTTCCTTTCACCTTTTTCAGTGTGGGTGACTTGGGTTCTCTCTCTCCTATCCTCTACTCTCTGTCTCCTCTATTTGTATGTTCCTGTCAGTAGTTAAACCAGCATTAACCCTGAAAGTGCCAGATAGACCCGTCTTCAATTTGATCGATTATTAACGTTTAAAAATACCTAAAGTTATATTACAAAAGTAGTTTGAAATGTTTTGGCAAAGTTTAGAGGTAATTTTTGAGATATTTTGTGGTGATGTTGCGCAAATTGGAAGCTGTTTTTTTCTGGATCAAACGCGCCAAATAAATGGACATTTTGGATATATATGGACGGAATTAATTGAACAAAAGGACCATTTGTGATGTTTATGGGACATATTGGAGTGCCAACAAAAGAAGCTCGTCAAAGGTAAGGCATGATTTATATTTTTATTTCTGTGTCTTGTGTTGCGCCTGCAGGGTTGAAATATGCTACACTCTCTATGTTTACTGTTGTGCTATCATCAGATAATAGCATCTTATGCTTTCGCCGAAAAGCCTTTTTGAAATCTGACATGTTGGCTGGATTCACAACAAGTGTAGCTTTAATTTGGTATCTTACATGTGTGATTTAACAAAAGTTAGATTTTTATATCATTTCTTTTAAATTTGGCGCTCTGCATTTTCCCTGGCTTTTGGCCAAGTGGGACGCAATCGTCCCACCTATCCCAGAGAGGTTTTAACAACAATGACAAACAGTTTGATGAAGAATGCAAAAATAATTATGACCCAAATGCAGACAGAGTTGAAGAAACAGCAGTTTATTCCTAACAACAGTGGCAGGCAAACGACATATCAGGGCAGGCAGGGGTCAATAATCCAGAACGGTGGGGTAAGGTACAAAAAGGCAGGCAGCCTCAGGGTCAGGGCAGGCAGGGGTCAATAATCCAGAACGGTGGGGTAAGGTACAAAAAGGCAGGCAGTCTCAGGGTCAGGGCAGGCATACTGCAAAAATATCCTCAGTGTACATTGTAAAACACCAAATAATGCATGCAGAGCAGAATTAGGTCGATACCCGCTAATTATCAAAATCCAGAAATAAGCTGTTAAATTCTACATCCACCGAAAAGGAAACAATTCACAAACCTTCCATAACAAAGCCATCACCTACAGAGAGATGAACCTGGAGAAGAGCCCCCTAAGCAAGCTGGTCCTGGGGCTCTGTTCACAAACACAAACAGACCCCACAGAGCCCCAGGACAGCAACACAATTAGACCCAACCCAATCATTGAGAAAACAAAAAGATAATTACTTGACACATTGGAAAAAATTTACAAAAAAACAGAGCAAACTAGAATGTTATTTGGCCCTAAACAGAGAGTACACAGTGGCAGAATACCTGACCACTGTGACTGACCCATCATTTAAGAAATCTTTGACTATTTACAGACTCAATGAGTATAGCCTTGCTATTGAGAAAGGCAGCCGAAGGCAGACCTGGCTCTCAAAAGAAGACAAGCTACTGTATGTGCACCCTGCCCACAAAATGAGGTGGAAACTGAGCTGCACTTCTGTTATATTCCCCAGTTTCTGTGTTGTTATGGGTTTGTGTATTTCAGGTAATGGCTTCCTGGATTCTAAGCAGTTGATTGGTCCCATTGTTGATTGGAACTCTGAACTCTCCCTCTTGTCATGGGAAACAGCTGTTTTCAATTACCAACTCATTCTCCAGCTGGATAAAAGCCAGTGTTCCTTTGTCAAGAAAGGAGAGCTTCTTTGATGTCCTGTGTTGGTTGTTGCCCAGTAAATGTTTTGTTGAAAGTATTTTGTACTGCTGAGGTATGTGTATTGCAATTGGACTCAGTGTTATTGAAATTTTCACTTTAAATTAGTAATTATTCTGTTTTTGTTCCCAGGGGGGAAGGGGAAGGCACCTTCGGAGTGTTCAGGCAAGAGGCCTGCGAGCACACATAACTCGTAGTATTTACTGTCTATGCACACTAGGTAAGACCTGGGCGGACCACCCCCTGTATTTTGGTTAGCGCACAAGGAGGTGCTGAAAGATTAGGTAAGTAGTGGGTAGGCAGGAAAGTTAGGAGAGGCGACTCCTTACCTTTTATTTTCTTTGCTTTGGTTTCGTCCAGACCCTTTTCCCTGCATTACTGTATTAAGGACATAAATTCCCTGTACGGTAATTTTCTCTGCCTCTGTCATCCTTACCTGCACCTAAAAACACATACATCTTTCACTCCAAGGGGAGTTGAGTGTAGCTGCGTGTTGCGTTCCCTCCAAGAGGAGTAACATGATGGGGGCTCATCCAGGATCATGAAACCCACCGGACCTTGCTGCTCTGAGCTCTCTGATTAGTAATTGAGGTGTGGTGGTAGGTTGTGAGTTTGGATGACTTGTTTAGTTCGCCTGTGTTCAATACGTTGCTGTGTACCATGGCTCGTTTTTCTAGGCCATATCTTATGGAAAAGAAACTGGGGAATGTAACAACTTCCAGGCTATGTGCACACTGCCCACAAAAATGAAATGGAAACTGAGCTGCACTTCCTAACTTCCTGCCAAATGTATGACCATATTTAGAGTTACGTATTTCCCTCAGATTTCACAGACCCACAAATAATTAGAAAATAAACCCAATTTTGATAAACTCCCATATCTACTGGGTGAAATTCCACAGTGTGCCATCACAGCAGCAAGATGTGTGACCTGTTGCCACAAGAAAAGGGCAACCAGTGAAGAACAAACACCATTGAAAATAGAACCTATTTTTACATGTATTTATTCTCCCTTTTGTAATTTAACTACTTCAACATCATTACAACATTGTTTATTGATATATTCATTATTCTTTTGGAACGTTTGTAAGTGCAATGTTTATGGGGTCAATTTTACACCATATGTATTGAATTTAAAATAAATCGTCAACATGAGAAATAAAGTTGAGAATGTTAACAATATATTTTCGAGGACTGGTGAAACAATGGATGTTGAAATCACAAAAACAAAAAATTGAAAGCAAAATGTCTAGAATTGTGAAGAAAAATAAGATTTCAAAAGCAAAATCCCAAAACTTGCAAGAAAATAATTTTAAAGCGAGAGCAAAGCACTATGACAAATAAGACAAATATATATTTTTTAAACAAATGCAAACTCTTTTCCGGTTAAACTTCCCCAACAACCAATCCTATTGAATACGTTTTCCCTACGTTGGATCTACTACCTTTTGGTTACACTACACTTGGCTTTGCATTCAATGCCTGTTTTGTTGCTTTCAGTGTTGCTTTCAGTGTTGCTTTCAGTGTTGCTTTCAGTGTTGCTTTCAGTGTTGCTTTCAGTGCCAGTCTTTTCGATTGAGAGTTTTGGCATTATATAACAACATGCCCGACTAACCTGTGCCCCCCATTGGCTACCCAGACTATCTGCATTATGTCACCCACCAACCCCTCTTTTACGCTACTGCTACTCTCTGTTTATCATATGCATAGTCAATTTAACCAAAGCTATATGTACATACTACCTCAATTAGCCCGACTAACCTGTGCCTGTATATAGCCTCGCTACTGTGATTTTTCAGTCTTTTTACAGTTTGTATTTTTTATTTCTTTACTCATCTATTGTTATCTATAATACCCTTTTTAAAAAGAAATTTTTTAAATTGCCCTGTTGGCAAGAGCAATAAGTAAACATTTCACTTTAGGATCTACACCTGTTGTATTTGGCGGACGTGACAAAGTTTGATTTGATTTGTTATAACAGTAGTCTGTTCTCCATATAACAGCATGTTATAACAGTAGTCTGTTCTCCATATAACAGTAGTCTGTTCTCCATATAACAGCATGTTATAACAGTAGTCTGTTCTCCATATAACAGTAGTCTGTTCTCCATATAACAGCATGTTATAACAGTAGTCTGTTCTCCATATAACAGTAGTCTGTTCTCCATATAACAGTAGTCTGTTCTCCATATAACAGTAGTCTGTTCTCCATATAACAGTAGTCTGTTCTCCATATAACAGTAGTCTGTTCTCCATATAACAGCATGTTATAACAGTAGTCTGTTCTCCATATAACAGTAGTCTGTTCTCCATATAACAGTAGTCTGTTCTCCATATAACAGTAGTCTGTTCTCCATATAACAGTAGTCTGTTCTCCATATAACAGTAGTCTTTTCTCCATATAACAGCATGTTATAACAGTAGTCTGTTCTCCATATAACAGTAGTCTGTTCTCCATATAACAGCATGTTATAACAGTAGTCTGTTCTCCATATAACAGTAGTCTGTTCTCCATATAACAGTAGTCTGTTCTCCATATAACAGTAGTCTGTTCTCCATATAACAGTAGTCTTTTCTCCATATAACAGCATGTTATAACAGTAGTCTGTTCTCCATATAACAGTAGTCTGTTCTCCATATAACAGTAGTCTGTTCTCCATATAACAGCATGTTATAACAGTAGTCGGTTCTCCATATAACAACATGTTATAACAGTAGTCTGTTCTCTATATAACAGTAGTCTGTTCTCCATATAACAACATGTTATAACAGTAGTCTGTTCTCCATATAACAGCATGTTATAACAGTAGTCTGTTCTCCATATAACAGCATGTTATAACAGTAGTCGGTTCTCCATATAACAGTAGTCTGTTCTCCATATAACAGTAGTCTGTTCTCCATATAACAGTAGTCTGTTCTCCATATAACAGTAGTCTGTTCTCCATATAACAGCATGTTATAACAGTAGTCTGTTCTCCATATAACAACATGTTATAACAGTAGTCTGTTCTCCATATAACAGCATGTTATAACAGTAGTCTGTTCTCCATATAACAGTAGTCTGTTCTCCATATAACAGTAGTCTGTTCTCCATATAACAGCATGTTATAACAGTAGTCTGTTCTCCATATAACAGTAGTCTGTTCTCCATATAACAGTAGTCTGTTCTCCATATAACAGCATGTTATAACAGTAGTCTGTTCTCCATATAACAGTAGTCTGTTCTCCATATAACAGCAGTCTGTTCTCCATATAACAGTAGTCTGTTCTCCATATAACAGCATGTTATAACAGTAGTCTGTTCTCCATATAACAGCATGTTATAACAGTAGTCTGTTCTCCATATAACAGTAGTCTGTTCTCCATATAACAGTAGTCTGTTCTCCATATAACAGCATGTTATAACAGTAGTCTGTTCTCCATATAACAGTAGTCTGTTCTCCATATAACAGTAGTCTGTTCTCCATATAACAGCATGTTATAACAGTAGTCTGTTCTCCATATAACAGTAGTCTGTTCTCCATATAACAACATGTTATAACAGTAGTCTGTTCTCCATATAACAGTAGTCTGTTCTCCATATAACAACATGTTATAACAGTAGTCTGTTCTCCATATAACAACATGTTATAACAGTAGTCTGTTCTCCATATAACAGTAGTCTGTTCTCCATATAACAGTAGTCTGTTCTCCATATAACAGCATGTTATAACAGTAGTCTGTTCTCCATATAACAACATGTTATAACAGTAGTCTGTTCTCCATATAACAGTAGTCTGTTCTCCATATAACAACATGTTATAACAGTAGTCTGTTCTCCATATAACAGTAGTCTGTTCTCCATATAACAGTAGTCTGTTCTCCATATAACAGCATGTTATAACAGTAGTCTGTTCTCCATATAACAACATGTTATAACAGTAGTCTGTTCTCCATATAACAGTAGTCTGTTCTCCATATAACAGCATGTTATAACAGTAGTCTGTTCTCCATATAACAGTAGTCTGTTCTCCATATAACAACATGTTATAACAGTAGTCTGTTCTCCATATAACAGTAGTCTGTTCTCCATATAACAGTAGTCTGTTCTCCATATAACAACATGTTATAACAGTAGTCTGTTCTCCATATAACAGCATGTTATAACAGTAGTCTGTTCTCCATATAACAGTAGTCTGTTCTCCATATAACAGTAGTCTGTTCTCCATATAACAGTAGTCTGTTCTCCATATAACAGCATGTTATAACAGTAGTCTGTTCTCCATATAACAGCATGTTATAACAGTAGTCTGTTCTCCATATAACAGCAGTCTGTTCTCCATATAACAGTAGTCTGTTCTCCATATAACAGCAGTCTGTTCTCCATATAACAGTAGTCTGTTCTCCATATAACAGTAGTCTGTTCTCCATATAACAGCATGTTATAACAGTAGTCTGTTCTCCATATAACAGTAGTCTGTTCTCCATATAACAGTAGTCTGTTCTCCATATAACAGTAGTCTGTTCTCCATATAACAGTAGTCTGTTCTCCATATAACAGCATGTTATAACAGTAGTCTGTTCTCCATATAACAGTAGTCTGTTCTCCATATAACAGTAGTCTGTTCTCCATATAACAGTAGTCTGTTCTCCATATAACAGTAGTCTGTTCTCCATACAACAGTAGTCTGTTCTCCATATAACAGTAGTCTGTTCTCCATATAACAGTAGTCTGTTCTCCATATAACAGTAGTCTGTTCTCCATATAACAACATGTTATAACAGTAGTCTGTTCTCCATATAACAGTAGTCTGTTCTCCATATAACAGCATGTTATAACAGTAGTCTGTTCTCCATATAACAGCATGTTATAAAAGTAGTCTGTTCTCCATATAACAGCATGTTATAACAGTAGTCTGTTCTCCATATAACAGTAGTCTGTTCTCCATATAACAGTAGTCTGTTCTCCATATAACAGTAGTCTGTTCTCCATATAACAGTAGTCTGTTCTCCATATAACAGTAGTCTGTTCTCCATATAACAGTAGTCTGTTCTCCATACAACAGTAGTCTGTTCTCCATATAACAGTAGTCTGTTCTCCATATAACAGTAGTCTGTTCTCCATATAACAGTAGTCTGTTCTCCATATAACAGTAGTCTGTTCTCCATATAACAGCATGTTATAACAGTAGTCTGTTCTCCATATAACAGCATGTTATAACAGTAGTCTGTTCTCTATATAACAGCAGTCTGTTCTCCATATAACAGTAGTCTGTTCTCCATATAACAGCATGTTATAACAGTAGTCTGTTCTCCATATAACAGCATGTTATAACAGTAGTCTGTTCTCCATATAACAACATGTTATAACAGTAGTCTGTTCTCCATATAACAGCATGTTATAACAGTAGTCTGTTCTCCATATAACAGTAGTCTGTTCTCCATATAACAACATGTTATAACAGTAGTCTGTTCTCCATATAACAGTAGTCTGTTCTCCATATAACAGTAGTCTGTTCTCCATATAACAGTAGTCTGTTCTCCATATAACAGTAGTCTGTTCTCCATATAACAGCATGTTATAACAGTAGTCTGTTCTCCATATAACAGTAGTCTGTTCTCCATATAACAGTAGTCTGTTCTCCATATAACAGTAGTCTGTTCTCCATATAACAGTAGTCTGTTCTCCATATAACAGTAGTCTGTTCTCCATATAACAGTAGTCTGTTCTCCATATAACAGCATGTTATAACAGTAGTCTGTTCTCCATATAACAGCATGTTATAACAGTAGTCTGTTCTCTATATAACAGCAGTCTGTTCTCCATATAACAGTAGTCTGTTCTCCATATAACAGCATGTTATAACAGTAGTCTGTTCTCCATATAACAGTAGTCTGTTCTCCATATAACAGCATGTTATAACAGTAGTCTGTTCTCCATATAACAACATGTTATAACAGTAGTCTGTTCTCCATATAACAGCATGTTATAACAGTAGTCTGTTCTCCATATAACAGTAGTCTGTTCTCCATATAACAACATGTTATAACAGTAGTCTGTTCTCCATATAACAGTAGTCTGTTCTCCATATAACAGTAGTCTGTTCTCCATATAACAGTAGTCTGTTCTCCATATAACAGTAGTCTGTTCTCCATATAACAGTAGTCTGTTCTCCATATAACAGCATGTTATAACAGTAGTCTGTTCTCCATATAACAGTAGTCTGTTCTCCATATAACAGTAGTCTGTTCTCCATATAACAACATGTTATAACAGTAGTCTGTTCTCCATATAACAACATGTTATAACAGTAGTCTGTTCTCCATATAACAGTAGTCTGTTCTCCATATAACAGTAGTCTGTTCTCCATATAACAGTAGTCTGTTCTCCATATAACAGCATGTTATAACAGTAGTCTGTTCTCCATATAACAACATGTTATAACAGTAGTCTGTTCTCTATATAACAGCAGTCTGTTCTCCATATAACAGTAGTCTGTTCTCCATATAACAGCATGTTATAACAGTAGTCTGTTCTCCATATAACAGCATGTTATAACAGTAGTCTGTTCTCCATATAACAACATGTTATAACAGTAGTCTGTTCTCCATATAACAGCATGTTATAACAGTAGTCTGTTCTCCATATAACAGTAGTCTGTTCTCCATATAACAACATGTTATAACAGTAGTCTGTTCTCCATATAACAGTAGTCTGTTCTCCATATAACAGTAGTCTGTTCTCCATATAACAGTAGTCTGTTCTCCATATAACAGTAGTCTGTTCTCCATATAACAGTAGTCTGTTCTCCATATAACAGCATGTTATAACAGTAGTCTGTTCTCCATATAACAGTAGTCTGTTCTCCATATAACAGTAGTCTGTTCTCCATATAACAACATGTTATAACAGTAGTCTGTTCTCCATATAACAGTAGTCTGTTCTCCATATAACAGTAGTCTGTTCTCCATATAACAGTAGTCTGTTCTCCATATAACAGCATGTTATAACAGTAGTCTGTTCTCCATATAACAGCATGTTATAACAGTAGTCTGTTCTCCATATAACAGCATGTTATAACAGTAGTCTGTTCTCCATATAACAACATGTTATAACAGTAGTCTGTTCTCCATATAACAGTAGTCTGTTCTCCATATAACAACATGTTATAACAGTAGTCTGTTCTCCATATAACAGCATGTTATAACAGTAGTCTGTTCTCCATTTAACAGTAGTCTGTTCTCCATATAACAGTAGTCTGTTCTCCATATAACAGTAGTCTGTTCTCCATATAACAGTAGTCTGTTCTCCATATAACAGCATGTTATAACAGTAGTCTGTTCTCCATATAACAGCATGTTATAACAGTAGTCTGTTCTCCATATAACAGTAGTCTGTTCTCCATATAACAGCATGTTATAACAGTAGTCTGTTCTCCATATAACAGTAGTCTGTTCTCCATATAACAGTAGTCTGTTCTCCATATAACAGCATGTTATAACAGTAGTCTGTTCTCCATATAACAACATGTTATAACAGTAGTCTGTTCTCCATATAACAGTAGTCTGTTCTCCATATAACAGCATGTTATAACAGTAGTCTGTTCTCCATATAACAGTAGTCTGTTCTCCATATAACAGTAGTCTGTTCTCCATATAACAGTAGTCTGTTCTCCATATAACAGTAGTCTGTTCTCCATATAACAGTAGTCTGTTCTCCATATAACAGCATGTTATAACAGTAGTCTGTTCTCCATATAACAGTAGTCTGTTCTCCATATAACAGTAGTCTGTTCTCCATATAACAGTAGTCTGTTCTCCATATAACAGTAGTCTGTTCTCCATATAACAGTAGTCTGTTCTCCATATAACAGTAGTCTGTTCTCCATATAACAGTAGTCTGTTCTCCATATAACAGCATGTTATAACAGTAGTCTGTTCTCCATATAACAGTAGTCTGTTCTCCATATAACAGTAGTCTGTTCTCCATATAACAGCATGTTATAACAGTAGTCTGTTCTCCATATAACAGTAGTCTGTTCTCCATATAACAGTAGTCTGTTCTCCATATAACAGTAGTCTGTTCTCCATATAACAGTAGTCTGTTCTCCATATAACAGTAGTCTGTTCTCCATATAACAGCATGTTATAACAGTAGTCTGTTCTCCATATAACAGTAGTCTGTTCTCCATATAACAGTAGTCTGTTCTCCATATAACAACATGTTATAACAGTAGTCTGTTCTCCATATAACAACATGTTATAACAGTAGTCTGTTCTCCATATAACAGTAGTCTGTTCTCCATATAACAGCAGTCTGTTCTCCATATAACAGTAGTCTGTTCTCCATATAACAGTAGTCTGTTCTCCATATAACAGCATGTTATAACAGTAGTCTGTTCTCCATATAACAGTAGTCTGTTCTCCATATAACAGTAGTCTGTTCTCCATATAACAGCATGTTATAACAGTAGTCTGTTCTCCATATAACAGCATGTTATAACAGTAGTCTGTTCTCCATATAACAGCAGTCTGTTCTCCATATAACAGTAGTCTGTTCTCCATATAACAGCAGTCTGTTCTCCATATAACAGTAGTCTGTTCTCCATATAACAGTAGTCTGTTCTCCATATAACAGCATGTTATAACAGTAGTCTGTTCTCCATATAACAGTAGTCTGTTCTCCATATAACAGTAGTCTGTTCTCCATATAACAGTAGTCTGTTCTCCATATAACAGTAGTCTGTTCTCCATATAACAGCATGTTATAACAGTAGTCTGTTCTCCATATAACAGTAGTCTGTTCTCCATATAACAGTAGTCTGTTCTCCATATAACAGTAGTCTGTTCTCCATATAACAGTAGTCTGTTCTCCATACAACAGTAGTCTGTTCTCCATATAACAGTAGTCTGTTCTCCATATAACAGTAGTCTGTTCTCCATATAACAGTAGTCTGTTCTCCATATAACAACATGTTATAACAGTAGTCTGTTCTCCATATAACAGTAGTCTGTTCTCCATATAACAGCATGTTATAACAGTAGTCTGTTCTCCATATAACAGCATGTTATAAAAGTAGTCTGTTCTCCATATAACAGCATGTTATAACAGTAGTCTGTTCTCCATATAACAGTAGTCTGTTCTCCATATAACAGTAGTCTGTTCTCCATATAACAGTAGTCTGTTCTCCATATAACAGCATGTTATAACAGTAGTCTGTTCTCCATATAACAGTAGTCTGTTCTCCATATAACAGTAGTCTGTTCTCCATATAACAGTAGTCTGTTCTCCATATAACAGTAGTCTGTTCTCCATACAACAGTAGTCTGTTCTCCATATAACAGTAGTCTGTTCTCCATATAACAGTAGTCTGTTCTCCATATAACAGTAGTCTGTTCTCCATATAACAGTAGTCTGTTCTCCATATAACAGTAGTCTGTTCTCCATATAACAGTAGTCTGTTCTCCATATAACAGCATGTTATAACAGTAGTCTGTTCTCCATATAACAGCATGTTATAACAGTAGTCTGTTCTCTATATAACAGCAGTCTGTTCTCCATATAACAGTAGTCTGTTCTCCATATAACAGCATGTTATAACAGTAGTCTGTTCTCCATATAACAGCATGTTATAACAGTAGTCTGTTCTCCATATAACAACATGTTATAACAGTAGTCTGTTCTCCATATAACAGCATGTTATAACAGTAGTCTGTTCTCCATATAACAGTAGTCTGTTCTCCATATAACAACATGTTATAACAGTAGTCTGTTCTCCATATAACAGTAGTCTGTTCTCCATATAACAGTAGTCTGTTCTCCATATAACAGTAGTCTGTTCTCCATATAACAGTAGTCTGTTCTCCATATAACAGTAGTCTGTTCTCCATATAACAACATGTTATAACAGTAGTCTGTTCTCCATATAACAGTAGTCTGTTCTCCATATAACAGCATGTTATAACAGTAGTCTGTTCTCCATATAACAGCATGTTATAACAGTAGTCTGTTCTCCATATAACAGTAGTCTGTTCTCCATATAACAGTAGTCTGTTCTCCATATAACAGTAGTCTGTTCTCCATATAACAGTAGTCTGTTCTCCATATAACAGTAGTCTGTTCTCCATATAACAACATGTTATAACAGTAGTCTGTTCTCCATATAACAGTAGTCTGTTCTCCATATAACAGCATGTTATAACAGTAGTCTGTTCTCCATATAACAGCATGTTATAACAGTAGTCTGTTCTCCATATAACAATATGTTATAACAGTAGTCTGTTCTCCATATAACAACATGTTACAACAGTAGTCTGTTCTCCATATAACAGTAGTCTGTTCTCCATATAACAGTAGTCTGTTCTCCATATAACAGCATGTTATAACAGTAGTCTGTTCTCCATATAACAAAATGTTATAACAGTAGTCTGTTCTCCATATAACAGTAGTCTGTTCTCCATATAACAGTAGTCTGTTCTCCATATAACAGTAGTCTGTTCTCCATATAACAGCATGTTATAACAGTAGTCTGTTCTCCATATAACAACATGTTATAACAGTAGTCTGTTCTCCATATAACAACATGTTATAACAGTAGTCTGTTCTCCATATAACAGTAGTCTGTTCTCCATATAACAGCATGTTATAACAGTAGTCTGTTCTCCATATAACAACATGTTATAACAGTAGTCTGTTCTCCATATAACAGCATGTTATAACAGTAGTCTGTTCTCCATATAACAGTAGTCTGTTCTCCATATAACAGTAGTCTGTTCTCCATATAACAGTAGTCTGTTCTCCATATAACAGCATGTTATAACAGTAGTCTGTTCTCCATATAACAGTAGTCTGTTCTCCATATAACAGCATGTTATAACAGTAGTCTGTTCTCCATATAACAGCATGTTATAACAGTAGTCTGTTCTCCATATAACAGCATGTTATAACAGTAGTCTGTTCTCCATATAACAGCATGTTATAACAGTAGTCGGTTCTCCATATAACAGCAGTCTGTTCTCCATATAACAGTAGTCTGTTCTCCATATAACAGTAGTCTGTTCTCCATATAACAGCATGTTATAACAGTAGTCTGTTCTCCATATAACAGTAGTCTGTTCTCCATATAACAGCAGTCTGTTCTCCATATAACAGCAGTCTGTTCTCCATATAACAGTAGTCTGTTCTCCATATAACAGTAGTCTGTTCTCCATATAACAGCATGTTATAACAGTAGTCTGTTCTCCATATAACAGTAGTCTGTTCTCCATATAACAGTAGTCTGTTCTCCATATAACAGCATGTTATAACAGTCTGTTCTCCATATAACAGCATGTTATAACAGTAGTCTGTTCTCCATATAACAGTAGTCTGTTCTCCATATAACAGTAGTCTGTTCTCCATATAACAGCATGTTATAACAGTAGTCTGTTCTCCATATAACAGTAGTCTGTTCTCCATATAACAGTAGTCTGTTCTCCATATAACAGTAGTCTGTTCTCCATATAACAGTAGTCTGTTCTCCATATAACAACATGTTATAACAGTAGTCTGTTCTCCATATAACAGCATGTTATAACAGTAGTCTGTTCTCCATATAACAGTAGTCTGTTCTCCATATAACAGTAGTCTGTTCTCCATATAACAGTAGTCTGTTCTCCATATAACAGCATGTTATAACAGTAGTCTGTTCTCCATATAACAGTAGTCTGTTCTCCATATAACAGTAGTCTGTTCTCCATATAACAGTAGTCTGTTCTCCATATAACAGTAGTCTGTTCTCCATATAACAGCATGTTATAACAGTAGTCTGTTCTCCATATAACAGTAGTCTGTTCTCCATATAACAGTAGTCTGTTCTCCATATAACAGCATGTTATAACAGTAGTCTGTTCTCCATATAACAGTAGTCTGTTCTCCATATAACAGCATGTTATAACAGTAGTCTGTTCTCCATATAACAGTAGTCTGTTCTCCATATAACAGCATGTTATACCAGTAGTCTGTTCTCCATATAACATGTTATAACAGTAGTCTGTTCTCTGTATAATACCAGTAGTCTGTTCTCCATATAACAGTAGTCTGTTCTCCATATAACAGCATGTTATAACAGTAGTCTGTTCTCCATATAACAGTAGTCTGTTCTCCATATAACAGTAGTCTGTTCTCCATATAACAGTAGTCTGTTCTCCATATAACAGTAGTCTGTTCTCCATATAACAGCATGTTATAACAGTAGTCTGTTCTCCATATAACAGTAGTCTGTTCTCCATATAACAGTAGTCTGTTCTCCATATAACAGTAGTCTGTTCTCCATATAACAGTAGTCTGTTCTCCATATAACAGTAGTCTGTTCTCCATATAACAACATGTTATAACAGTAGTCTGTTCTCCATATAACAGCATGTTATAATAGTAGTCTGTTCTCCATATAACAGTAGTCTGTTCTCCATATAACAGTAGTCTGTTCTCCATATAACAGTAGTCTGTTCTCCATATAACAACATGTTATAACAGTAGTCTGTTCTCCATATAACAGCATGTTATAACAGTAGTCTGTTCTCCATATAACAGTAGTCTGTTCTCCATATAACAGTAGTCTGTTCTCCATATAACAGTAGTCTGTTCTCCATATAACAGTAGTCTGTTCTCCATATAACAGCATGTTATAACAGTAGTCTGTTCTCCATATAACAGCATGTTATAACAGTAGTCTGTTCTCCATATAACAGTAGTCTGTTCTCCATATAACAGTAGTCTGTTCTCCATATAACAGTAGTCTGTTCTCCATATAACAGTAGTCTGTTCTCCATATAACAGCATGTTATAACAGTAGTCTGTTCTCCATATAACAGCATGTTATAACAGTAGTCTGTTCTCCATATAACAGTAGTCTGTTCTCCATATAACAGTAGTCTGTTCTCCATATAACAGTAGTCTGTTCTCCATATAACAACATGTTATAACAGTAGTCTGTTCTCGATATAACAGCATGTTATAACAGTAGTCTGTTCTCCATATAACAGTAGTCTGTTCTCCATATAACAGTAGTCTGTTCTCCATATAACAACATGTTATAACAGTAGTCTGTTCTCGATATAACAGCATGTTATAACAGTAGTCTGTTCTCCATATAACAGTAGTCTGTTCTCCATATAACAGTAGTCTGTTCTCCATATAACAGTAGTCTGTTCTCCATATAACAGCATGTTATAACAGTAGTCTGTTCTCCATATAACAGTAGTCTGTTCTCCATATAACAGCATGTTATAACAGTAGTCTGTTCTCCATATAACAGTAGTCTGTTCTCCATATAACAGTAGTCTGTTCTCCATATAACAGTAGTCTGTTCTCCATATAACAGCATGTTATAACAGTAGTCTGTTCTCCATATAACAGTAGTCTGTTCTCCATATAACAACATGTTATAACAGTAGTCTGTTCTCCATATAACAGTAGTCTGTTCTCCATATAACAGTAGTCTGTTCTCCATATAACAGTAGTCTGTTCTCCATATAACAGTAGTCTGTTCTCCATATAACAGTAGTCTGTTCTCCATATAACAGTAGTCTGTTCTCCATATAACAACATGTTATAACAGTAGTCTGTTCTCCATATAACAGCATGTTATAACAGTAGTCTGTTCTCCATATAACAGTAGTCTGTTCTCCATATAACAGTAGTCTGTTCTCCATATAACAGTAGTCTGTTCTCCATATAACAGCATGTTATAACAGTAGTCTGTTCTCCATATAACAGTAGTCTGTTCTCCATATAACAACATGTTATAACAGTAGTCTGTTCTCCATATAACAGCATGTTATAACAGTAGTCTGTTCTCCATATAACAGTAGTCTGTTCTCCATATAACAGTAGTCTGTTCTCCATATAACAGTAGTCTGTTCTCCATATAACAGTAGTCTGTTCTCCATATAACAGTAGTCTGTTCTCCATATAACAGCATGTTATAACAGTAGTCTGTTCTCCATATAACAGTAGTCTGTTCTCCATATAACAGTAGTCTGTTCTCCATATAACAGTAGTCTGTTCTCCATATAACAGTAGTCTGTTCTCCATATAACAGTAGTCTGTTCTCCATATAACAGCATGTTATAACAGTAGTCTGTTCTCCATATAACAGTAGTCTGTTCTCCATATAACAGTAGTCTGTTCTCCATATAACAGTAGTCTGTTCTCCATATAACAGCATGTTATAACAGTAGTCTGTTCTCCATATAACAGCATGTTATAACAGTAGTCTGTTCTCCATATAACAGTAGTCTGTTCTCCATATAACAGCATGTTATAACAGTAGTCTGTTCTCCATATAACAGCATGTTATAACAGTAGTCTGTTCTCCATATAACAGTAGTCTGTTCTCCATATAACAGTAGTCTGTTCTCCATATAACAGTAGTCTGTTCTCCATATAACAGTAGTCTGTTCTCCATATAACAGCATGTTATAACAGT
Source organism: Salvelinus fontinalis (assembly GCF_029448725.1). NCBI lineage: Eukaryota > Metazoa > Chordata > Actinopteri > Salmoniformes > Salmonidae > Salvelinus > Salvelinus fontinalis. The sequence continues at coordinate 6,008,512 of NC_074696.1, forward strand.
AGTCTGTTCTCCATATAACAGTAGTCTGTTCTCCATATAACAGTAGTCTGTTCTCCATATAACAGTAGTCTGTTCTCCATATAACAGTAGTCGTTCTCCATATAACAGTAGTCTGTTCTCCATATAACAGCAGTCTGTTCTCCATATAACAGTAGTCTGTTCTCCATATAAAAGTAGTCTGTTCTCCATATAACAGCATGTTATAACAGTAGTCTGTTCTCCATATAACAGTAGTCTGTTCTCCATATAACAGCATGTTATAACAGTAGTCTGTTCTCCATATAACAGCAGTCTGTTCTCCATATAACAGCAGTCTGTTCTCCATATAACAGTAGTCTGTTCTCCATATAACAGTAGTCTGTTCTCCATATAACAGCATGTTATAACAGTAGTCTGTTCTCCATATAACAGCATGTTATAACAGTAGTCTGTTCTCCATATAACAGTAGTCTGTTCTCCATATAACAGTAGTCTGTTCTCCATATAACAGTAGTCTGTTCTCCATATAACAGTAGTCTGTTCTCCATATAACAGTAGTCTGTTCTCCATATAACAGCAGTCTGTTCTCCATATAACAGCATGTTATAACAGTAGTCTGTTCTCCATATAACAGTAGTCTGTTCTCCATATAACAGCATGTTATAACAGTAGTCTGTTCTCCATATAACAGTAGTCTGTTCTCCATATAACAGTAAACTGTTCTAGATATAACAGTATGTTATAACAGTAGTCTGTTCTCCATATAACAGTAGTCTGTTCTCCATATAACAGTAGTCTGTTCTCCATATAACAGTAGTCTGTTCTCCATATAACAGTAGTCTGTTCTCCATATAACAGCATGTTATAACAGTAGTCTGTTCTCCATATAACAGCATGTTATAACAGTAGTCTGTTCTCCATATAACAGTAGTCTGTTCTCCATATAACAGCATGTTATAACAGTAGTGTGTTCTCCATATAACAGTAGTCTGTTCTCCATATAACAGTAGTCTGTTCTCCATATAACAACATGTTATAACAGCAGTCTGTTCTCCATATAACAACATGTTATAACAGTAGTCTGTTCTCCATATAACAGCATGTTATAACAGTAGTCTGTTCTCCATATAACAGTAGTCTGTTCTCCATATAACAGTAGTCTGTTCTCCATATAACAGCAGTCTGTTCTCCATATAACAGCATGTTATAACAGTAGTCTGTTCTCCATATAACAGCATGTTATAACAGTAGTCTGTTCTCCATATAACAGTAGTCTGTTCTCCATATAACAGTAGTCTGTTCTCCATATAACAGCATGTTATAACAGTAGTCTGTTCTCCATATAACAGTAGTCTGTTCTCCATATAACAGTAGTCTGTTCTCCATATAACAGTAGTCTGTTCTCCATATAACAACATGTTATAACAGTAGTCTGTTCTCCATATAACAGTAGTCTGTTCTCCATATAACAGTAGTCTGTTCTCCATATAACAGCATGTTATAACAGTAGTCTGTTCTCCATATAACAGTAGTCTGTTCTCCATATAACAGTAGTCTGTTCTCCATATAACAGCATGTTATAACAGTAGTCTGTTCTCCATATAACAACATGTTATAACAGTAGTCTGTTCTCCATATAACAGTAGTCTGTTCTCCATATAACAGTAGTCTGTTCTCCATATAACAGTAGTCTGTTCTCCATATAACAGCATGTTATAACAGTAGTCTGTTCTCCATATAACAGCATGTTATAACAGTAGTCTGTTCTCCATATAACAGTAGTCTGTTCTCCATATAACAACATGTTATAACAGTAGTCTGTTCTCCATATAACAGTAGTCTGTTCTCCATATAACAGCATGTTATAACAGTAGTCTGTTCTCCATATAACAGTAGTCTGTTCTCCATATAACAGTAGTCTGTTCTCCATATAACAGCATGTTATAACAGTAGTCTGTTCTCCATATAACAGTAGTCTGTTCTCCATATAACAGTAGTCTGTTCTCCATATAACAGCATGTTATAACAGTAGTCTGTTCTCCATATAACAGCAGTCTGTTCTCCATATAACAGCAGTCTGTTCTCCATATAACAACATGTTATAACAGTAGTCTGTTCTCCATATAACAGTAGTCTGTTCTCCATATAACAGCAGTCTGTTCTCCATATAACAACATGTTATAACAGTGGTCTGTTCTCCATATAACAGTAGTCTGTTCTCCATATAACAGCATGTTATAACAGTAGTCTGTTCTCCATATAACAGTAGTCTGTTCTCCATATAACAGTAGTCTGTTCTCCATATAACAGTAGTCTGTTCTCCATATAACAGTAGTCTGTTCTCCATATAACAGCATGTTATAACAGTAGTCTGTTCTCCATATAACAGTAGTCTGTTCTCCATATAACAGCAGTCTGTTCTCCATATAACAACATGTTATAACAGTAGTCTGTTCTCCATATAACAGTAGTCTGTTCTCCATATAACAGCAGTCTGTTCTCCATATAACAGCATGTTATAACAGTAGTCTGTTCTCCATATAACAGTAGTCTGTTCTCCATATAACAGCATGTTATAACAGTAGTCTGTTCTCCATATAACAGCATGTTATAACAGTAGTCTGTTCTCCATATAACAGTAGTCTGTTCTCCATATAACAGTAGTCTGTTCTCCATATAACAGTAGTCTGTTCTCCATATAACAGCATGTTATAACAGTAGTCTGTTCTCCATATAACAGCATGTTATAACAGTAGTCTGTTCTCCATATAACAGTAGTCTGTTCTCCATATAACAGTAGTCTGTTCTCCATATAACAGTAGTCTGTTCTCCATATAACAGTAGTCTGTTCTCCATATAACAGTAGTCTGTTCTCCATATAACAGTAGTCTGTTCTCCATATAACAGTATGTTATAACAGTAGTCTGTTCTCCATATAACAGTAGTCTGTTCTCCATATAACAGCATGTTATAACAGTAGTCTGTTCTCCATATAACAGTAGTCTGTTCTCCATATAACAGTAGTCTGTTCTCCATATAACAGTAGTCTGTTCTCCATATAACAGTAGTCTGTTCTCCATATAACAGCATGTTATAACAGTAGTCTGTTCTCCATATAACAGTAGTCTGTTCTCCATATAACAGTAGTCTGTTCTCCATATAACAGCATGTTATAACAGTAGTCTGTTCTCCATATAACAGCATGTTATAACAGTAGTCTGTTCTCCATATAACAGTAGTCTGTTCTCCATATAACAGTAGTCTGTTCTCCATATAACAGCAGTCTGTTCTCCATATAACAGCATGTTATAACAGTAGTCTGTTCTCCATATAACAGTAGTCTGTTCTCCATATAACAGCATGTTATAACAGTAGTCTGTTCTCCATATAACAGCAGTCTGTTCTCCATATAACAGTAGTCTGTTCTCCATATAACAGCATGTTATAACAGTAGTCTGTTCTCCATATAACAGTAGTCTGTTCTCCATATAACAGTAGTCTGTTCTCCATATAACAGTAGTCTGTTCTCCATATAACAGTAGTCTGTTCTCCATATAACAGTAGTCTGTTCTCCATATAACAGTAGTCTGTTCTCCATATAACAGCATGTTATAACAGTAGTCTGTTCTCCATATAACAGTAGTCTGTTCTCCATATAACAGTAGTCTGTTCTCCATATAACAGCATGTTATAACAGTAGTCTGTTCTCCATATAACAGTAGTCTGTTCTCCATATAACAGTAGTCTGTTCTCCATATAACAGTAGTCTGTTCTCCATATAACAGCATGTTATAACAGTAGTCTGTTCTCCATATAACAGCATGTTATAACAGTAGTCTGTTCTCCATATAACAGTAGTCTGTTCTCCATATAACAGCATGTTATAACAGTAGTCTGTTCTCCATATAACAGCAGTCTGTTCTCCATATAACAGCAGTCTGTTCTCCATATAACAGTAGTCTGTTCTCCATATAACAGTAGTCTGTTCTCCATATAACAGCATGTTATAACAGTAGTCTGTTCTCCATATAACAGCATGTTATAACAGTAGTCTGTTCTCCATATAACAGTAGTCTGTTCTCCATATAACAGTAGTCTGTTCTCCATATAACAGTAGTCTGTTCTCCATATAACAGTAGTCTGTTCTCCATATAACAGCAGTCTGTTCTCCATATAACAGCATGTTATAACAGTAGTCTGTTCTCCATATAACAGTAGTCTGTTCTCCATATAACAGCATGTTATAACAGTAGTCTGTTCTCCATATAACAGTAGTCTGTTCTCCATATAACAGCATGTTATAACAGTAGTCTGTTCTCCATATAACAGTAGTCTGTTCTCCATATAACAGTAGTCTGTTCTCCATATAACAACATGTTATAACAGCAGTCTGTTCTCCATATAACAACATGTTATAACAGTAGTCTGTTCTCCATATAACAGCATGTTATAACAGTAGTCTGTTCTCCATATAACAGTAGTCTGTTCTCCATATAACAGTAGTCTGTTCTCCATATAACAGCATGTTATAACAGTAGTCTGTTCTCCATATAACAGTAGTCTGTTCTCCATATAACAGTAGTTTGTTCTCCATATAACAGTAGTCTGTTCTCCATATAACAACATGTTATAACAGTAGTCTGTTCTCCATATAACAGTAGTCTGTTCAACATATAACAGTAGTCTGTTCTCCATATAACAGTAGTCTGTTCTCCATATAACAGCATGTTATAACAGTAGTCTGTTCTCCATATAACAGCATGTTATAACAGTAGTCTGTTCTCCATATAACAGTAGTCTGTTCTCCATATAACAGTAGTCTGTTCTCCATATAACAGCATGTTATAACAGTAGTCTGTTCTCCATATAACAACATGTTATAACAGTAGTCTGTTCTCCATATAACAACATGTTATAACAGTAGTCTGTTCTCCATATAACAGTAGTCTGTTCTCCATATAACAGTAGTCTGTTCTCCATATAACAGTAGTCTGTTCTCCATATAACAGCATGTTATAACAGTAGTCTGTTCTCCATATAACAGCATGTTATAACAGTAGTCTGTTCTCCATATAACAGTAGTCTGTTCTCCATATAACAGTAGTCTGTTCTCCATATAACAGTAGTCTGTTCTCCATATAACAGTAGTCTGTTCTCCATATAACAGTAGTCTGTTCTCCATATAACAGCATGTTATAACAGTAGTCTGTTCTTCATATAACAGTAGTCTGTTCTCCATATAACAACATGTTATAACAGTAGTCTGTTCTCCATATAACAGTAGTCTGTTCTCCATATAACAGTAGTCTGTCCTCCATATAAGAGTAGTCTGTTCTCCATATAACAGTAGTCTGTTCTCCATATAACAGTAGTCTGTTCTCCATATAACAGCATGTTATAACAGTAGTCTGTTCTCCATATAACAGTAGTCTGTTCTCCATATAACAGCATGTTATAACAGTAGTCTGTTCTCCATATAACAGCAGTCTGTTCTCCATATAACAGCAGTCTGTTCTCCATATAACAGTAGTCTGTTCTCCATATAACAGTAGTCTGTTCTCCATATAACAGCATGTTATAACAGTAGTCTGTTCTCCATATAACAGCATGTTATAACAGTAGTCTGTTCTCCATATAACAGTAGTCTGTTCTCCATATAACAGTAGTCTGTTCTCCATATAACAGTAGTCTGTTCTCCATATAACAGTAGTCTGTTCTCCATATAACAGTAGTCTGTTCTCCATATAACAGTAGTCTGTTCTCCATATAACAGCATGTTATAACAGTAGTCTGTTCTCCATATAACAGTAGTCTGTTCTCCATATAACAGCATGTTATAACAGTAGTCTGTTCTCCATATAACAGTAGTCTGTTCTCCATATAACAGTAAACTGTTCTAGATATAACAGTATGTTATAACAGTAGTCTGTTCTCCATATAACAGTAGTCTGTTCTCCATATAACAGTAGTCTGTTCTCCATATAACAGTAGTCTGTTCTCCATATAACAGTAGTCTGTTCTCCATATAACAGCATGTTATAACAGTAGTCTGTTCTCCATATAACAGCATGTTATAACAGTAGTCTGTTCTCCATATAACAGTAGTCTGTTCTCCATATAACAGCATGTTATAACAGTAGTGTGTTCTCCATATAACAGTAGTCTGTTCTCCATATAACAGTAGTCTGTTCTCCATATAACAACATGTTATAACAGCAGTCTGTTCTCCATATAACAACATGTTATAACAGTAGTCTGTTCTCCATATAACAGCATGTTATAACAGTAGTCTGTTCTCCATATAACAGTAGTCTGTTCTCCATATAACAGTAGTCTGTTCTCCATATAACAGCAGTCTGTTCTCCATATAACAGCATGTTATAACAGTAGTCTGTTCTCCATATAACAGCATGTTATAACAGTAGTCTGTTCTCCATATAACAGTAGTCTGTTCTCCATATAACAGTAGTCTGTTCTCCATATAACAGCATGTTATAACAGTAGTCTGTTCTCCATATAACAGTAGTCTGTTCTCCATATAACAGTAGTCTGTTCTCCATATAACAGTAGTCTGTTCTCCATATAACAACATGTTATAACAGTAGTCTGTTCTCCATATAACAGTAGTCTGTTCTCCATATAACAGTAGTCTGTTCTCCATATAACAGCATGTTATAACAGTAGTCTGTTCTCCATATAACAGTAGTCTGTTCTCCATATAACAGTAGTCTGTTCTCCATATAACAGTAGTCTGTTCTCCATATAACAGTAGTCTGTTCTCCATATAACAGCATGTTATAACAGTAGTCTGTTCTCCATATAACAGCATGTTATAACAGTAGTCTGTTCTCCATATAACAGTAGTCTGTTCTCCATATAACAACATGTTATAACAGTAGTCTGTTCTCCATATAACAGCATGTTATAACAGTAGTCTGTTCTCCATATAACAGTAGTCTGTTCTCCATATAACAGTAGTCTGTTCTCCATATAACAGCATGTTATAACAGTAGTCTGTTCTCCATATAACAGTAGTCTGTTCTCCATATAACAGTAGTCTGTTCTCCATATAACAGCATGTTATAACAGTAGTCTGTTCTCCATATAACAGCAGTCTGTTCTCCATATAACAGCAGTCTGTTCTCCATATAACAACATGTTATAACAGTAGTCTGTTCTCCATATAACAGTAGTCTGTTCTCCATATAACAGCAGTCTGTTCTCCATATAACAACATGTTATAACAGTAGTCTGTTCTCCATATAACAGTAGTCTGTTCTCCATATAACAGCATGTTATAACAGTAGTCTGTTCTCCATATAACAGTAGTCTGTTCTCCATATAACAGTAGTCTGTTCTCCATATAACAGTAGTCTGTTCTCCATATAACAGTAGTCTGTTCTCCATATAACAGCATGTTATAACAGTAGTCTGTTCTCCATATAACAGTAGTCTGTTCTCCATATAACAGCAGTCTGTTCTCCATATAACAACATGTTATAACAGTAGTCTGTTCTCCATATAACAGTAGTCTGTTCTCCATATAACAGCAGTCTGTTCTCCATATAACAGCATGTTATAACAGTAGTCTGTTCTCCATATAACAGTAGTCTGTTCTCCATATAACAGCATGTTATAACAGTAGTCTGTTCTCCATATAACAGCATGTTATAACAGTAGTCTGTTCTCCATATAACAGTAGTCTGTTCTCCATATAATAGTAGTCTGTTCTCCATATAACAGTAGTCTGTTCTCCATATAACAGCATGTTATAACAGTAGTCTGTTCTCAATATAACAGTAGTCTGTTCTCCATATAACAACATGTTATAACAGTAGTCTGTTCTCCATATAACAGTAGTCTGTTCTCCATATAACAACATGTTATAACAGTAGTCTGTTCTCCATATAACAGTAGTCTGTTCTCCATATAACAGCATGTTATAACAGTAGTCTGTTCTCCATATAACAGTAGTCTGTTCTCCATATAACAGTAGTCTGTTCGCCATATAACAACATGTTATAACAGTAGTCTGTTCTCCATATAACAGTAGTCTGTTCTCCATATAACAGCATGTTATAACAGTAGTCTGTTCTCCATATAACAGTAGTCTGTTCTCCATATAACAGTAGTCTGTTCTCCATATAATAGTAGTCTGTTCTCCATATAACAGTAGTCTGTTCTCCATATAACAGTAGTCTGTTCTCCATATAACAGTAGTCTGTTCTCCATATAACAGTATGTTATAACAGTAGTCTGTTCTCCATATAACAGTAGTCTGTTCTCCATATAACAGCATGTTATAACAGTAGTCTGTTCTCCATATAACAGTAGTCTGTTCTCCATATAACAGCAGTCTGTTCTCCATATAACAGTAGTCTGTTCTCCATATAACAGTAGTCTGTTCTCCATATAACAGCATGTTATAACAGTAGTCTGTTCTCCATATAACAGTAGTCTGTTCTCCATATAACAGTAGTCTGTTCTCCATATAACAGCATGTTATAACAGTAGTCTGTTCTCCATATAACAGCATGTTATAACAGTAGTCTGTTCTCCATATAACAGTAGTCTGTTCTCCATATAACAGTAGTCTGTTCTCCATATAACAGCAGTCTGTTCTCCATATAACAGCATGTTATAACAGTAGTCTGTTCTCCATATAACAGTAGTCTGTTCTCCATATAACAGCATGTTATAACAGTAGTCTGTTCTCCATATAACAGCAGTCTGTTCTCCATATAACAGTAGTCTGTTCTCCATATAACAGCATGTTATAACAGTAGTGTGTTCTCCATATAACAGTAGTCTGTTCTCCATATAACAGTAGTCTGTTCTCCATATAACAGTAGTCTGTTCTCCATATAACAGTAGTCTGTTCTCCATATAACAGTAGTCTGTTCTCCATATAACAGTAGTCTGTTCTCCATATAACAGCATGTTATAACAGTAGTGTGTTCTCCATATAACAGTAGTCTGTTCTCCATATAACAGTAGTCTGTTCTCCATATAACAGCATGTTATAACAGTAGTCTGTTCTCCATATAACAGTAGTCTGTTCTCCATATAACAGTAGTCTGTTCTCCATATAACAGTAGTCTGTTCTCCATATAACAGTAGTCTGTTCTCCATATAACAGCATGTTATAACAGTAGTCTGTTCTCCATATAACAGCATGTTATAACAGTAGTCTGTTCTCCATATAACAGTAGTCTGTTCTCCATATAACAGCATGTTATAACAGTAGTCTGTTCTCCATATAACAGCAGTCTGTTCTCCATATAACAGCAGTCTGTTCTCCATATAACAGTAGTCTGTTCTCCATATAACAGTAGTCTGTTCTCCATATAACAGCATGTTATAACAGTAGTCTGTTCTCCATATAACAGCATGTTATAACAGTAGTCTGTTCTCCATATAACAGTAGTCTGTTCTCCATATAACAGTAGTCTGTTCTCCATATAACAGCATGTTATAACAGTAGTCTGTTCTCCATATAACAGTAGTCTGTTCTCCATATAACAGCATGTTATAACAGTAGTCTGTTCTCCATATAACAGTAGTCTGTTCTCCATATAACAGCATGTTATAACAGTAGTGTGTTCTCCATATAACAGTAGTCTGTTCTCCATATAACAGTAGTCTGTTCTCCATATAACAGCATGTTATAACAGTAGTGTGTTCTCCATATAACAGTAGTCTGTTCTCCATATAACAGTAGTCTGTTCTCCATATAACAGTAGTCTGTTCTCCATATAACAACATGTTATAACAGCAGTCTGTTCTCCATATAACAGCATGTTATAACAGTAGTCTGTTCTCCATATAACAGCATGTTATAACAGTAGTCTGTTCTCCATATAACAGTAGTCTGTTCTCCATATAACAGTAGTCTGTTCTCCATATAACAGCATGTTATAACAGTAGTCTGTTCTCCATATAACAACATGTTATAACAGTAGTCTGTTCTCCATATAACAGCATGTTATAACAGTAGTCTGTTCTCCATATAACAGTAGTCTGTTCTCCATATAACAGTAGTCTGTTCTCCATATAACAGCATGTTATAACAGTAGTCTGTTCTCCATATAACAACATGTTATAACAGTAGTCTGTTCTCCATATAACAACATGTTATAACAGTAGTCTGTTCTCCATATAACAGTAGTCTGTTCTCCATATAACAGTAGTCTGTTCTCCATATAACAGTAGTCTGTTCTCCATATAACAGCATGTTATAACAGTAGTCTGTTCTCCATATAACAGCATGTTATAACAGTAGTCTGTTCTCCATATAACAGTAGTCTGTTCTCCATATAACAGTAGTCTGTTCTCCATATAACAGTAGTCTGTTCTCCATATAACAGTAGTCTGTTCTCCATATAACAGTAGTCTGTTCTCCATATAACAGTAGTCTGTTCTCCATATAACAACATGTTATAACAGTAGTCTGTTCTCCATATAACAGTAGTCTGTTCTCCATATAACAGCATGTTATAACAGTAGTCTGTTCTCCATATAACAGTAGTCTGTTCTCCATATAACAACATGTTATAACAGTAGTCTGTTCTCCATATAACAGCATGTTATAACAGTAGTCTGTTCTCCATATAACAGTAGTCTGTTCTCCATATAACAGTAGTCTGTTCTCCATATAACAACATGTTATAACAGTAGTCTGTTCTCCATATAACAGCATGTTATAACAGTAGTCTGTTCTCCATATAACAGTAGTCTGTTCTCCATATAACAGTAGTCTGTTCTCCATATAACAGTAGTCTGTTCTCCATATAACAGCATGTTACAACAGTAGTCTGTTCTCCATATAACAGTAGTCTGTTCTCCATATAACAACATGTTATAACAGTAGTCTGTTCTCCATATAACAGTAGTCTGTTCTCCATATAACAGCAGTCTGTTCTCCATATAACAGCATGTTATAACAGTAGCCTGTTCTCCATATAACAGTAGTCTGTTCTCCATATAACAGTAGTCTGTTCTCCATATAACAGTAGTCTGTTCTCCATATAACAGCATGTTATAACAGTAGTCTGTTCTCCATATAACAGCATGTTATAACAGTAGTCTGTTCTCCATATAACAGCATGTTATAACAGTAGTCTGTTCTCCATATAACAACATGTTATAACAGTAGTCTGTTCTCCATATAACAGCATGTTATAACAGTAGTCTGTTCTCCATATAACAGTAGTCTGTTCTCCATATAACAACATGTTATAACAGTAGTCTGTTCTCCATATAACAGTAGTCTGTTCTCCATATAACAGCATGTTATAACAGTAGTCTGTTCTCCATATAACAGCATGTTATAACAGTAGTCTGTTCTCCATATAACAGTAGTCTGTTCTCCATATAACAGTAGTCTGTTCTCCATATAACAGCATGTTATAACAGTAGTCTGTTCTCCATATAACAGTAGTCTGTTCTCCATATAACAGCATGTTATAACAGTAGTCTGTTCTCCATATAACAGTAGTCTGTTCTCCATATAACAGCATGTTATAACAGTAGTGTGTTCTCCATATAACAGTAGTCTGTTCTCCATATAACAGTAGTCTGTTCTCCATATAACAGCATGTTATAACAGTAGTGTGTTCTCCATATAACAGTAGTCTGTTCTCCATATAACAGTAGTCTGTTCTCCATATAACAGTAGTCTGTTCTCCATATAACAACATGTTATAACAGCAGTCTGTTCTCCATATAACAGCATGTTATAACAGTAGTCTGTTCTCCATATAACAGCATGTTATAACAGTAGTCTGTTCTCCATATAACAGTAGTCTGTTCTCCATATAACAGTAGTCTGTTCTCCATATAACAGCATGTTATAACAGTAGTCTGTTCTCCATATAACAACATGTTATAACAGTAGTCTGTTCTCCATATAACAGCATGTTATAACAGTAGTCTGTTCTCCATATAACAGTAGTCTGTTCTCCATATAACAGTAGTCTGTTCTCCATATAACAGCATGTTATAACAGTAGTCTGTTCTCCATATAACAACATGTTATAACAGTAGTCTGTTCTCCATATAACAACATGTTATAACAGTAGTCTGTTCTCCATATAACAGTAGTCTGTTCTCCATATAACAGTAGTCTGTTCTCCATATAACAGTAGTCTGTTCTCCATATAACAGCATGTTATAACAGTAGTCTGTTCTCCATATAACAGCATGTTATAACAGTAGTCTGTTCTCCATATAACAGTAGTCTGTTCTCCATATAACAGTAGTCTGTTCTCCATATAACAGTAGTCTGTTCTCCATATAACAGTAGTCTGTTCTCCATATAACAGTAGTCTGTTCTCCATATAACAGTAGTCTGTTCTCCATATAACAACATGTTATAACAGTAGTCTGTTCTCCATATAACAGTAGTCTGTTCTCCATATAACAGCATGTTATAACAGTAGTCTGTTCTCCATATAACAGTAGTCTGTTCTCCATATAACAACATGTTATAACAGTAGTCTGTTCTCCATATAACAGCATGTTATAACAGTAGTCTGTTCTCCATATAACAGTAGTCTGTTCTCCATATAACAGTAGTCTGTTCTCCATATAACAACATGTTATAACAGTAGTCTGTTCTCCATATAACAGCATGTTATAACAGTAGTCTGTTCTCCATATAACAGTAGTCTGTTCTCCATATAACAGTAGTCTGTTCTCCATATAACAGTAGTCTGTTCTCCATATAACAGCATGTTACAACAGTAGTCTGTTCTCCATATAACAGTAGTCTGTTCTCCATATAACAACATGTTATAACAGTAGTCTGTTCTCCATATAACAGTAGTCTGTTCTCCATATAACAGCAGTCTGTTCTCCATATAACAGCATGTTATAACAGTAGCCTGTTCTCCATATAACAGTAGTCTGTTCTCCATATAACAGTAGTCTGTTCTCCATATAACAGTAGTCTGTTCTCCATATAACAGCATGTTATAACAGTAGTCTGTTCTCCATATAACAGCATGTTATAACAGTAGTCTGTTCTCCATATAACAGCATGTTATAACAGTAGTCTGTTCTCCATATAACAACATGTTATAACAGTAGTCTGTTCTCCATATAACAGCATGTTATAACAGTAGTCTGTTCTCCATATAACAGTAGTCTGTTCTCCATATAACAACATGTTATAACAGTAGTCTGTTCTCCATATAACAGTAGTCTGTTCTCCATATAACAGTAGTCTGTTCTCCATATAACAGTAGTCTGTTCTCCATATAACAGTAGTCTGTTCTCCATATAACAGTAGTCTGTTCTCCATATAACAGTAGTCTGTTCTCCATATAACAGTAGTCTGTTCTCCATATAACAGCATGTTATAACAGTAGTCTGTTCTCCATATAACAGTAGTCTGTTCTCCATATAACAGTAGTCTGTTCTCCATATAACAGTAGTCTGTTCTCCATATAACAGTAGTCTGTTCTCCATATAACAACATGTTATAACAGCAGCAGTCTGTTCTCTGTATAATACCAGTAGTAAGTTCTCTATATAACAACATGTTATAACAGCAGTTCTGTGTTCTCATAATCCATCTAGCTAAAACAGCACAGGTCATTCTAACCAGTAGCATGTCACAAACACAAAACACACTGCATGATTCCACCAGCTAGACCGTCATCAGTCAGTTTGAATGCTTCATTTCACCACATTCACCCACGTTAACGTTTTCACGCCACATGCTAAACAGGTAATCCATCTTCAGTGACAATAACGTGTGTTCGTCACGCTGCGAATCTGACACGTTCCATTTGCTTTATATGCCACTTTGATTACCCCAGTCTTTCTCATTCACTCACACACCTCACCTCATGTGACTTGTGGCACCCACACACACAACTCACATGACTGGTGGCCCCTGATGCTTTCCCTATGGAACGCTGGGCTTGCTTTGTTAGAAATGTCTTCAGTTATTCTAATTTGAAAAGGTAATAAAGTAATTTCACGGCGTGTTGAACAACCTCCTCGTTTATGGTTAGGCTCACTGTGTCTCTCAAATCACACCATATTCGGTCACACCCTGATCTTTTTCACCTGTCTTTGTAATTGTCTCCACCCCCCCTCCAGATGTCGCCCATCTTCCCCATTATCCCCGGTGTATTTATACCTGTGTTCTATGTTTGTCTGTTGCCAGTTCGTCTTGTTTGTCAAGCCAACCAGTGCTTTTGTGTCAGCTCCGGCTTTTCCTTAGTCTCTATTTTCTCATCCTCCTGGTTTTTGACCCTCGCCTGTCCTGACCCTGTACCCACCCGCCTGACCACTCTGCCTGAGCCTGCCTGCCGTCCTGTACCTTTGACCCTGCTGCTGTAATAAACATTGCTACTTCGACACCGTCTGCATCTGGGTCTTACCTTAATATTCTATATGTAGTGCAGTAAATAGTGCACCACTTCTTGTGCACCACTTGTAGTGAACTAAATAGTGCACAACTTCTTGTGCACCACTTGTAGTGAACTAAATAGTGCACCACTTCTTGTGCACCACTTCTAGTGAACTTAATAGTGCACCACTTCTTGTGCACCACTTCTAGTGAACTTAATAGTGCACCACTTCTTGTGCACTAGAATAGTGCACCACTTCTAGTGAACTAAATAGTGCACCACTTCTTGTGCACCACTTCTAGTGAACTTAATAGTGCACCACTTCTTGTGCACCACTTCTAGTGAACTTAATAGTGCACCACTTCTTGTGCACCACTTCTAGTGAACTAAATAGTGCACCACTTCTTGTGCACCACTTCTAGTGAACTTAATAGTGCACCACTTCTTGTGCACTAGAATAGTGCACCACTTCTAATGAACTAAATAGTGCACCACTTCTTGTGCACCACTTCTAGTGAACTAAATAGTGCACCACTTCTTGTGCACCACTTCTAGTGAACTTAATAGTGCACCACTTCTTGTGCACTAGAATAGTGCACCACTTCTAGTGAACTAAATAGTGCACCACTTCTTGTGCACCACTTCTAGTGAACTAAATAGTGCACCACTTCTTGTGCACCACTTCTAGTGAACTTAATAGTGCACCACTTCTTGTGCACTAGAATAGTGCACCACTTCTAGTGAACTAAATAGTGCACCACTTCTTGTGCACTAGAATAGTGCACCACTTCTAGTGAACTAAATAGTGCACCACTTCTTGTGAAATATCTATCAGCTTACAGTTAAAGTTTTCGATTCAAGAACAGGGCTGTGATCCAAATGGCACCCTATTCCCTACATTCTCAGAGTAAGTGGTTACTTGAAGAACCCTGGAGAACCTTATTGTTTCAGTGTAACAAAGTAATGTAACAAAACACCGTAATTGACCTGTAGACAACCAGCTAGTGAAATCGATAGTAAAATGGGTTTGTCGGAAAGTGATAATGATGGAATATTCACTCCTAACCCAGGAGACAAATGATCACGGGGCCGTTTTTCCTGCTCTCGTGGACCCCGGGGTGGAACGTACCGGACATCGTTGAAGCTGGTGCCCCTCTTGACCACGATAGGGACAGAGCCGCGGGGTGACGTGTGGCCCATAACTCCACGGGTTGACGCTCTGATGGTCAACAAAGGAGGGAGCGACGCGATGGGGGTGCCGATGCTCCTGAAGAAGGCTATCCAAATGGATGGCCATCGTAATGTGTGCGTCCAAGGAGAGGCCATAAACCCCCTCATTGGAAGCCAGCTCCTCCTCCCAGACAGCCAATGCCTGTCCGGTCAGCAGGGAAATAACCTTGGCAACCTTGGTTCTCTTGGTGGTGGGGGCTCCCATCTGATGAGCGAAATAGAGAGAGCACTGGAGTAGAAAGCCACGATATTTGGATGGAGTCCCCTCATATTTGTCGAGGGAGGGACAAACGCGCTGACCTGGGTGGATTGCTGTTTGGGCTAGGGTGCTGGCTTGCTGGGTTGACTTGTGGTCGAGAATCCTCCGCTAGGTGAAGGTGAAGCCCCTCGGGTAATGTTGAGACGTTAAAGAACGCGGAGTACCTCATCCATAGCTGTACCCAGTTGCACCAGTTGGTCGTGTTGTTGGCAAAGTAAGTGTCCCTGTTCGCCGACCATCTGGGAGATGTCACGATGATGCTGCGAGTCAGGTGGTGAGTTAAATAATATTAAAGAACATAGCGTGATACAAAACAAGAGCGTGACTCGACATGAACACAGAACTAAGACTGCCTGGAGAGTGATGCTATGGAGTGATAGATAAAGGGGGAGTAATCAGGGTAGTGATGAAGTCCAGGTGTGTCTCATGCTGGAAGGCAGGCGAGCGTAGTGATGGGTTGCCAGGACCGGTGGTTAGTAAACCGGTGACGATGAGCGCCGGAGCGGGAGTGAACGTGACACATACTGTATCTTGAAAAGCAACACATTTTGGGACTGTCAACAATGTACTAATGAAACAAATACACATTTTTCTTTAAGGTTAGGGCTAAAGTAAGGGTTAGGATAATGGTTAGGGTGTCACGTTCCTGACCTATTTATGTTAGTTTGTTATGTGTGTTAGTTGGTCAGGACGTGAGGTTGGGTGGGCATTCTATGTTTTCTGTTTCTATGTTGGTTTTGGGTTGCCTGGTATGGCTCTTAATTAGAGGCAGGTGTTTGGCGTTCCTCTAATTAAGAGTCATATTTAGGTAGGCGTTGTCACAGTGTTCGTTGTGGGTGATTGTCTCCTGTGTCGTCCATGTCTGTACCATACGGGACTGTTTGGCTGTTCGTTCGTTTTGATGTAGTCTGTTCCTGTCCGTGAGTTCTACGTGTAGTTATGTAAGTTCATGTTCAGGTTTCGTCTACGTCGTTTTCTTATTTTGTAATTTTCCAAGTGTTTTCGTATTCGTCTTTGTGTTTCAATAAATATTATTATGTCATCATACCTTGCGGCGTATTGGTCCACTGATCCTTCTCTCCTCTCCTCGTCCGAGGAAGAGGAGGACAACAGCCCTTACATAGGGTTATCAGATAGTTAGTTGAAATGTCACTGGCAATCTGTAGTGTTACCTTATTCACCCCCTTTTGTTTAGGCAAGCCTAAATTAATTCAGAGGTTCAGAAGTAAGAAATTATTTCAGAATTCAGAAGTTAATTCAGAAGTAAAGTGTGTCTTAACAGATCACATAATAAGTTACATGGATTCACTCTTTCTGAAATACTAGGGGTTGCCATGGTTGTTGAATGACTACCCCTTCCTCTGTCCCTCATGCATACAACATCTGTAAGGTCCCTCAGTGTAGTATTGATTTTCAAGCACAGATTCAACTACAAACACCAGGGAGCTTTTTGAAAGAAAGAAGGGCATTGATTGGTAGATGGGTAACAATAACAAATCAGACATTGAATCTCTCTCTAAAGGGCAACTTCACTTCCAGAGTTGACCACATTATAGATTTGGTTCATTAAGAAATGCCAAATGGCCAAGACTGAATTCAAACGTGAGTTGGTTTGATGTGGGTGTCTTGTGTTTGTTCACAGGTGGGAAGTTAGCCAAATAATTTTTCCATTTAGCTGGTGTGCCACTGTGGCAAAGTTGGTTTGACTTTGGATTGACTTTGGATATTACTTGGGTGCTGCCAGCTGTGTGATACGATACAATTCATTCCATGACATAATGTTATTCCGACCATCTCGAAAAATCTCTGTTTTGGATGAGACTGACTTTATGACCAAAGTGATCCTTTGAAAACTTTGTAGTCAATTTTGACAATATAATAAATGTTTCTGACATAAATCGATGCCACATAGGGCAGTCACTCTTTAAGGTAAAGTTAATAATTATGCTGTGAAGGATGTACTAAACCACCCAGACACACAAGAAGTAGAATTCAATGGCTGCGATGGGAGAAAACTGTGGATGGATCAACATCATTGTAGTTGTTCCACAATAATGACCTAAATGAGTGAAAAAAATACAAATACACAGATTAATAAATATTTCATTACATGCGTCCTGTATGTTACAAAGGCACAAAAACTATACTACAAGAAAACGCAGCAAATTAATACACTTTTTGGCCTAAATGCAAAGCCTTATGTTTAATGCAAATCCAACACAACACATCACTGAGTAACTGCCTCCTTATATTCCAGCGTGGTGGTGGCTGCATAGTATTTTGGGTATTCTTGACATCGGCAAGAGTTGTTCAGGATAAAAAGAAACGGGACGGAGGTAAGCGCAGGAAAAATCTGAGAGGAAAACCTGCTTTCCACCCGACTGGGAAATAAATTCACCTTTTAAGCAGGGCAATAACCTAAAACACAAGATCAAATCTACACTGTAGTTGTTTACCAGGACGGTGAATGTTCCCGAGTGGCTAAGAAACAGTTTCGACTTACATCTTCTTGAAAATCTATGTCAAAAAGTTCCTCTGTAGCATCACCTTGATAGAGCGTGAAGTATGCTGAAAATAATAATGGACAAATATTATACAATCCAAGTGTGCAAAGCACTTAACAGAACTGATTTGGCAGGCGAAAACCTGAGAAAAATCCATTCAGGAAGTAGTTTATTTTTTGGTTTGTAGTTTTCTATTCAATGCAATTACAGTATCCCTTGACTTAGGTCTCAACTTGCAGTTTCTTTGCCTTCCACTAGATGTCAACAGTCTTTAGACTGTGTTTCAGTCTTGTATTCCGAAAAATGAGGAAGTAAGAGCAGTCTGAATGAGTGGACCCTAAAGTTTCACGGAGCTTTTTCCTGCGCAAGACCGAGAGAGTGCGTTTCTTGTTAACATTTTATTTTGACAACGTTATTTTCCGGTTGAAATATTATCGATTATTTAGGCTAAAAACAACCTGAGGTTTGAATATAAACATCGTTTGACATGTTTCTATGAACATTACGGATACAATTTGGATTTTTTGTCTTCCTGTTTTGACTGTGTTTGAGCCTGTGGATTACTGAAGAAAACGTGCGAACAAAACTGAGATTTTTGGGTATAAAGAGACTTTATCGAACAAGAGGAACATTTATTGAGTAAATTAATGTCTGCTGAGTGCAACCCTATGAATATCATCAAAGGCAAGGGATTCATTTTATCTCTATTTCTAAATTGTGTAACTGTTCTATCTGGCTGACTACTGTTTGTAATGATTTGTCTTGTGGGCTATGTTCTCAAATAATCGTAAGGTATGCTTTCGCCGTAAAGCATTTTTGAAATCTGACACCGTGGTTGGATTCACAAGAATTTAATCCTGTAAAATATGTTTTGTTTTCAGAATTTTTATAATGAGTATTTCTGTATTTGAATTTGACACCCAGCAGTTTCACTGGCTGTTGAAGAGGTGGGGCGCTAATGTCTCACGTGCCCAAGAGAGGTTAAGGGACATCATTAATCAGTTCGACCTAGTGGATGGAAGAGAGGTTAATGCAACCGCTGTGTTAGATTTCAAAAAAACTTTACGGAAAAAGCACACCATGCAATAATCTGAGACGGCGCTCAGAAATAACAACATTTCTCCGCCATGTTGGAGTCAACAGAAATACAAAATTACATCATAAATATTCCCTTACCTTTGATTATATTCATCAG
Organism: Salvelinus fontinalis; assembly: GCF_029448725.1. NCBI lineage: Eukaryota > Metazoa > Chordata > Actinopteri > Salmoniformes > Salmonidae > Salvelinus > Salvelinus fontinalis. Next base: position 6,028,042 of record NC_074696.1, read on the forward strand.
AATGCAGTGCCAGGAATCCTAGTTCCACAATAAATCGTTGTTTTGTTCGATAATGTCCGGTATTTATGTCCAAGTAGCTACTTTTGCTAGCACGTTTAGTAAACATATCCAAATGCTCGTGCCGGTCCAGGCGAACTCGGACGAAAACTTCAAAAGTTTATATAACAGGTCGAATAAACTGGTCAAACTAAGTAGAGAATCAATCTTCAGGATGTTGTTATCAGATATATCCAATAACGTTCCAACCGGAGCATTCCTTCGTGTCTGTAGAAGTTATGGAACGCAAGGCGATATCATGAGGAAAGAGCTTGACCAGGAACTGGCAATCTGCCAGACCACTGACTCATTCCCCTCCCATCTGGCCCCACAACACGGCATAAGCTTCATTCGACGTTCTACAGACTGTTGACATCTAGTGGAAGGCGTAGGAAGTGCAAACAGATCCATATCTTACAGGGATTTGAACAGGCGATGAGTTGAATATCGACCAGCCTCAGAATTTCCACTTCCTGTTTGGAAGTTTGCCTGCCATATGAGTTCTATTATACTCACAGACATAATTCAAACAGTTTTAGAAACTTCAGAGTGTTTTCTATCCAATTGTAATAATACTATGCATATATTAGCATCTGGGACAGAGTAGGAGGCAGTTCAATTTGGGGACGCTACTCATCCAAGTGAAAATGCTGCCGATGACTTACCCAGAAAGACTCACAGCTGTAATAGCTGCCAAAGGTGGTTCTAACATGTATTGACTTAGTGGGTTGAAAACCTATCTAATTCTAGGTATATTAGTGTTACATTTTTCATTACTTTTTCAAGAAATTTTACAATTGTTTGCCATTTTGCCATTACAGAGTAATGATAAATCTTTGACAAGAAATGAAAAGTCAATCAATTTTAATCCAACTTTGAAAGATAATAAATTGTGGAGAAATTTTGATCTGTATATGTAATCGACAATGTTAATATGAATCATTGTATAATAAAATATGCAATATGTATGATTAATCAAGGAAAAATGTATTTGTAGTGTACAACATGACATGATGAACAGGGATGACATTTACTCAAATGGGTGGCCAAAAATAGTGTACTATTAATTAACTAGATGCCATTTGGGATGCACACAAGATTAAAGGAAGCCCTCGTCAGCCCTCGTCAGCCCTCGTCAGCCCTCGTCAGCCCTCGTCAGCCCTCGTCAGCCCTCGTCAGCCCTCGTCAGCCCTCGTCAGCCCTCGTCAACCCTCATCCCAGATGTTTCGGAATTCCATAATGTATCTGAAACCTGAGTAGTGTCATCATGGTAAATATGTTCCAATCTGCTCTCAATTGTTACCTAATTTCACATATTAATGAATCATCCCTGTCAGTGTCCTTCGTGTGTTATTACCCAGTCCTTCCTAACTGACTGTCCTTAGTGTGTTATTACCCAGTCCTTCCTAACTGACTGTCCTTAGTGTGTTATTACCCAGTCCTTCCTAACTGACTGTCCTTAGTGTGGTATTACCCAGTCCTTCCTAACTGACTGTCAATAGTGTGTTATTACCCAGTCATTCCTAACTGTACTGTCCTTAGTGTGTTTTTACCCAGTCATTCCTAACTGTACTGTCCTTAGTGTGGTATTACCCAGTCATTCCTAACTGACTGTCCTTAGTGTGGTATTACCCAGTCATTCCTAACTGTACTGTCCTTAGTGTGATATTACCCAGTCATTCCTAACTGACTGTCCTTAGTGTGGTATTACCCAGTTATTCCTAACTGTACTGTCCTTAGTGTGTTATTACCCAGTCATTCCTAACTGACTGTCAATAGTGTGGTATTACCCAGTCCTTCCTTTATGTTGGCAGACTCAACAACCTTGGTTTCTCAAATTATTGCCTCGCCAGGTTCACCAACTACGTCTCTGATCTAGTTCAGTGTGTCAAATCAAAGGGCCTGTTGTCCGGACCTCTGGCAGTCTCGATGGGGGTGCTTCAGGGTTCAATTCTCGGGCCGTCTCTCTTCTCTGTATACATCAATGATGTCGCTCTTGCTGCTGGTGATTCTCTGATCCACCTCTAAGCTGATGACACCATTATGTATACCTCTGGCCCTTCTTTGGACACTGTGTTAACTAACCTAAAGATGAGCTTCAATGCCATACAACTCTCCTTCCGTGGCCTCCAACTGCTCTTAAATGCAAGTAAAACTAAATGCATGCTCCCCCCCCCCCCCCCCCCCCCCCCCCGTCTAGCATCACTACTCTGGACGGTTCTGACTTACAATATGTGGACAACTACAAATACCTAGGTGTCTGGTTAGACTGTAAACTCTCCTTCCAGACACACATTAAGAATCTCCAATCCAAAATTAAATCTAGAATCGGCTTCCTATTTCGCAACAAAGCCTCCTTCACTCAAGTTGCCAAACATACCCTCGTAAAACTGTCATCCTACCGATCCTCGACTTCGGTGATGTCATCTATAAAATAGCTTCCAACACTCTACTCAACAAATTGGATGCAGTCTATCACAGTGCCATCCATTTTGTCACCACAGCCCCATATACTACCCACCACTGCGACCTGTACGCTCTCGTTGGCTGGCCCTCGCTTCAAACTCATCGCCAAACCCACTGGCTCCAGGTCATCTACAAGTCTCTGCTAGGTAAAGCCCCGCCTTATCTCACCCCTGGTCACCATAGCAGCACTCACCCGTTTCACGCGCTCCAGCAGATATATTTCACTGGTCATCCCCAAAGTCAACACTTCCTTTGGCCGCCTCTCCTTCCAGTTCTCTGCTGCCAATGACTGGAACGAACTGCAAAAATCACTGAAGCTGGAGACTCATATCTCCCTCACTAGCTTTAAGCACCAGCTGTCAGAGCAGCTCACAGATCACTGCACCTGTACATAGCCCATCTGTAAATAGCCCATCCAACTACCTCACCCCCATACTGTATTTATTCATTTATTTATTTATTTATTTATCTTTCTCCTTTGCACCCCAGTATCTCTACTTGCACATTCATATAAATTCTGCACATCTACCATTCCAGTGTTTAATTGCTATATTGTAATTAGTTCACCACCAGAGCCTATTTATTGCCTTGCCTCCCTTATCCTACCTCATTTGCACATACTGTATATATACTTTTTCTACTGTATTATTTACTGTATGTTTGTTAATTCCATGTGTAACTCTGTGTTGTTGTATGTGACGAACTGCTATGCTTTATCTTGACCAGGTTGCAGTTGCAAAGGAGAAGTTGTTCTCAACTGCTTTAGCTTACCTGGTTAAATAAAGGTGAAAAAAAATGTAGTGTCCTTAGTGTAATTTCCCTATATCAAATCAAATGTTATTAGTCACGTGCCCGAATAGAACAGGTGTAGACCTTACTGTGAAATGCTTACTTACAAGTACCTAACCAACAATGTGTTTTAAAATTAAGATAAGAATAAGATAGAAAAGTAACAAGTAATTAAAGAGCAGCAGTAAAATAATATGTACATGTTGGTAGAGTTATTAAAGTGACAATAGATAGATAACAACAGAGAGTAGCAGTGGTGTAAAGAAGGGATGGGGGGGTACTGCAAATAGTCTGGGTAGCCATTTGGCAAGATGTTCATGTCCATGTTCTTATGGCTTGGGGGTTGAGAAGCCTCTTGGACGGTACCGGTACTGCCGTGTGGTAGCAGAGAGAGTCTATGACTAGGGTGGCTGGAGTCGGACAATTTTTAGGGCCTTCCACTGACACTGCCTGGTATAGAGGTCCCGGATAGCAGGAAGCTTGGCCCCAGTGATGTACTGGGCCATTCGCACTACCCTCTGTAGTGCCTTGCGGTCGGAGGCCGAGAAGTTGCCATACCAGGCAATGATGCAACCGGTCAGGATGCTCTCGATGATGCAGCTGTAGAGCCTTTTGGGGATCTGAGGACCCATGGCAAATCTTTTCAGTCTCCTGACGGGGAATAGGTTTTGTCGTGCCCTCTTCACGACTGTCTTGATGTACTTGGACCATGTTCGTTTGTTGGTGGAACTTGAAGCTCTCAACCTGCTCCACTGCAGCCCCGTCGATGAGAATGGGGGCATGCTCGCTCCTCTTTTTCCTGTAGTCCACAATCGTCTCCTTCGTCCTGATCACATTGAGAGAGAGGTTGTTGTTCAAGCACCACACAGCCTATGAGGAGGTCAGAGACCTGGCCGTCTCGTTGTTGTCGGTGATCAGGCCTACCACTGTTGTGTCATCGACAAATTTAATGATGGTGTTGGAGTCGTGCCTGGCCATGAGTGAACAAGGAGTACAGGAGGGGACTGAGCACGCACCCCTGGGGGGGGGCCTGGGTTGAGGATCAGTGTGGCGGATGTGTTGTTACCTACCCTTACCACCTGGGGGCAGCCCTTCAGGAAGTCCAGGATCCAGTTGCAGAGGGAGGTGTTTAGTCCCAGGGTCCTTAGGTCATTGATGAGCTTTGCGGGCATTATGGTGTTGAACACTGAGCTGTAGTCAATGAACAGAATTCTCACATTGGTGTTCCTTTTGTCCAGGTGGGAAAGGGCAGTGTAGAGTGCAATAGAGATTGCATCATCTATGGATCTGTTGGGGCGGTATGCAAGTTGGAGTCGGTCTAGCGTTTCTGGGATAATGGTGTTGATGTGAGCCATGACCAGCCTTTCAAAGCATTTCATGGCTACTGACGTGAGTGCTATGAGTCGGCAGTCATTTAGGCTACCTTAGTGTTCTTGGGCACAGGGATTATGGTGGTCTGCTTAAAACATGTTGGTATTACAATTCACAACCTCTCTTTCGCCATCGCTATCCGGCTTGGATTCTCTGTCGACACGACCACGTCTGGTTTGCAGACGTGCCCTCAACCGGTGCCCTCAACCGGCCTCCGTCTGAGCAGACCCCCTCCGTCTGAGCAGACCACCCCCCCGGGCTACTAACTTTAAACGCGTGCTAGCTTAGTGGAGGCCTCACTACTCCATCTACGGCTGCCCCCTGGACACTATGATCACTTGGCTACATAGCTGATGCCTGCTTGACTGTCCATTAATTCACGGTACTCCATTCTGTTTATTTGTGTTTTATCTGTCGGCTCTGTGCCTTAACTCAGGATCTGTGTGTAGTTAATCCGACCCTCTCTGCCCAGTCGTCGCCAATTTTACCTTCTGTTGCTGTGTTAGCTGACTAGCTGCTGTTATCTCACCTGCTGTTTTAGCTAGCTCTCCCAATCATGACCTGCAATCACTTTATGCCTTATTGTATGTCTCTCTCAAATATCAATATGCCTTGCATACTGTTGTTCAGGCTAGTTATCATTGTTTTGGTTTGCAATGGACCCCGTAGTTCCACTCTCCGTACCTCTGCTACCTCCTTTGTCCCACCCCCCACACATGCGGTGACCTCACCCATTGAGACCAGCATGTCCAGAGATACAACCTCTCTTATCATCACCCAGTGCCTGGGCTTGCCTCCGCTGTACCCGTGCCCCACCATACCCTGGTCTGCACATTATGCCCAGAATCTATTCTACCACGCCCATAAATCTGCTCCTTTTATTCCTTGTCCCCAACGCTCTAGGCGACCAGTTTTGATAGCCTTTAGCCGCACCCTCATCCTACTACTACTCTGTTCCTCGGGTGATGACACCTGAAACCCCACCTCTTCAAGGAATACCTAGGATAGGATAAAGCAATCCTTCTGCCCCCCCCCCCCTTAAAAGATTTAGATGCACTATTGTAAAGTGGCTGTTCCACTGGATGTCATTAGGTGAATGCACCAATTTGTAAGTCGCTCTGGATAAGAGCGTCTGCTAAATGACTTAAATGTAATGTAAATGTGATGTGGAGGTAAACCCAGGCCCTGCATGTCCCCAGTCACCCTCATTTGTTGACTTCTGTGATCGAAAAAGCCTTGGCCTCATGCATGTCAACATCAGAAGCCTCCTCCCTAAGTTTGCCTTACTCACCGATTTAGCACACTCTGCCAACCCTGATGTCCTTGCCGTGTCTGAATCCTGGCTTAGGAAGGCCACCAAAAACTCTGAGATTTCCATACCCAACTATAACACTTTCCGTCAAGATAGAACTGCCAAAGGGGGAGGAGTTGCAATCTACTGCAGAGATAGCCTGCAAAGTTCTGTCATACTTTCCAAGTCTATGCCCAAACAGTTCGAACTTCTAATTTTAAAAATTAATCTCTCCAGAAATAAGTCTCTCACTGTTGCCGCCTGCTACCGACCCCCCTCAGCTCCCAGCTGTGCCCTGGACACCATCTGTGAATTGATCGCTCCCCATCTAGCTTCAGAGTTTGTTCTGTTAGGTGACCTAAATTGGGATATGCTTAACACCCCGGCAGTCCTACAATCTAAGCTTGATGCCCTCAATCTCACACAAATCATCAAGGAACCCACCAGGTACAACCCTAAATCCGTAAACATGGGCACCCTAATAGACATTATCCTGACCAACTTGCCCTCCAAATACACCTCTGCTGTCTTCAATCAAGATCTCAGCGATCACTGCCTCATTGCCTGTATCCGCCACGGGTCCACGGTCAAACGACCACCCCTCATCACTGTCAAACGCTCCCTGAAACACTTCTGCGAGCAGGCCTTTCTAATCGACCTGGCCCGGGTACCCTGGAAGGATATTGACCTTATCCCGTCAGTTGAGGATGCCTGGTCATTCTTTAAAAGTTACTTCCTCACCATATTAGACAAGCATGCTCCGTTCAAAAAATGCAGAACCAAGAACAGATATAGCCCTTGGTTCACTCCAGACCTGACTGCCCTCGACCAGCACAAAAACATCCTGTGGCGAACTGCAATAGCATCGAAGAGCCCCCGTGATATGCAACTGTTCAGGGAAGTCAGGAACCAATACACGCAGTCAGTCAGGAAAGCAAAGGCCAGCTTTTTCAAGCAGAAATTTGCATCCTGTAGCTCTAACTCCAAAAAGTTCTGGGATACTGTAAAGTCCATGGAAAACAAGAGCACCTCCTCCCAGCTGCCCACTGCACTGAGGCTAGATAACACGGTCACCACTGATAAGTCCGTGATAATCGAAAACTTCAACAAACATTTCTCAATGGCTGGCCATGCCTTCCACCTGGCGACTCCAACCTTGGCCAACAGCCCCGCCCCCCCCGCTGCTACTCGCCCAAGCCTCCCCAGCTTCTCCTTTACCCATATCCAGATAGCAGATGTTCTGAAAGAGCTGGAAAACCTGGACCCATACAAATCAGCTGGGCTTGAAAATCTGGACCCCCTATTTCTGAAACTGTCCGCCGCCATTGTCGCACCCCCTATTACCAGCCTGTTCAACCTCTCCTTCGTATCATCTGAGATCCCCAAGGATTGGAAAGCTGCCGCTGTCATCCCCCTCTTCAAAGGGGGTGACACCCTGGACCCAAACTGTTACAGACCTATATCCATCCTGCCCTGCCTAGCTAAGGTCTTCGAAAGCCAAGTCAACAAACAGATCACTGACCATCTCGAATCCCACCGTACCTTCTCCGCTGTGCAATCCGGTTTCCGAGCCGGTCACGGGTGCACCTCAGCCACGCTCAAGGTACTAAACGATATCATAACCGCCATCGATAAAAGACATTACTGTGCAGCCGTCTTCATCGACCTGGCCAAGGCTTTCGACTCTGTCGATCACCATATTCTTATCGGCAGACTCAATAGCCTCGGTTTTTCTAATGACTGCCTTGCCTGGTTCACCAACTACTTTGCAGACAGAGTTCAGTGTGTCAAATCGGAGGGCATGTTGTCCGGTCCTCTGGCAGTCTCTATGGGGGTACCACAGGGTTCAATTCTCGGGCCGACTCTTTTCTCTGTATACATCAATGATGTTGCTCTTGCTGCGGGCGATTCCCTGATCCACCTCTACGCAGACGACACCATTCTGTATACTTCCGGCCCTTCCCTGGACACTGTGCTATCTAACCTCCAAACGAGCTTCAATGCCATACAACACTCCTTCCGTGGCCTCCAACTGCTCTTAAACGCTAGTAAAACCAAATGCATGCTTTTCAACCGCTCGCTGCCTGCACCCGCACGCCCGACTAGCATCACCACCCTGGACGGTTCCGACCTAGAATATGTGGACATCTATAAGTACCTAGGTGTGTTGCTAGACTGCAAACTCTCCTTCCAGACTCATATCAAACATCTCCAATCCAAAATCAAATCTAGAGTCGGCTTTCTATTCCGGAACAAAGCCTCCTTCACTCACGCCGCCAAACTTACCCTAGTAAAACTGACTATCCTACCGATCCTCGACTTCGGCGATGTCATCTACAAAATAGCTTCCAATACTCTACTCAGCAAACTGGATGCAGTTTATCACAGTGCCATCCGTTTTGTTACTAAAGCACCTTATACGACCCACCACTGCGACCTGTATGCCCTAGTCGGCTGGCCCTCGCTACATGTTCGTCGTCAGACCCACTGGCTCCAGGTCATCTACAAGGCTATGCTAGGTAAAGTGCCGCCTTATCTCAGTTCACTGGTCACGATGGCTACACCCACCCGTAGCACGCGCTCCAGCAGGTGTATCTCACTGATCATCCCTAAAGCCAAAACCTCATTTGGACGCCTTTCCTTCCAGTTCTCTGCTGCCTGCGACTGGAACGAATTGCAAAAATCTCTGAAGTTGGAGACTTTTATCTCCCTCAACAACTTTAAAAATCTGCTATCCGAGCAGCTAACCGATCGCTGCAGCTGTACATAGTCCATCTGTAAACTACCCACCCAATTTACCTACCTCACTCCCATACTGCTTTTATTTATTTACTTTTCTGCTCTTTTGCACACCAGTATCTCTTCTTGCACATGATCATCTGATGATTTATCACTCCAGTGTTAATCTGTTAAATTGTAATTATTCGATTTATTGCCTACCTCATGCCTTTTGCACACATTGTATATAGATTCTCTTTTTTCTACCATGTTATTGACTTGTCTATTGTTTACTCCATGTGTAACTCTGTGTTGTTGTCTGTTCACACTGCTATGCTTTATCTTGGCCAGGTCGCAGTTGCAAATGAGAACTTGTTCTCAACTAGCCTACCTGGTTAAATAAAGGTGAAATAAAAAATAAAAAAATTAAATAAAAATTACAGACTCGGACAGGGAGAGTTTGAAAATGTCAGTGAAGACACTTGCCAGTTGGTCAGTGCATGCTTGCAGTACACGTCCCGGTAATCCTTCTGGCCCTGTGAATGTTGACCTGTTTAAAGGTCTTACTCACAATGGCTGCGGAGAGTGTGGTCAGAGTCTTCCGGAACAGCTGGTGTTTTCATGAATGTTTCAGTGTTATTTGCCTCGAAGCGAGCATAGAAGTAGTTTACCTCGTCTGGTAGGCTCGTGTCACTGGGCAGCTCTCAGCTGTGCTTCCCTTTGTAGTCTGTAATGGTTTGCAAGCCCTGCCACATCCAACTAGCGTCAGAGCCGGTGTAGTACGATTCGATCTTTGTCCTGTATTGAAGCATTGCCTGTTCTTATCTATATGTATTGTCTTTAGTGTTATTACCCAGTCGTTCCTATCTGTAGTGTCCTTAGTTTTATTGCCCAGTCATTCCTATCTGCATTGTCCTTATTATGTTATTACCCAGTCCTTCCTATTTGTAATGTCTTTAGTGTTATTACCCAGTCCTTCCGATCTTGTGTCCCTAATACAGTCTGATTGGTTTGTGTGTGTGCTTGTGCTCGTGTGTGTGTTCACATGTGGGTTGCTAATATGTACCTTACCAGAGAGCTCTCGTTCCTTCAAACTGAAGTCTTAATAAGGCAACAGAGTGCAAAAAACAGTCAAACTACTTTTTGGGAAACTAACAGAGAACATACTCTGGGGAAGCCACTCCAAAGACATTGTTACTTGATGGTTTATGTTACGCAATCCAGGCAAGGGAGCTCATTACTTCAGTACTTTCTACATGTTTGTTTATTATTTTTTTGGTTGTCTTTGGGCTATAGTCTCTTGCTGACTGCCTACTGTGTTACTGCATTCTTAGTTCAGGAAGGAAGGGAATCTCTAGAGTTTAAAAGTAGTTTTGATTGATGTTCTCACCATCTAGCAGAGGGGAAGACAGTCCCTCCAGGCTTTTCCCGCTTTTTTTTGTGTGAAATTTGCAAGCAACAATGCTTGATTTGCTGCAGCAAGTCTGACATTTTGCATGGCAATTGGCATTGTTTGTCCCCCCCACCCCCCCCAACTTGTCACTGAAATGTGCTGATGGGAGAACGGTTTGTTGGCGTGTGGCTTGATTGAACGATTTTATGTAGTGTGGTGATTTGACAGTTTAATGTGGTGATATTGTGGTGATTTGACAGTTTACTGTGGTGATATTGTGGTGATTTGACAGTTTACTGTGGTGATATTGTGGTGATTTGACAGTTTAATGTGGTGATATTGTGGTGATTTGACAGTTTACTGTGGTAATATTGTGGTGATTTGACAGTTTACTGTGGTGATATTGTGGTGATTTGACAGTTTACTGTGGTAATATTGTGGTGATTTGACAGTTTACTGTGGTGATATTGTGGTGATTTGACAGTTTACTGTGGTGATATTGTGGTGATTTGACAGTTTACTGTGGTGATATTGTGGTGATTTGACAGTTTACTGTGGTGATTTGACAGTTTACTGTGGTAATATTGTGGTGATTTGACAGTTTACTGTGGTGATATTGTGGTGATTTGACAGTTTACTGTGGTGATATTGTGGTGATTTGACAGTTTACTGTGGTAATATTGTGGTGATTTGACAGTTTACTGTGGTAATATTGTGGTGATTTGACAGTTTACTGTGGTAATATTGTGGTGATTTGACAGTTTACTGTGGTAATATTGTGGTGATTTGACAGTTTACTGTGGTAATATTGTGGTGATTTGACAGTTTACTGTGGTAATATTGTGGTGATTTGACAGTTTACTGTGGTAATATTGTGGTGATTTGACAGTTTACTGTGGTGATATTGTGGTGATTTGACAGTTTACTGTGGTGATATTGTGGTGATTTGACAGTTTACTGTGGTAATATTGTGGTGATTTGACAGTTTACTGTGGTAATATTGTGGTGATTTGACAGTTTACTGTGGTGATTTGACAGTTTACTGTGGTAATATTGTGGTGATTTGACAGTTTACTGTGGTGATATTGTGGTGATTTGACAGTTTACTGTGGTATTATTGTGGTGATTTGACAGTTTACTGTGGTAATATTGTGGTGATTTGACAGTTTACTGTGGTAATATTGTGGTGATTTGACAGTTTAATGTGGTAATATTGTGGTGATTTGACAGTTTACTGTGGTGATATTGTGGTGATATGACAGTTTACTGTGGTAATATTGTGGTGATTTGACAGTTTACTGTGGTGATTTGACAGTTTACTGTGGTAATATTGTGGTGATTTGACAGTTTACTGTGGTGATATTGTGGTGATTTGACAGTTTACTGTGGTGATATTGTGGTGATTTGACAGTTTACTGTGGTGATATTGTGGTGATTTGACAGTTTACTGTGGTGATATTGTGGTGATTTGACAGTTTACTGTGGTGATTTGACAGTTTACTGTGGTAATATTGTGGTGATTTGACAGTTTACTGTGGTGATATTGTGGTGATTTGACAGTTTACTGTGGTAATATTGTGGTGATTTGACAGTTTACTGTGGTGATTTGACAGTTTACTGTGGTGATATTGTGGTGATTTGACAGTTTACTGTGGTGATATTGTGGTGATTTGACAGTTTACTGTGGTGATATTGTGGTGATTTGACAGTTTAATGTGGTAATATTGTGGTGATTTGACAGTTTACTGTGGTAATATTGTGGTGATTTGACAGTTTACTGTGGTGATATTGTGGTGATTTGACAGTTTACTGTGGTGATTTGACAGTTTACTGTGGTGATATTGTGGTGATTTGACAGTTTACTGTGGTAATATTGTGGTGATTTGACAGTTTACTGTGGTGATATTGTGGTGATTTGACAGTTTACTGTGGTAATATTGTGGTGATTTGACAGTTTACTGTGGTAATATTGTGGTGATTTGACAGTTTACTGTAGTAATATTGTGGTGATTTGACAGTTTACTGTGGTGATTTGACAGTTTACTGTGGTAATATTGTGGTGATTTGACAGTTTACTGTGGTAATATTGTGGTGATTTGACAGTTTACTGTGGTAATATTGTGGTGATTTGACAGTTTAATGTGGTAATATTGTGGTGATTTGACAGTTTACTGTGGTAATATTGTGGTGATTTGACAGTTTACTGTGGTAATATTGTGGTGATTTGACAGTTTACTGTGGTGATATTGTGGTGATTTGACAGTTTACTGTGGTGATTTGACAGTTTACTGTGGTGATTTGACAGTTTACTGTGGTGATTTGACAGTTTAATGTGGTAATATTGTGGTGATTTGACAGTTTATTGTGGTAATATTGTGGTGATTTGACAGTTTACTGTGGTGATATTGTGGTGATTTGACAGTTTACTGTGGTGATTTGACAGTTTACTGTGGTGATTTGACAGTTTACTGTGGTGATTTGACAGTTTACTGTGGTGATTTGACAGTTTACTGTGGTAATATTGTGGTGATTTGACAGTTTACTGTGGTGATTTGACAGTTTACTGTGGTAATATTGTGGTGATTTGACAGTTTACTGTGGTGATATTGTGGTGATTTGACAGTTTAATGTGGTAATATTGTGGTGATTTGACAGTTTACTGTGGTGATATTGTGGTGATTTGACAGTTTACTGTGGTGATATTGTGGTGATTTGACAGTTTAATGTGGTAATATTGTGGTGATTTGACAGTTTACTGTGGTGATTTGACAGTTTAATGTGGTAATATTGTGGTGATTTGACAGTTTACTGTGGTGATATTGTGGTGATTTGACAGTTTAATGTGGTAATATTGTGGTGATTTGACAGTTTACTGTGGTGATTTGACAGTTTACTGTGGTGATTTGACAGTTTACTGTGGTAATATTGTGGTGATTTGACAGTTTAATGTGGTGATATTGTGGTGATTTGACAGTTTACTGTGGTAATATTGTGATGATTTGACAGTTTACTGTGGTGATATTGTGGTGATTTGACAGTTTACTGTGGTGATTTGACAGTTTACTGTGGTGATATTGTGGTGATTTGACAGTTTACTGTGGTAATATTGTGGTGATTTGACAGTTTAATGTGGTGATATTGTGGTGATTTGACAGTTTACTGTGGTGATATTGTGGTGATTTGACAGTTTACTGTGGTAATATTGTGGTGATTTGACAGTTTACTGTGGTGATATTGTGGTGATTTGACAGTTTACTGTGGTAATATTGTGGTGATTTGACAGTTTACTGTGGTGATATTGTGGTGATTTGACAGTTTACTGTAGTAATATTGTGGTGATTTGACAGTTTACTGTGGTGATTTGACAGTTTACTGTGGTGATATTGTGGTGATTTGACAGTTTACTGTAGTAATATTGTGGTGATTTGACAGTTTACTGTGGTAATATTGTGGTGATTTGACAGTTTACTGTGGTGATACTGTGGTGATTTGACAGTTTACTGTAGTAATATTGTGGTGATTTGACAGTTTACTGTGGTGATATTGTGGTGATTTGACAGTTTACTGTGGTAATATTGTGGTGATTTGACAGTTTACTGTGGTAATATTGTGGTGATTTGACAGTTTACTGTGGTAATATTGTGGTGATTTGACAGTTTACTGTGGTGATTTGACAGTTTACTGTGGTGATATTGTGGTGATTTGACAGTTTACTGTGGTAATATTGTGGTGATTTGACAGTTTACTGTGGTGATTTGACAGTTTACTGTGGTAATATTGTGGTGATTTGACAGTTTACTGTGGTGATATTGTGGTGATTTGACAGTTTACTGTGGTGATATTGTGGTGATTTGACAGTTTACTGTAGTAATATTGTGGTGATTTGACAGTTTACTGTGGTAATATTGTGGTGATTTGACAGTTTACTGTGGTAATATTGTGGTGATTTGACAGTTTACTGTGGTAATATTGTGGTGATTTGACAGTTTACTGTGGTGATATTGTGGTGATTTGACAGTTTACTGTGGTAATATTGTGGTGATTTGACAGTTTACTGTGGTAATATTGTGGTGATTTGACAGTTTACTGTGGTAATATTGTGGTGATTTGACAGTTTACTGTGGTGATTTGACAGTTTACTGTGGTAATATTGTGGTGATTTGACAGTTTAATGTGGTAATATTGTGGTGATTTGACAGTTTACTGTGGTGATTTGACAGTTTACTGTGGTAATATTGTGGTGATTTGACAGTTTAATGTGGTAATATTGTGGTGATTTGACAGTTTACTGTGGTGATATTGTGGTGATTTGACAGTTTACTGTGGTGATTTGACAGTTTACTGTGGTAATATTGTGGTGATTTGACAGTTTACTGTGGTGATTTGACAGTTTACTGTGGTGATATTGTGGTGATTTGACAGTTTACTGTGGTGATATTGTGGTGATTTGACAGTTTACTGTGGTGATTTGACAGTTTACTGTGGTGATATTGTGGTGATATGACAGTTTACTGTGGTAATATTGTGGTGATTTGACAGTTTACTGTGGTAATATTGTGGTGATATGACAGTTTACTGTGGTAATATTGTGGTGATTTGACAGTTTACTGTGGTGATATTGTGGTGATATGACAGTTTACTGTGGTAATATTGTGGTGATTTGACAGTTTACTGTGGTAATATTGTGGTGATATGACAGTTTACTGTGGTAATATTGTGGTGATTTGACAGTTTACTGTGGTGATTTGACAGTTTACTGTGGTGATATTGTGGTGATATGACAGTTTACTGTGGTAATATTGTGGTGATTTGACAGTTTACTGTGGTGATTTGACAGTTTACTGTGGTGATATTGTGGTGATATGACAGTTTACTGTGGTAATATTGTGGTGATATGACAGTTTACTGTGGTGATTTGACAGTTTACTGTGGTAATATTGTGGTGATTTGACAGTTTACTGTGGTGATTTGACAGTTTACTGTGGTGATATTGTGGTGATATGACAGTTTACTGTGGTAATATTGTGGTGATTTGACAGTTTACTGTGGTAATATTGTGGTGATATGACAGTTTACTGTGGTAATATTGTGGTGATTTGACAGTTTACTGTGGTGATTTGACAGTTTACTGTGGTGATATTGTGGTGATATGACAGTTTACTGTGGTGATATTGTGGTGATTTGACAGTTTACTGTGGTGATTTGACAGTTTACTGTGGTGATATTGTGGTGATATGACAGTTTACTGTGGTAATATTGTGGTGATTTGACAGTTTACTGTGGTGATATTGTGGTGATATGACAGTTTACTGTGGTGATATGACAGTTTACTGTGGTGATATGACAGTTTACTGTGGTGATATTGTGGTGATTTGACAGTTTACTGTGGTGATTTGACAGTTTACTGTGGTAATATTGTGGTGATATGACAGTTTACTGTGGTGATATGACAGTTTACTGTGGTGATATTGTGGTGATTTGACAGTTTACTGTGGTAATATTGTGGTGATATGACAGTTTACTGTGGTGATATGACAGTTTACTGTGGTGATATTGTGGTGATATGACAGTTTACTGTGGTAATATTGTGGTGATTTGACAGTTTACTGTGGTAATATTGTGGTGATTTGACAGTTTACTGTAGTAATATTGTGGTGATTTGACAGTTTACTGTGGTAATATTGTGGTGATATGACAGTTTACTGTGGTGATTTGACAGTTTACTGTGGTAATATTGTGGTGATTTGACAGTTTACTGTGGTAATATTGTGGTGATATGACAGTTTACTGTGGTGATTTGACAGTTTACTGTGGTGATTTGACAGTTTAATGTGGTAATATTGTGGTGATTTGACAGTTTACTGTGGTGATATTGTGGTGATTTGACAGTTTACTGTGGTGATATGACAGTTTACTGTGGTGATATTGTGGTGATATGACAGTTTACTGTGGTAATATTGTGGTGATTTGACAGTTTATTGTGGTGATTTGACAGTTTACTGTGGTGATATTGTGGTGATTTGACAGTTTACTGTGGTGATATTGTGGTGATTTGACAGTTTACTGTGGTAATATTGTGGTGATTTGACAGTTTACTGTGGTGATTTGACAGTTTACTGTGGTGATTTGACAGTTTACTGTGGTGATATTGTGGTGATTTGACAGTTTACTGTGGTAATATTGTGGTGATATGACAGTTTACTGTGGTAATATTGTGGTGATTTGACAGTTTACTGTGGTAATATTGTGGTGATTTGACAGTTTACTGTGGTGATATGACAGTTTACTGTGGTAATATTGTGGTGATTTGACAGTTTACTGTGGTAATATTGTGGTGATTTGACAGTTTACTGTGGTGATATTGTGGTGATTTGACAGTTTACTGTGGTAATATTGTGGTGATATGACAGTTTACTGTGGTGATATGACAGTTTACTGTGGTAATATTGTGGTGATTTGACAGTTTACTGTGGTAATATTGTGGTGATATGACAGTTTACTGTGGTGATTTGACAGTTTACTGTGGTGATATGACAGTTTACTGTGGTGATTTGACAGTTTACTGTGGTGATTTGACAGTTTACTGTGGTAATATTGTGGTGATTTGACAGTTTACTGTGGTGATATTGTGGTGATTTGACAGTTTACTGTGGTGATATTGTGGTGATTTGACAGTTTACTGTAGTAATATTGTGGTGATTTGACAGTTTACTGTGGTGATATTGTGGTGATTTGACAGTTTACTGTAGTAATATTGTGGTGATTTGACAGTTTACTGTGGTGATATTGTGGTGATTTGACAGTTTACTGTGGTAATATTGTGGTGATATGACAGTTTACTGTGGTGATATTGTGGTGATTTGACAGTTTACTGTGGTGATATTGTGGTGATATGACAGTTTACTGTGGTGATATTGTGGTGATTTGACAGTTTACTGTGGTAATATTGTGGTGATTTGACAGTTTACTGTGGTGATATTGTGGTGATTTGACAGTTTACTGTGGTAATATTGTGGTGATTTGACAGTTTACTGTGGTGATATTGTGGTGATTTGACAGTTTACTGTGGTGATATTGTGGTGATTTGACAGTTTACTGTGGTGATATTGTGGTGATTTGACAGTTTACTGTGGTGATATTGTGGTGATTTGACAGTTTACTGTGGTAATATTGTGGTGATTTGACAGTTTACTGTGGTGATTTTGTGGTGATTTGACAGTTTACTGTGGTGATTTGACAGTTTACTGTGGTGATTTTGTGGTGATTTGACAGTTTACTGTGGTGATATTGTGTTGATTTGAGAGGATCTGCAGAGAAGAATGGGAAGAACTCCCCAAATAAAGGGTTGCCAAGCTTGTAGCGTCCTACCCAAGAAGACTCGAGAATGTAATCACTGCCAAAGGTGCTTCAACAAAGTACTGAGTAAAGGATCTGAATACTTATGTAAATGTTATATTTCAGTTTTATATTTATAAATCGTTCAAAAAATCTAAAAACGTTTTTTTGCTTTTTCATTATGGGGTATTATGTGTAGGTTGTTGAGGGAATAATTACAAAAAAACGTTTTTTTTTAATAAGGCTGTAACCTAAAAAAAAAGTGGGGGTAAAGTCAAGGGGTCTGAATACTTTCCACTGTAAGCAGGGGATTGTTGGTTTTGCTAAATATGTTGCAATCATAGAATCTCAAAATACCAAAGGGACTGGATAGGCTGTTTCTCACAGGGATAATATTCAGACTGAGGGACTGGATAGGCTGTTTCTCACAGGGTTAATATTCAGACTGAGGGACTGGACAGGCTGTTTCTCACAGGGATAATATTCAGACTGAGGGACTGGACAGGCTGTTTCTCACATGGCTAATATTCAGACTGAAGGGACTGGACAGGCTGTTTCTCATAGGGCTAATATTCAGACTGAGGGACTGGATAGGCTGTTTCTCACAGGGTTAATATTCAGACTGAGGGACTGGATAGGCTGTTTCTCACAGGGATAATATTCAGACTGAGGGACTGGACAGGCTGTTTCTCACAGGGATAATATTCAGACTGAAGGACTGGACAGGCTGTTTCTCACAGGGCTAATATTCAGACTGAAGGACTGGACAGGCTGTTTCTCACAGGGATAATATTCAGACTGAAGGACTGGACAGGCTGTTACTCACAGGGATAATATTCAGACTGAGGGACTGGATAGGCTGTTTCTCACAGGGATAATATTCAGACTGAGGGACTGGACAGGCTGTTTCTCACATGGATAATATTCAGACTGAAGGACTGGACAGGCTGTTTCTCACATGGATAATATTCAGACTGAGGGACTGGACAGGCTGTTTCTCACAGGGATAATATTCAGACTGAAGGACTGGACAGGCTGTTACTCACAGGGATAATATTCAGACTGAAGGGACTGGATAGGCTGTTTCTCACAGGGCTAATATTCCTACTGAAGGACTGGACAGACTGTTTCTCATAGGGATAATATTCAGACTGAAGGACTGGACAGGCTGTTTCTCACAGGGTTAATATTCAGACTGAAGGGACTGGACAGGCTGTTTCTCATAGGGCTAATATTCAGACTGAAGGACTGGACAGGCTGTTTCTCACAGGGATAATATTCAGACTGAAGGACTGGACAGGCTGTTTCTCATAGCTCAAATAGTCAGACTGTCATTTCCTCATACACGTCAGTGAGGGTTAGCAGTACAGGGGTTGGCTTGTTTTCCCTCTTTAAAAAAAAGCTGTTTATAGGGAAGCAATTTCACGAGGGGGACCACGAGGTTGAGTAGTTGAGCTTCTAGTGATGTGACTTGGCCTTGAACAATTTACATTGTGACGCGTAATTCAGTACAAAGACTGTCATCCTTTTTTTTTCTACAAGGGGGTTAGTATTGATGGCTTGTTATTCAGAATACTCATGAGACGCCTTCGTATTGATCAAGTAATATTGTAATGACCTTTTCCTCAGTTAAACCAGGACAACTAATGTTGCAGCAGGTAGCCTAGCGGTTGAGAGCGTTGGGCCAGTAATCAACAAAGTTGCTGGTTCGAATCCCTGAGCCGGCAAAGGTGGGAAAAAATTTCCTGTTCTTGATTTTTACATTTACATTTAAGTCATTTAGCAGACGCTCTTATCCAGAGCGACTTACAAGTACATACAGTCATACTTCTTTTCTACTGAAGTTTGTGTGATTGATAATGTTAACCATTAGGAAAAGCATCAGCTACTGGTGTCCACATTAAACTTGACATAATACATAGTACAGAACATTACTAGTCAAGGACTGAAATACATTTAAAACCTCACACATAGCCTACATAGCATTACACACATACACACAATGTCTAGGTCTAATAAATAACACAGTGCAAATTACAATCCCACATATGTACGATGGTACAGTCTCTTCACAATCCCCCCCCCTCACAATACCCACAATCCTCTTGTCTCTTCACAATCCCCACAATCCCCTTCGTGCAATAAGGTGTTCATTTTATCTGCTCGCTTGGTTTACCTGGAGGTTTGGCAGAGAGTTCCATGTATTCATGTCTCTATTAAATAATGTGCTTTTCCCCCAGCCTCTGTTCTGGACCTGTGGACTGTGAAGAAACACGTCTTTGTGTTGTACCAAAGAGTGTCGAACTGTGTGACCAACAGTGTCACGATCGTCAAAGGGAGAGAGAGAGGACCAAGGCGCAGCCCCGTGAAAAATACATCTTCTTTTTATTTAGAAGAAGAAAAACTAAACAAAACAACAAATAGACGAACGTGAAGCTATACAAACATAAGTGCTGACACTAAACACTTAGACAATTCCCCCACAAAACAGCTGAAGCCTATGGTTGCCTTAAATATGGCTCCCAATCAGAGACAACAATAACCAGCTGTCTCTAATTGAGACCCAATTCAGGCAACCATAGACTTTCCTAGACACCTACACTGAACACTAAACCATCTACTCTACTTAACCCCCTAAACCATACAACACCCTAGACAATACAAAAAACACACAAACTTCCCCATGTCACACCCTGACCTAACTAAAATAATAATGAAAACAAAGATAACTAAGGCCAGGGTGTGACAAACAGCTTGAACAGACAGTTTGGTAACCTTCAACAACATCAACACCTCGCACAAAGACCCCATAGTGATGAAGGCAATGTCTCCTCTACTTTGAGCCAGGAGAGATGGACATGCATGTTACTGACACCTGCCGTACATATACAGTAGCAGTCAAACGTTTGGACTCAATCAAAGGTTTTTCTCTTTCGTTTTTTTTTTTTTTTTTAGCTATTCAGCACCAGCCTATTGCTAGTTACGCATTTCTAAAACTGACTGGAACTCTGTGTTAAGTGTCTCCAGTTATTTCATTGACCTGTTGAATCATCAGCGTACATAGACACACAGGCTTTATTCTGCCACCCACAACAACTGCTCTCTGGAACAACTGCTCCCCCCGGGGTGCCCCGATGACGTCGATTTAAGGAAGTCCTCCATTGCAACATCTCTGATTCAGAGGTTAAAATGAGGAAGACACATTACGGTTGAAAGCGTGCAGTTGTTCAACTGACTAAGTATCCTATTTTTTTTTCTGAATCAATCATGTTTCTACTTACCGATGCTTACCAATGGAGAGTTATTGGTAAATGGAAGCGTTGTATTGTTCTTGCTGCAGTTGTGTACGAATGCTTGGCTCTCCCGCCTATGTTAATCAGAGCCGGCTCTTTGTCCATTAAAATGCTGCTGATTTTCCAAGAGATAATGGAAAACCGTCACCTCTGAGGACAAAACACTCTCCCTCGCTTTCTGTTTCCTCACTCTAACTCACAAACACCTCTGGTCTATCTCTTTCAGTCAGGCAGACGTGGAATCTTTTCTCTGCTTTTTATTCATCCCAATCCCTTTGTTTCTCTCTTTTCTATTCATTCCTCTGGTTTCCCTTTTCTTAGTGGCAGCAGGTCACAAAATATTGCTGCTGTGATTGCACACTGTGGTTTTTCACCCAATAGAAATGGGTGTTTATCAAAATGTGAATGTTTTCGAATTCTTTGTGGGTCTGTGTAATCTGAGGGAAATAGGTTAGGTTAGGAGGGCATCTCTCTCTCTCTCTCTCTCTCTCTATCACTCTCTCACTCTCTCACTCTCTCACTCTCTCACTCTCGCTCAGCAAACAGACAGGCAGACAGAGATTTCACTGAGCCTGCCTACCAATCCCCTTTCCCTTTAAAGGAATCCGTTTTCCACAGTGACTACATGTTGCATTATACCCATAATAATTTGCAGCTGGTGGGTTTGCAGTAAGAGAGTGAGACACAGAGGAATTGTTTACATATGGATAGGCACCTGATGACAGTCACCAGTAAAAATGGACTTCACAGCAAATAAGGCAAAACAAGAGGGAGAGATAGAGGTAGAAATAGTGGTATGATGGAGAAAGAGAGAGAGAGAGAGAGGGGAGACTTGCACCTGCAAGACCCCCCTTCTGAAGGACCTGCACCGACAGAACCCACACCAAGAGGTCCTACACCCAGACCAAAGCATCACCAGCCACACCCCAACCAGCTAAGACCACCCCAAGCAAACCCTTGACACACTCTATAAGTGACCGACTGCCTTGATTGTAGCAACATTTTTATTTTTATTTCTTTACATTGGATAAAAGCAGAGACACAGAGCTACTAAATGTTATATCATACACTGCATTTTATGAACAATGGGAAAGAAATTCTGCTTTGAAAGTTGATAAACTTGTAATCAGATTATTGACATTTTTTCGGGAGTTTTGCCGTGTTCCGTTCTCTGAGTTTGTTGACGATGGAGAGATTCGCGCCACTTGGCAAGTGTGCTTGCTAAATCGAGAGGGAAAAAGGCCGTTCTAAAACCAAACAATGATTGTTCCCGACAACGGACCCCTTGTACAACATTCTGATGGAAGATCATCAAAAGCAGGACCCATTTATGATGTTATTTCATATATCTGTCGAACATGTGTACTATTAGTTTGCGCCCAGATTTTGGGGGCTCTCTCGCCATAACATAAGCTGCATGTCGTAATGAAGTTATTTTTAGAATTCTAACACGGTGATTGCATTAAGAACTAAGCTAGCTTTAATTTGCTGTCCAACATGTATTTTTTAGTAACGTTTATGAATAGTTATTTGATTAGATTAGGTGCCTCTCCAAGATTTCTCCGGACATTGTTATTGCATTTTGCCTCGTATTCACATTGTATAACCACGATTTGTGCCGCTAAATATGCACATTTTCGAACAAACAATATATGTATTGTGTAATATGATCTTATAGGACTGTCATCTGATAAATTTTGGGAAGGTTAGTGAAAAAATGTATATCTTTTGCTGGTTTATTCGTTATCACTACTGTTGGCTTGAATCAATGCTGTTGTGTTTTTTGCTATTGTGGTAAGCTAATATAATGCTATATTGTGTTTTCGCTGTAAAACACTTAAGCCATTCTCTCATCCGCAGTGCAGGAGAAAAACTCCCAGGTTTTGCATGATAAAGGGGTTTGGGGCCGATATCTGTGAATGTCTTTACAGAAGAATCCTCCGGTTGGAATATGTAAGACATATGTCCCTCACTCGTACCCAAATCTTCTTTATAACATTCCGGGTCCTCACCAAACACTTCCTCGATGCTTTTGTCATTGGGTTCATGACAAGAGACGCATAGCACCCCGAGAATTGGCCTAGGAGACATCATTTTCTGTTTAATGTTCTGGGTTTTATTTGTAAAATATTTTTTAGTGTTCTGGGGCCGCATGTCTTGCTCTGGGCTGTATTTATAATGCGTCTGCCGCAAATACAACCGGACATTCCTACTTCATAGACAACAACCCTAAGGGCAATAAAATAGGGTGGGTGTGGGGTCATCCTATATGAAATGTTCAAACACACCCCCCCCCCAGTTCAACCAGGTCCCTACACATCAATCATCATGACAACTTCAAAGGAATAGATGCAATATAGATATAAAATAACACACCCTCTAACACGTGACAACAGGAACAGGATGTCCTGGCCGGATGCCATATTTGGGCATGTACGCGTCCTCCGGACATAGGGTCATAAATCAACATTTTGACCCGTGCCGTCTACTTTATTCTCTCTCACATCATTACAACCTTATATATTGACATAATATGATATTTGAAATGTCTTTATTCTTTTGGAACTTTTGTGAGTGAAATGTTTTACTGTACATTTCATTGATGTGTCTTGGCAACAGAGGTAGATGGAGGAGAAGAGTAGAGGGGGAGAGAAGAGTGAAGGAGAGGAGAGATAAGAGAAGGAAAAGACGAGAGGGGGAGAGAAGAGAAAAGCAGAGTGGAGAGAAGAGAGAAGGAAAAGATGAGAGGGGGAGAGAAGAGAAAAGCAGAGTGGAGAGGAAGAGAGGAGGAGGAAAGGAGAGAGAGAACAAAAGGAGGAGAGAGAGGAGGAGAGGAGGAGAGGATGAGAGTAGAGAGAAGGAAAGGAGGAGAGAGAGGAGGAGAGGAGGAGAGTAGAGAGAAGGAAAGGAGGAGAGAGAGGAGGAAAGGAGGAGAGTAGAGAGAAGGAAAGGAGGAGAGAGGAGGAAAGGAGGAGAGTAGAGAGAAGGAAAGGAGGAGAGTAGAGAGGAGGAAAGGAGGAGAGTAGAGAGAAGGAAAGGAGGAGAGAGAGGAGGAGAGGAGGAGAGTAGAGAGAAGGAAAGGAGGACAGGAGGAATAGTATGGGTGTCAGAGGAAGGCCAATCCAAGCCCCTCCACAAGCCACGGATTAGACTTGTACCCAATCAGGAAGCAAGACTTAACACTATAACACCCATGAAAAGACCTCTATGCTCTCAACTCCAACAAATTAGTTTTAGATGAACTTACACAAAATGAATGAAAAACCCACGTATACAGCTGAGACAAACAGAAACAGGTGGCAGAATGAACCTTGGTTTGGTTCCTGGGATGTGTCCTTAATGCCACCGTCCCTGGTCAGATCTAACGTACTATGTAGGGAATAGGGTGCCGTTTGGGACTGAGCATCCAGAGTGAGTAATGTGTGAAGTGCAGGACCCAGACTGACATTGTGTTGGGACAAAGATGACTAAACACTGTGTCCTTTTCCAGCTGTGAAAACGGATGAAGAAAGCCATGAAGTCACACAAACACACAAAGACACACACACACACTGACACACACACAGACACACACAGAGACACACACACACACACACACACACACACACACACACACACACACACACACACACACACACACAGACACACACACACACACACACACACACACACACACACACACACACACACACACACACACACACACACACACACACACACACACAAAGACAAACACACACACACAAAGACAAACACACACACACACACACACAGAGACACACACACACACACACACACACACACACACACACACAAACACACACACACAGACACACACACACACACACACACACACACACACACACACACACACACACACACACACACACACACACACACACACACACACACACACACACACACACACACAAAGACAAACACACACACACAAAGACAAACGCACACACACACACACAAAGACAAACACACACACACGCACACTAGACCCACTCAAGCTACTGAGAGAAACCGAAATGCGGTTGTTTTTCTGACTCAAACCATAAAGCTTGTAAGTGAGTCACAAACCCTGCAAGATCTCTCTCTTGGTGACTAACTTTCTCTCTTACCTTTCGCACTACCTTGAGTCTATGTGGGAGATTGCTAGAGAGTCTGGATCTTCTACAAGCACAAACGTTCTTACCCCGTGGAGAATAGGAGAGCTGACTCCACACCAACACTCTTCTGGCCTGTCTTCTCAGTCTCCTGCCATGCACCCAATGCGGGGTCTTCTGCTTCCTGGTGTTTTGTGGGTGCCCTCTTCAACCAGGTAAAGGTGTGACCTCCCTCTTCAACCAGGTAAAGGTGTGACCACCCTCTTCAACCAGGTAAAGGTGTGGACTCCCTCTTCAACCAGGTAAAGATGGGACCTCCCTCTTCAACCAGGTAAAGGTGTGGACTCCCTCTTCAACCAGGTAAAGGTGTGGCCTCCCTCTTCAACCAGGTAAAGATGGGACCTCCCTCTTCAACCAGGTAAAGGTGTGACCTTCCTCTTCAACCAGGTAAAGGTGTGGCCTCCCTCTTCAACCTGGTAAAGGTGTGGACTCCCTCTTCAACCAGGTAAAGGTGTGACCTCCCTCTTCAACCTGGTAAAGGTGTGACCTCCCTCTTCAACCAGGTAAAGGTGTGGCCTCCCTCTTCAACCTGGTAAAGGTGTGACCTCCCTCTTCAACCAGGTAAAGGTGTGGACTCCCTCTTCAACCTGGTAAAGGTGTGGCCTCCCTCTTCAACCAGGTAAAGGTGTGACCTCCCTCTTCAACCTGGTAAAGGTGTGACCTTCCTCTTCAACCAGGTAAAGGTGTGGCCTCCCTCTTCAACCTGGTAAAGGTGTGGACTCCCTCTTCAACCAGGTAAAGGTGTGACCTCCCTCTTCAACCTGGTAAAGGTGTGACCTCCCTCTTCAACCAGGTAAAGGTGTGACCTCCCTCTTCAACCAGGTAAAGGTGTGGCCTCCCTCTTCAACCTGGTAAAGGTGTGGACTCCCTCTTCAACCAGGTAAAGGTGTGGACTCCCTCTTCAACCAGGTAAAGGTGTGACCTCCCTCTTCAACCAGGTAAAGATGGGACCTCCCTCTTCAACCAGGTAAAGGTGTGGCCTCCCTCTTCAACCAGGTAAAGGTGTGACCTCCCTCTTCAACCAGGTAAAGGTGTGACCTCCCTCTTCAACCAGGTAAAGGTGTGACCACCCTCTTCAACCAGGTAAAGGTGTGACCTCCCTCTTCAACCTGGTAAAGGTGTGGCCTCCCTCTTCAACCAGGTAAAGGTGTGGCCTCCCTCTTCAACCAGGTAAAGGTGTGACCACCCTCTTCAACCAGGTAAAGGTGTGACCTTCCTCTTCAACCAGGTAAAGGTGTGACCTCCCTCTTCAACCAGGTAAAGATGGGACCTCCCTCTTCAACCAGGTAAAGGTGTGACCTTCCTCTTCAACCAGGTAAAGGTGTGACCACCCTCTTCAACCAGGTAAAGGTGTGACCTCCCTCTTCAACCAGGTAAAGGTGTGACCTTCCTCTTCAACCAGGTAAAGGTGTGACCTTCCTCTTCAACCAGGTAAAGGTGTGACCACCCTCTTCAAACAGGTAAAGGTGTGGCCTCCCTCTTCAACCAGGTAAAGGTGTGACCTCCCTCTTCAACCAGGTAAAGGTGTGACCTCCCTCTTCAACCAGGTAAAGGTGTCGTCTCCCTCTTCAACCAGGTAAAGGTGTGACCTCCCTCTTCAACCAGGTAAAGGTGTCGTCTCCCTCTTCAACCAGGTAAAGGTGTGGCCTCCCTCTTCAACCAGGTAAAGG
The DNA here is from genome assembly GCF_029448725.1 of Salvelinus fontinalis. Lineage (NCBI taxonomy): Eukaryota > Metazoa > Chordata > Actinopteri > Salmoniformes > Salmonidae > Salvelinus > Salvelinus fontinalis. The sequence goes on from NC_074696.1 coordinate 6,054,576, forward strand.
TGTGACCTCCCTCTTCAACCAGGTAAAGGTGTGGTCTCCCTCTTCAACCAGGTAAAGGTGTCGTCTCCCTCTTCAACCAGGTAAAGGTGTGACCTCCCTCTTCAACCAGGTAAAGATGGGACCTCCCTCTTCAACCAGGTAAAGGTGTGGCCTCCCTCTTCAACCAGGTAAAGGTGTGGACTCCCTCTTCAACCAGGTAAAGGTGTGATCTCCCTCTTCAACCAGGTAAAGGTGTGGCCTCCCTCTTCAACCAGGTAAAGGTGTGGCCTCCCTCTTCAACCAGGTAAAGTTGTGGCCTCCCTCTTCAACCAGGTAAAGGTGTGACCTCCCTCTTCAACCAGGTAAAGGTGTGGCCTCCCTCTTCAACCAGGTAAAGGTGTGACCTCCCTCTTCAACCAGGTAAAGGTGTGGCCTCCCTCTTCAACCAGGTAAAGGTGTGGACTGCCTCTTCAACCAGGTAAAGGTGTGGCCTCCCTCTTCAACCAGGTAAAGGTGTGGCCTCCCTCTTCAACCAGGTAAAGGTGTGGACTCCCTCTTCAACCAGGTAAAGGTGTGGCCTCCCTCTTCAACCAGGTAAAGGTGTGACCTCCCTCTTCAACCAGGTAAAGGTGTGGTCTCCCTCTTCAACCAGGTAAAGGTGTCGTCTCCCTCTTCAACCAGGTAAAGGTGTGACCTCCCTCTTCAACCAGGTAAAGATGGGACCTCCCTCTTCAACCAGGTAAAGGTGTGGCCTCCCTCTTCAACCAGGTAAAGGTGTGACCTCCCTCTTCAACCAGGTAAAGGTGTGGCCTCCCTCTTCAACCAGGTAAAGGTGTGGCCTCCCTCTTCAACCAGGTAAAGGTGTGACCTCCCTCTTCAACCAGGTAAAGGTGTGACCTCCCTCTTCAACCAGGTAAAGGTGTGGCCTCCCTCTTCAACCAGGTAAAGGTGTGGCCTCCCTCTTCAACCTGGTAAAAGTGTGACCTCCCTCTTCAACCAGGTAAAGGTGTGGCCTCCCTCTTCAACCAGGTAAAGGTGTGGCCTCCCTCTTGAACCAGGTAAAGGTGTGGCCTCCCTCTTCAACCAGGTAAAGGTGTGGACTCCCTCTTCAACCAGGTAAAGGTGTGGACTCCCTCTTCAACCAGGTAAAGGTGTGATCTCCCTCTTCAACCAGGTAAAGGTGTGGCCTCCCTCTTCAACCAGGTAAAGGTGTGGCCTCCCTCTTCAACCAGGTAAAGATGGGACCTCCCTCTTCAACCAGGTAAAGGTGTGGCCTCCCTCTTCAACCAGGTAAAGGTGTGACCACCCTCTTCAACCAGGTAAAGATGGGACCTCCCTCTTCAACCAGGTAAAGGTGTGGCCTCCCTCTTCAACCAGGTAAAGGTGTGGCCTCCCTCTTCAACCAGGTAAAAGTGTGACCTCCCTCTTCAACCAGGTAAAGGTGTGGCCTCCCTCTTCAACCAGGTAAAGGTGTGGCCTCCCTCTTCAACCAGGTAAAGGTGTGGCCTCCCTCTTCAACCAGGTAAAGGTGTGACCTCCCTCTTCAACCAGGTAAAGATGGGACCTCCCTCTTCAACCAGGTAAAGGTGTGGCCTCCCTCTTCAACCAGGTAAAGGTGTGGCCTCCCTCTTCAACCAGGTAAAGGTGTGGCCTCCCTCTTCAACCAGGTAAAGGTGTGGCCTCCCTCTTCAACCAGGTAAAGGTGTGACCACCCTCTTCAACCAGGTAAAGGTGTGACCACCCTCTTCAACCAGGTAAAGGTGTGACCTCCCTCTTCAACCAGGTAAAGGTGTGGCCTCCCTCTTCAACCAGGTAAAGGTGTGGCCTCCCTCTTCAACCAGGTAAAGGTGTGACCACCCTCTTCAACCAGGTAAAGATGGGACCTCCCTCTTCAACCAGGTAAAGGTGTGGCCTCCCTCTTCAACCAGGTAAAGGTGTGGCCTCCCTCTTCAACCAGGTAAAGGTGTGGCCTCCCTCTTCAACCAGGTAAAGGTGTGGCCTCCCTCTTCAACCAGGTAAAGGTGTGGCCTCCCTCTTCAACCAGGTAAAGGTGTGACCACCCTCTTCAACCAGGTAAAGGTGTGGTCTCCCTCTTCAACCAGGTAAAGGTGTGACCTCCCTCTTCAACCTGGTAAAGGTGTGGCCTCCCTCTTCAACCAGGTAAAGGTGTGATCTCCCTCTTCAACCAGGTAAAGGTGTGGCCTCCCTCTTCAACCAGGTAAAGGTGTGGCCTCCCTCTTCAACCAGGTAAAGGTGTGGCCTCCCTCTTCAACCAGGTAAAGGTGTGGTCTCCCTCTTCAACCAGGTAAAGGTGTGACCTCCCTCTTCAACCTGGTAAAGGTGTGGCCTCCCTCTTCAACCAGGTAAAGGTGTGGCCTCCCTCTTCAACCAGGTAAAGGTGTGACCACCCTCTTCAACCAGGTAAAGGTGTGGCCTCCCTCTTCAACCAGGTAAAGGTGTGACCTCCCTCTTCAACCTGGTAAAGGTGTGGCCTCCCTCTTCAACCAGGTAAAGGTGTGATCTCCCTCTTCAACCTGGTAAATGTGTGGCCTCCCTCTTCAACCAGGTAAAGGTGTGACCTCCCTCTTCAACCAGGTAAAGGTGTGACCTTCCTCTTCAACCAGGTAAAGGTGTGACCACCCTCTTCAACCAGGTAAAGGTGTGGCCTCCCTCTTCAACCAGGTAAAGGTGTGACCACCCTCTTCAAACAGGTAAAGGTGTGGCCTCCCTCTTCAACCAGGTAAAGGTGTGACCACCCTCTTCAAACAGGTAAAGGTGTGGCCTCCCTCTTCAACCAGGTAAAGTGGTGACCTCCCTCTTCAACCAGGTAAAGGTGTGGTCTCCCTCTTCAACCAGGTAAAGGTGTCGTCTCCCTCTTCAACCAGGTAAAGGTGTGACCTCCCTCTTCAACCAGGTAAAGATGGGACCTCCCTCTTCAACCAGGTAAAGGTGTGGCCTCCCTCTTCAACCAGGTAAAGGTGTGGACTCCCTCTTCAACCAGGTAAAGGTGTGGCCTCCCTCTTCAACCAGGTAAAGGTGTGGCCTCCCTCTTCAACCAGGTAAAGGTGTGGACTCCCTCTTCAACCAGGTAAAGGTGTGGCCTCCCTCTTCAACCAGGTAAAGGTGTGGACTCCCTCTTCAACCAGGTAAAGGTGTGGCCTCCCTCTTCAACCAGGTAAAGGTGTGGCCTCCCTCTTCAACCAGGTAAAGGTGTGGACTCCCTCTTCAACCAGGTAAAGGTGTGGACTCCCTCTTCAACCAGGTAAAGGTGTGGCCTCCCTCTTCAACCAGGTAAAGGTGTGGCCTCCCTCTTCAACCAGGTAAAGGTGTGACCTCCCTCTTCAACCAGGTAAAAGTGTGACCTCCCTCTTCAACCAGGTAAAGGTGTGACCTCCCTCTTCAACCAGGTAAAGGTGTGGCCTCCCTCTTCAACCAGGTAAAAGTGTGACCTCCCTCTTCAACCAGGTAAAGGTGTGACCTCCCTCTTCAACCAGGTAAAAGTGTGACCTCCCTCTTCAACCAGGTAAAGGTGTGGCCTCCCTCTTCAACCAGGTAAAGGTGTGGCCTCCCTCTTCAACCAGGTAAAGGTGTGACCTCCCTCTTCAACCAGGTAAAAGTGTGACCTCCCTCTTCAACCAGGTAAAGGTGTGGCCTCCCTCTTCAACCAGGTAAAGGTGTGGCCTCCCTCTTCAACCAGGTAAAGGTGTGACCTCCCTCTTCAACCAGGTAAAGGTGTGACCTCCCTCTTCAACCAGGTAAAGGTGTGGCCTCCCTCTTCAACCAGGTAAAGGTGTGACCACCCTCTTCAACCAGGTAAAGATGGGACCTCCCTCTTCAACCAGGTAAAGGTGTGGCCTCCCTCTTCAACCAGGTAAAGGTGTGGTCTCCCTCTTCAACCAGGTAAAGGTGTGACCTCCCTCTTCAACCAGGTAAAGATGGGACCTCCCTCTTCAACCAGGTAAAGGTGTGGCCTCCCTCTTCAACCAGGTAAAGGTGTGGCCTCCCTCTTCAACCAGGTAAAGGTGTGGCCTCCCTCTTCAACCAGGTAAAGGTGTGGCCTCCCTCTTCAACCAGGTAAAGGTGTGGACTGCCTCTTCAACCAGGTAAATTTGTGGCCTCCCTCTTCAACCAGGTAAAGGTGTGACCACCCTCTTCAACCAGGTAAAGATGAGACCTCCCTCTTCAACCATGTAAAGGTGTGGACTCCCTCTTCAACCAGGTAAAGGTGTGACCTCCCTCTTCAACCAGGTAAAGGTGTGACCTCCCTCTTCAACCAGGTAAAGGTGTGGCCTCCCTCTTCAACCAGGTAAAGGTGTGGCCTCCCTCTTTAACCAGGTAAAGGTGTGGACTCCCTCTTCAACCAGGTAAAGGTGTGGCCTCCCTCTTCAACCAGGTAAAAGTGTGACCTTCCTCTTCAACCTGGTGAGGGTGTGACCTCCCTCTTCAACCAGGTAAAGGTGTGGACTCCCTCTTCAACCAGGTAAAGGTGTGGCCTCCCTCTTGAACCAGGTAAAGGTGTGGCCTCCCTCTTCAACCAGGTAAAGGTGTGGACTCCCTCTTCAACCTGGTAAGGGTGTGGCCTCCCTCTTCAACCAGGTAAAGGTGTGGCCTCCCTCTTCAACCAGGTAAAGGTGTGGACTCCCTCTTCAACCAGGTAAAGGTGTGGCCTCCCTCTTCAACCTGGTAAAGGTGTGGCCTCCCTCTTCAACCTGGTAAAGGTGTGGCCTCCCTCTTCAACCAGGTAAAGGTGTGGCCGCCCTCTTCAACCAGGTAAAGGTGTGGCCTCCCTCTTCAACCAGGTAAAGGTGTGGCCTCCCTCTTCAACCAGGTAAAGGTGTGGCCTCCCTCTTCAACCAGGTAAAGGTGTGGCCTCCCTCTTCAACCAGGTAAAGATGGGACCTCCCTCTTCAACCAGGTAAAGGTGTGGACTCCCTCTTCAACCAGGTAAAGGTGTGGCCTCCCTCTTCAACCAGGTAAAGGTGTGGCCGCCCTCTTCAACCAGGTAAAGGTGTGGCCTCCCTCTTCAACCAGGTAAAGGTGTGGCCTCCCTCTTCAACCAGGTAAAGGTGTGGACTCCCTCTTCAACCAGGTAAAGGTGTGGCCTCCCTCTTCAACCAGGTAAAGGTGTGACCTCCCTCTTCAACCAGGTAAAGGTGTGGCCTCCCTCTTCAACCAGGTAAAGGTGTGACCACCCTCTTCAACCAGGTAAAGGTGTGACCTCCCTCTTCAACCTGGTAAAGGTGTGGCCTCCCTCTTCAACCAGGTAAAGGTGTGATCTCCCTCTTCAACCTGGTAAAGGTGTGGCCTCCCTCTTCAACCAGGTAAAGGTGTGACCTCCCTCTTCAACCAGGTAAAGGTGTGACCTCCCTCTTCAACCAGGTAAAGGTGTGACCACCCTCTTCAACCAGGTAAAGGTGTGGCCTCCCTCTTCAACCAGGTAAAGGTGTGACCTCCCTCTTCAACCAGGTAAAGATGTGACCTCCCTCTTCAACCAGGTAAAGGTGTGACCACCCTCTTCAACCAGGTAAAGGTGTGGCCTCCCTCTTCAACCAGGTAAAGGTGTGGACTCCCTCTTCAACCAGGTAAAGGTGTGGCCTCCCTCTTCAACCAGGTAAAGGTGTGGCCTCCCTCTTCAACCAGGTAAAGGTGTGGCCTCCCTCTTCAACCAGGTAAAGGTGTGACCACCCTCTTCAACCAGGTAAAGGTGTGACCTCCCTCTTCAACCTGGTAAAGGTGTGGACTCCCTCTTCAACCAGGTAAAGGTGTGGCCTCCCTCTTCAACCAGGTAAAGGTGTGGCCTCCCTCTTCAACCAGGTAAAGGTGTGACCTCCCTCTTCAACCAGGTAAAGGTGTGACCACCCTCTTCAACCAGGTAAAGGTGTGGCCTCCCTCTTCAACCAGGTAAAGGTGTGGCCTCCCTCTTCAACCAGGTAAAGGTGTGACCACCCTCTTCAACCAGGTAAAGGTGTGACCTCCCTCTTCAACCTGGTAAAGGTGTGGCCTCCCTCTTCAACCAGGTAAAGGTGTGATCTCCCTCTTCAACCTGGTAAAGGTGTGGCCTCCCTCTTCAACCAGGTAAAGGTGTGACCTCCCTCTTCAACCAGGTAAAGGTGTGACCTCCCTCTTCAACCAGGTAAAGGTGTGGCCTCCCTCTTCAACCAGGTAAAGGTGTGACCACCCTCTTCAAACAGGTAAAGGTGTGGCCTCCCTCTTCAACCAGGTAAAGGTGTGACCTCCCTCTTCAACCAGGTAAAGGTGTGGTCTCCCTCTTCAACCAGGTAAAGGTGTCGTCTCCCTCTTCAACCAGGTAAAGGTGTGACCTCCCTCTTCAACCAGGTAAAGATGGGACCTCCCTCTTCAACCAGGTAAAGGTGTGGCCTCCCTCTTCAACCAGGTAAAGGTGTGGCCTCCCTCTTCAACCAGGTAAAGGTGTGGCCTCCCTCTTCAACCAGGTAAAGGTGTGACCTCCCTCTTCAACCAGGTAAAGGTGTGACCTCCCTCTTCAACCAGGTAAAGGTGTGGCCTCCCTCTTCAACCAGGTAAAGGTGTGACCACCCTCTTCAACCAGGTAAAGATTTTACCTCCCTCTTCAACCAGGTAAAGGTGTGGCCTCCCTCTTCAACCAGGTAAAGGTGTGGCCTCCCTCTTCAACCAGGTAAAGGTGTGGCCTCCCTCTTCAACCAGGTAAAGGTGTGGCCTCCCTCTTCAACCAGGTAAAGGTGTGGACTGCCTCTTCAACCAGGTAAAGATGGGACCTCCCTCTTCAACCAGGTAAAGGTGTGACCACCCTCTTCAACCAGGTAAAGATGAGACCTCCCTCTTCAACCAGGTAAAGGTGTGGCCTCCCTCTTCAACCAGGTAAAGGTGTGGCCTCCCTCTTCAACCAGGTAAAGGTGTGGACTCCCTCTTCAACCAGGTAAAGGTGTGGCCTCCCTCTTCAACCAGGTAAAAGTGTGACCTTCCTCTTCAACCTGGTGAGGGTGTGACCTCCCTCTTCAACCAGGTAAAGGTGTGGACTCCCTCTTCAACCAGGTACATTTTTGGCCTCCCTCTTCAACCAGGTAAAGGTGTGGCCTCCCTCTTCAACCAGGTAAAGGTGTGGCCTCCCTCTTCAACCAGGTAAAGGTGTGGTCTCCCTCTTCAACCAGGTAAAGATGGGACCTCCCTCTTCAACCAGTTAACGGTGTGGCCTCCCTCTTCAACCAGGTATAGATGTGGCCTCCCTCTTCAACCAGGTAAAGGTGTGGCCTCCCTCTTCAGCCAGGTAAAGGTGTGACCTCCCTCTTCAACCAGGTAAAGATGGGACCTCCCTCTTCAACCAGGTAAAGGTGTGGACTCCCTCTTCAACCTGGTAAAGGTGTGGCCTCCCTCTTCAACCAGGTAAAGGTGTGGCCTCCCTCTTTAACCAGGTAAAGGTGTGGACTCCCTCTTCAACCAGGTAAAGGTGTGGCCTCCCTCTTCAACCAGGTAAAAGTGTGACCTTCCTCTTCAACCTGGTGAGGGTGTGACCTCCCTCTTCAACCAGGTAAAGGTGTGGACTCCCTCTTCAACCAGGTAAAGGTGTGGCCTCCCTCTTGAACCAGGTAAAGGTGTGGCCTCCCTCTTCAACCAGGTAAAGGTGTGGACTCCCTCTTCAACCTGGTAAGGGTGTGGCCTCCCTCTTCAACCAGGTAAAGGTGTGGCCTCCCTCTTCAACCAGGTAAAGGTGTGGACTCCCTCTTCAACCAGGTAAAGGTGTGGCCTCCCTCTTCAACCTGGTAAAGGTGTGGCCTCCCTCTTCAACCTGGTAAAGGTGTGGCCTCCCTCTTCAACCAGGTAAAGGTGTGGCCGCCCTCTTCAACCAGGTAAAGGTGTGGCCTCCCTCTTCAACCAGGTAAAGGTGTGGCCTCCCTCTTCAACCAGGTAAAGGTGTGGCCTCCCTCTTCAACCAGGTAAAGGTGTGGCCTCCCTCTTCAACCAGGTAAAGATGGGACCTCCCTCTTCAACCAGGTAAAGGTGTGGACTCCCTCTTCAACCAGGTAAAGGTGTGGCCTCCCTCTTCAACCAGGTAAAGGTGTGGCCGCCCTCTTCAACCAGGTAAAGGTGTGGCCTCCCTCTTCAACCAGGTAAAGGTGTGGCCTCCCTCTTCAACCAGGTAAAGGTGTGGACTCCCTCTTCAACCAGGTAAAGGTGTGGCCTCCCTCTTCAACCAGGTAAAGGTGTGACCTCCCTCTTCAACCAGGTAAAGGTGTGGCCTCCCTCTTCAACCAGGTAAAGGTGTGACCACCCTCTTCAACCAGGTAAAGGTGTGACCTCCCTCTTCAACCTGGTAAAGGTGTGGCCTCCCTCTTCAACCAGGTAAAGGTGTGGACTCCCTCTTCAACCAGGTAAAGGTGTGGCCTCCCTCTTCAACCTGGTAAAGGTGTGGCCTCCCTCTTCAACCTGGTAAAGGTGTGGCCTCCCTCTTCAACCAGGTAAAGGTGTGGCCGCCCTCTTCAACCAGGTAAAGGTGTGGCCTCCCTCTTCAACCAGGTAAAGGTGTGGCCTCCCTCTTCAACCAGGTAAAGGTGTGGCCTCCCTCTTCAACCAGGTAAAGGTGTGGCCTCCCTCTTCAACCAGGTAAAGATGGGACCTCCCTCTTCAACCAGGTAAAGGTGTGGACTCCCTCTTCAACCAGGTAAAGGTGTGGCCTCCCTCTTCAACCAGGTAAAGGTGTGGCCGCCCTCTTCAACCAGGTAAAGGTGTGGCCTCCCTCTTCAACCAGGTAAAGGTGTGGCCTCCCTCTTCAACCAGGTAAAGGTGTGGACTCCCTCTTCAACCAGGTAAAGGTGTGGCCTCCCTCTTCAACCAGGTAAAGGTGTGACCTCCCTCTTCAACCAGGTAAAGGTGTGGCCTCCCTCTTCAACCAGGTAAAGGTGTGACCACCCTCTTCAACCAGGTAAAGGTGTGACCTCCCTCTTCAACCTGGTAAAGGTGTGGCCTCCCTCTTCAACCAGGTAAAGGTGTGATCTCCCTCTTCAACCTGGTAAAGGTGTGGCCTCCCTCTTCAACCAGGTAAAGGTGTGACCTCCCTCTTCAACCAGGTAAAGGTGTGACCTCCCTCTTCAACCAGGTAAAGGTGTGACCACCCTCTTCAACCAGGTAAAGGTGTGGCCTCCCTCTTCAACCAGGTAAAGGTGTGACCTCCCTCTTCAACGAGGTAAAGATGTGACCTCCCTCTTCAACCAGGTAAAGGTGTGACCACCCTCTTCAACCAGGTAAAGGTGTGGCCTCCCTCTTCAACCAGGTAAAGGTGTGGACTCCCTCTTCAACCAGGTAAAGGTGTGGCCTCCCTCTTCAACCAGGTAAAGGTGTGGCCTCCCTCTTCAACCAGGTAAAGGTGTGGCCTCCCTCTTCAACCAGGTAAAGGTGTGACCACCCTCTTCAACCAGGTAAAGGTGTGACCACCCTCTTCAACCAGATAAAGGTGTGACCACCCTCTTCAACCAGGTAAAGGTGTGGACTCCCTCTTCAACCAGGTAAAGGTGTGACCTCCCTCTTCAACCAGGTAAAGGTGTGACCTCCCTCTTCAACCAGGTAAAGGTGTGGCCTCCCTCTTCAACCAGGTAAAGGTGTGGCCTCCCTCTTCAACCAGGTAAAGGTGTGGCCTCCCTCTTCAACCAGGTAAAGGTGTGATCTCCCTCTTCAACCTGGTAAATGTGTGGCCTCCCTCTTCAACCAGGTAAAGGTGTGACCTCCCTCTTCAACCAGGTAAAGGTGTGACCTCCCTCTTCAACCAGGTAAAGGTGTGACCACCCTCTTCAACCAGGTAAAGGTGTGGCCTCCCTCTTCAACCAGGTAAAGGTGTGACCACCCTCTTCAAACAGGTAAAGGTGTGACCTCCCTCTTCAACCAGGTAAAGGTGTGACCTCCCTCTTCAACCAGGTAAAGGTGTGGTCTCCCTCTTCAACCAGGTAAAGGTGTCGTCTCCCTCTTCAACCAGGTAAAGGTGTGACCTCCCTCTTCAACCAGGTAAAGATGGGACCTCCCTCTTCAACCAGGTAAAGGTGTGGCCTCCCTCTTCAACCAGGTAAAGGTGTGACCTCCCTCTTCAACCAGGTAAAGGTGTGACCTCCCTCTTCAACCAGGTAAAGGTGTGGCCTCCCTCTTCAACCAGGTAAAGGTGTGGCCTCCCTCTTCAACCAGGTAAAGGTGTGGACTACCTCTTCAACCAGGTAAAAGTGTGGCCTCCCTCTTCAACCAGTTAAATGTTTGGCCTCCCTCTTCAACCAGGTAAAGGTGTGGCCTCCCTCTTCAACCAGGTAAAGGTGTGGCCTCCCTCTTCAACCAGGTAAAGGTGTGGCCTCCCTCTTCAACCAGGTAAAGGTGTGGCCTCCCTCTTCAACCAGGTAAAGGTGTGGCCTCCCTCTTCAAACAGGTAAAGGTGTGGCCTCCCTCTTCAACCAGGTAAAGGTGTGGACTCCCTCTTCAACCAGGTAAAGGTGTGGCCTCCCTCTTCAACCAGGTAAAGGTGTGGACTCCCTCTTCAACCAGGTAAAGGTGTGACCTCCCTCTTCAACCAGGTAAAAGTGTGACCTCCCTCTTCAACCAGGTAAAGGTGTGGCCTCCCTCTTCAACCAGGTAAAGGTGTGGACTCCCTCTTCAACCAGGTAAAGGTGTGGCCTCCCTCTTCAACCAGGTAAAGGTGTGGCCTCCCTCTTCAACCAGGTAAAGGTGTGGCCTCCCTCTTCAACCAGGTAAAGGTGTGGCCTCCCTCTTCAACCAGGTAAAGGTGTGGACTCCCTCTTCAACCAGGTAAAGGTGTGGCCTCCCTCTTCAACCTGGTAAAGGTGTGGCCTCCCTCTTCAACCTGGTAAAGGTGTGGCCTCCCTCTTCAACCAGGTAAAGGTGTGGCCTCCCTCTTCAACCAGGTAAAGGTGTGGCCGCCCTCTTCAACCAGGTAAAGGTGTGGCCTCCCTCTTCAACCAGGTAAAGGTGTGGCCTCCCTCTTCAACCAGGTAAAGGTGTGGACTCCCTCTTCAACCAGGTAAAGGTGTGGCCTCCCTCTTCAACCAGGTAAAGGTGTGGCCTCCCTCTTCAACCAGGTAAAGGTGTGACCTCCCTCTTCAACCAGGTAAAGGTGTGACCACCCTCTTCAACCAGGTAAAGGTGTGGCCTCCCTCTTCAACCAGGTAAAGGTGTGGCCTCCCTCTTCAACCAGGTAAAGGTGTGGCCTCCCTCTTCAACCAGGTAAAGGTGTGGCCGCCCTCTTCAACCAGGTAAAGGTGTGACCTCCCTCTTCAACCAGGTAAATTTGTGGCCTCCCTCTTCAACCAGGTAAAGGTGTGACCACCCTCTTCAACCAGGTAAAGGTGTGACCTCCCTCTTCAACCTGGTAAAGGTGTGGCCTCCCTCTTCAACCAGGTAAAGGTGTGACCTCCCTCTTCAACCTGGTAAAGGTGTGGCCTCCCTCTTCAACCAGGTAAAGGTGTGGCCTCCCTCTTCAACCAGGTAAAGGTGTGACCACCCTCTTCAACCAGGTAAAGGTGTGGCCTCCCTCTTCAACCAGGTAAAGGTGTGACCTCCCTCTTCAACCAGGTAAAGGTGTGGTCTCCCTCTTCAACCAGGTAAAGGTGTCGTCTCCCTCTTCAACCAGGTAAAGGTGTGACCTCCCTCTTCAACCAGGTAAAGATGGGACCTCCCTCTTCAACCAGGTAAAGGTGTGGCCTCCCTCTTCAACCAGGTAAAGGTGTGACCTCCCTCTTCAACCTGGTAAAGGTGTGGCCTCCCTCTTCAACCAGGTAAAGGTGTGGCCTCCCTCTTCAACCAGGTAAAGGTGTGACCACCCTCTTCAACCAGGTAAAGGTGTGGCCTCCCTCTTCAACCAGGTAAAGGTGTGACCTCCCTCTTCAACCAGGTAAAGGTGTGGTCTCCCTCTTCAACCAGGTAAAGGTGTCGTCTCCCTCTTCAACCAGGTAAAGGTGTGACCTCCCTCTTCAACCAGGTAAAGATGGGACCTCCCTCTTCAACCAGGTAAAGGTGTGGCCTCCCTCTTCAACCAGGTAAAGGTGTGGCCTCCCTCTTCAACCAGGTAAAGGTGTGGCCTCCCTCTTCAACCAGGTAAAGGTGTGACCTCCCTCTTCAACCAGGTAAAGATGGGACCTCCCTCTTCAACCAGGTAAAGGTGTGGCCTCCCTCTTCAACCAGGTAAAGGTGTGGCCTCCATCTTCAACCAGGTAAAGGTGTGGCCTCCCTCTTCAACCAGGTAAAGGTGTGGCCTCCCTCTTCAACCAGGTAAAGGTGTGGACTCCCTCTTCAACCAGGTAAAGGTGTGGCCTCCCTCTTCAACCAGGTAAAGGTGTGGCCTCCCTCTTCAACCAGGTAAAGGTGTGGACTCCCTCTTCAACCAGGTAAAGGTGTGACCTCCCTCTTCAACCAGGTAAAAGTGTGACCTCCCTCTTCAACCAGGTAAAGGTGTGGCCTCCCTCTTCAACCAGGTAAAGGTGTGGACTCCCTCTTCAACCAGGTAAAGGTGTGGCCTCCCTCTTCAACCAGGTAAAGGTGTGGACTCCCTCTTCAACCAGGTAAAGGTGTGGACTCCCTCTTCAACCAGGTAAAGGTGTGGCCTCCCTCTTCAACCAGGTAAAGGTGTGGCCTCCCTCTTCAACCAGGTAAAGGTGTGGCCTCCCTCTTCAACCAGGTAAAGGTATGGCCTCCCTCTTAAACCAGGTAAAGGTGTGGACTCCCTCTTCAACCATGTAAAGGTGTGGACTCCCTCTTCAACCAGGTAAAGGTGTGGCCTCCCTCTTCAACCATGTAAAGGTGTGACCTCCCTCTTCAACCATGTAAAGGTGTGGCCTCCCTCTTCAACCAGGTAAAGGTGTGGCCTCTCTCTTCAACCAGGTAAAGGTGTGGCCTCCCTCTTCAACCAGGTAAAGGTATGGCCTCCCTCTTAAACCAGGTAAAGGTGTGGACTCCCTCTTCAACCTGGTAAAGGTGTGGACTCCCTCTTCAACCAGGTAAAGGTGTGGCCTCCCTCTTCAACCAGGTAAAGGTGTGGACTCCCTCTTCAACCATGTAAAGGTGTGGACTCCCTCTTCAACCAGGTAAAGGTGTGGCCTCCCTCTTCAACCAGGTAAAGGTGTGGACTCCCTCTTCAACCAGGTAAAGGTGTGGCCTCCCTCTTCAACCAGGTAAAAGTGTGACCTTCCTCTTCAACCTGGTGAGGGTGTGACCTCCCTCTTCAACCAGGTAAAGGTGTGGACTCCCTCTTCAACCAGGTACATTTTTGGCCTCCCTCTTCAACCAGGTAAAGGTGTGGCCTCCCTCTTCAACCAGGTAAAGGTGTGGCCTCCCTCTTCAACCAGGTAAAGGTGTGGACTCCCTCTTCAACCTGGTAAAAGTGTGACCTCCCTCTTCAACCAGGTAAAGGTGTGGCCTCCCTCTTCAACCAGGTAAAAGTGTGACCTTCCTCTTCAACCTGGTGAGGGTGTGACCTCCCTCTTCAACCAGGTAAAGGTGTGGACTCCCTCTTCAACCAGGTACATTTTTGGCCTCCCTCTTCAACCAGGTAAAGGTGTGGCCTCCCTCTTCAACCAGGTAAAGGTGTGGCCTCCCTCTTCAACCAGGTAAAGGTGTGGACTCCCTCTTCAACCTGGTAAAAGTGTGACCTCCCTCTTCAACCAGGTAAAGGTGTGGCCTCCCTCTTCAACCAGGTAAAGGTGTGGCCTCCCTCTTGAACCAGGTAAAGGTGTGGCCTCCCTCTTCAACCAGGTAAAGGTGTGGACTCCCTCTTCAACCTGGTAAGGGTGTGGCCTCCCTCTTCAACCAGGTAAAGGTGTGGCCTCCCTCTTCAACCAGGTAAAGGTGTGGCCTCCCTCTTCAACCTGGTAAAGGTGTGGCCTCCCTCTTCAACCAGGTAAAGGTGTGGACTCCCTCTTCAACCAGGTAAAGGTGTGACCACCCTCTTCAACCAGGTAAAGGTGTGGCCTCCCTCTTCAACCAGGTAAAGGTGTGGCCTCCCTCTTCAACCAGGTAAAGGTGTGGACTCCCTCTTCAACCAGGTAAAGGTGTGGCCTCCCTCTTCAACCAGGTAAAGGTGTGGCCTCCCTCTTCAACCAGGTAAAGGTGTGGCCTCCCTCTTCAACCAGGTAAAGGTGTGGCCTCCCTCTTCAACCAGGTAAAGGTGTGGCCTCCCTCTTCAACCAGGTAAAGGTGTGGCCTCCCTCTTCAACCAGGTAAAGGTGTCGCCGCCCTCTTCAACCAGGTAAAGGTGTGGCCTCCCTCTTCAACCAGGTAAAGGTGTGGCCTCCCTCTTCAACCAGGTAAAGGTGTGGACTCCCTCTTCAACCAGGTAAAGGTGTGGCCTCCCTCTTCAACCAGGTAAAGGTGTGGCCTCCCTCTTCAACCAGGTAAAGGTGTGACCTCCCTCTTCAACCAGGTAAAGGTGTGACCACCCTCTTCAACCAGGTAAAGGTGTGGCCTCCCTCTTCAACCAGGTAAAGGTGTGGCCTCCCTCTTCAACCAGGTAAAGGTGTGACCACCCTCTTCAACCAGGTAAAGGTGTGACCTCCCTCTTCAACCTGGTAAAGGTGTGGCCTCCCTCTTCAACCAGGTAAAGGTGTGATCTCCCTCTTCAACCTGGTAAAGGTGTGGCCTCCCTCTTCAACCAGGTAAAGGTGTGACCTCCCTCTTCAACCAGGTAAAGGTGTGACCTCCCTCTTCAACCAGGTAAAGGTGTGGCCTCCCTCTTCAACCAGGTAAAGGTGTGACCACCCTCTTCAAACAGGTAAAGGTGTGGCCTCCCTCTTCAACCAGGTAAAGGTGTGACCTCCCTCTTCAACCAGGTAAAGGTGTGGTCTCCCTCTTCAACCAGGTAAAGGTGTCGTCTCCCTCTTCAACCAGGTAAAGGTGTGACCTCCCTCTTCAACCAGGTAAAGATGGGACCTCCCTCTTCAACCAGGTAAAGGTGTGGCCTCCCTCTTCAACCAGGTAAAGGTGTGGCCTCCCTCTTCAACCAGGTAAAGGTGTGGCCTCCCTCTTCAACCAGGTAAAGGTGTGACCTCCCTCTTCAACCAGGTAAAGGTGTGACCTCCCTCTTCAACCAGGTAAAGGTGTGGCCTCCCTCTTCAACCAGGTAAAGGTGTGACCACCCTCTTCAACCAGGTAAAGATTTGACCTCCCTCTTCAACCAGGTAAAGGTGTGGCCTCCCTCTTCAACCAGGTAAAGGTGTGGCCTCCCTCTTCAACCAGGTAAAGGTGTGGCCTCCCTCTTCAACCAGGTAAAGGTGTGGCCTCCCTCTTCAACCAGGTAAAGGTGTGGACTGCCTCTTCAACCAGGTAAAGATGGGACCTCCCTCTTCAACCAGGTAAAGGTGTGACCACCCTCTTCAACCAGGTAAAGATGAGACCTCCCTCTTCAACCAGGTAAAGGTGTGGCCTCCCTCTTCAACCAGGTAAAGGTGTGGCCTCCCTCTTCAACCAGGTAAAGGTGTGGACTCCCTCTTCAACCAGGTAAAGGTGTGGCCTCCCTCTTCAACCAGGTAAAAGTGTGACCTTCCTCTTCAACCTGGTGAGGGTGTGACCTCCCTCTTCAACCAGGTAAAGGTGTGGACTCCCTCTTCAACCAGGTACATTTTTGGCCTCCCTCTTCAACCAGGTAAAGGTGTGGCCTCCCTCTTCAACCAGGTAAAGGTGTGGCCTCCCTCTTCAACCAGTTAAAGGTGTGGTCTCCCTCTTCAACCAGGTAAAGATGGGACCTCCCTCTTCAACCAGTTAACGGTGTGGCCTCCCTCTTCAACCAGGTATAGATGTGGCCTCCCTCTTCAACCAGGTAAAGGTGTGGCCTCCCTCTTCAGCCAGGTAAAGGTGTGGCCTCCCTCTTCAACCAGGTAAAGGTGTGACCTCCCTCTTCAACGAGGTAAAGGTGTGGCCTCCTTCTTCAACCAAGTAAAGGTGTGGCCTCCCTCTTCAACCAGGTAAAGGTGTGGCCTCCCTCTTCAACCAGGTAAAGGTGTGACCTCCCTCTTCAACCAGGTAAATGTGTGGCCTCCCTCTTCAACCAGGTAAAGGTGTGAACTCCCTCTTCAACCAGGTAAAGGTGTGGCCTCCCTCTTCAACCAGGTAAATGTGTGGCCTCCCTCTTCAACCAGGTAAAGGTGTGGCCTCCCTCTTCAACCAGGTAAAGGTGTGGCCTCCCTCTTCAACCAGGTAAATTTGTGGCCTCCCTCTTCAACCAGGTAAAGGTGTGGCCTCCCTCTTCAACCAGGTAAATTTGTGGCCTCCCTCTTCAACCAGGTAAAGGTGTGGCCTCCCTCTTCAACCAGGTAAAGATGGGACCTCCCTCTTCAACCAGGTAAAGGTGTGACCTCCCTCTTCAACCAGGTAAAGGTGTGACCTCCCTCTTCAACCAGGTAAAGGTGTGGCCTCCCTCTTCAACCAGGTAAAGGTGTGACCTCCCTCTTCAACCAGGTAAAGATGGGATCTGTCTCTTCAACCAGGTAAAGGTGTGGCCTCCCTCTTCAACCAGGTAAATGTGTGGCCTCCCTCTTCAACCAGGTAAAGGTGTGACCTCCCTCTTCAACCAGGTAAAGGTGTGGACTCCCTCTTCAACCAGGTAAAGGTGTGACCTCCCTCTTCAACCAGGTAAATTTGTGGCCTCCCTCTTCAACCAGGTAAAGGTGTGACCTCCCTCTTCAACCAGGTAAAGGTGTGGACTCCCTCTTCAACCAGGTAAAGGTGTGACCTCCCTCTTCAACCAGGTAAATTTGTGACCTCCCTCTTCAACCAGGTAAAGGTGTGACCTCCCTCTTCAACCAGGTAAATTTGTGAACTCCCTCTTCAACTAGGTAAAGGTGTGGCCTCCCTCTTCAACCAGGTAAAGGTGTGGCCTCCCTCTTCAACCAGGTAAAGGTGTGGCCTCCCTCTTCAACCAGGTAAAGGTGTGGCCTCCCTCTTCAACCAGGTAAAGGTGTGGCCTCCCTCTTCAACCAGGTAAAGGTGTGGCCTCCCTCTTCAACCAGGTAAAGGTGTGACCTCCCTCTTCAACCAGGTAAAGGTGTGGCCTCCCTCTTCAACCAGGTAAAGATGTGGCCTCCCTCTTCAACCAGGTAAAGGTGTGGCCTCCCTCTTCAACCAGGTAAAGGTGTGGCCTCCCTCTTCAACCAGGTAAAGGTGTGGCCTCCCTCTTCAACCAGGTAAAGGTGTGGACTCCCTCTTCAACCAGGTAAAGGTGTGACCTCCCTCTTCAACCAGGTAAATTTGTGGCCTCCCTCTTCAACCAGGTAAAGGTGTGACGTCCCTCTTCAACCAGGTAAAGGTGTGGACTCCCTCTTCAACCAGGTAAAGGTGTGACCTCCCTCTTCAACCAGGTAAATTTGTGACCTCCCTCTTCAACCAGGTAAAGGTGTGACCTCCCTCTTCAACCAGGTAAATTTGTGAACTCCCTCTTCAACTAGGTAAAGGTGTGGCCTCCCTCTTCGAACTGGTAAAGTTGTGGCCTCCCTCTTCAACCAGGTAAAGGTGTGACCTCCCTCTTCAACCAGGTAAAGGTGTGACCACCCTCTTCAACCTGGTAAAGGTGTGGCCTCCCTCTTCAACCAGGTAAAGGTGTGGCCTCCCTCTTCAACCAGGTAAAGGTGTGGCCTCCCTCTTCAACCAGGTAAAGGTGTGGCCTCCCTCTTCAACCAGGTAAAGGTGTGACCTCCCTCTTCAACCAGGTAAAGGTGTGGCCTCCCTCTTCAACCAGGTAAAGGTGTGGCCTCCCTCTTCAACCAGGTAAAGGTGTGACCTCCCTCTTCAACCTGGTAAAGGTGTGACCTCCCTCTTCAACCAGGTAAAGGTGTGGCCTCCATCTTCAACCAGGTAAATGTGTGGTCTCCCTCTTCAACCAGGTAAAGATGGGACCTCCCTCTTCAACCAGTTAACGGTGTGGCCTCCCTCTTCAACCAGGTAAAGATGTGACCTCCCTCTTCAACCAGGTAAAGATGTGACCTCCCTCTTCAACCAGGTAAAGGTGTGACCTCCCTCTTCAACCAGGTAAAGGTGTGGACTCCCTCTTCAACCAGGTAAAGGTGTGGCCTCCCTCTTCAACCAGGTAAAGATGTGACCTCCCTCTTCAACCAGGTAAAGATGTGACCTCCCTCTTCAACCAGGTAAAGGTGTGACCTCCCTCTTCAACCAGGTAAAGGTGTGGACTCCCTCTTCAACCAGGTAAAGGTGTGGCCTCCCTCTTCAACCAGGTAAAGGTGTGACCTCCCTCTTCAACCAGGTAAAGGTGTGACCTCCCTCTTCAACCAGGTAAAGGTGTGACCTCCCTCTTCAACGAGGTAAAGGTGTGGCCTCCTTCTTCAACCAAGTAAAGGTGTGGCCTCCCTCTTCAACCAGGTAAAGGTGTGACCTCCCTCTTCAACCAGGTAAAGGTGTGGACTCCCTCTTCAACCAGGTAAAGGTGTGAACTCCCTCTTCAACCAGGAAAAGGTGTGGCCTCCCTCTTCAACCAGGTAAAGATGGGACCTCCCTCTTCAACCAGGTAAAGGTGTGACCTCCCTCTTCAACCAGGTAAAGGTGTGACCTCCCTCTTCAACCAGGTAAAGGTGTGACCTCCCTCTTCAACCAGGTAAATATGGGATCTGTCTCTTCAACCAGGTAAAGGTGTGGCCTCCCTCTTCAACCAGGTAAATGTGTGGCCTCCCTCTTCAACCAGGTAAAGGTGTGACCTCCCTCTTCAACCAGGTAAAGGTGTGGACTCCCTCTTCAACCAGGTAAAGGTGTGACCTCCCTCTTCAACCAGGTAAATTTGTGGCCTCCCTCTTCAACCAGGTAAAGGTGTGACCTCCCTCTTCAACCAGGTAAAGGTGTGGACTCCCTCTTCAACCAGGTAAAGGTGTGACCTCCCTCTTCAACCAGGTAAATTTGTTACCTCCCTCTTCAACCAGGTAAAGGTGTGACCTCCCTCTTCAACCAGGTAAATTTGTGAACTCCCTCTTCAACTAGGTAAAGGTGTGGCCTCCCTCTTCAACCAGGTAAAGGTGTGGCCTCCCTCTTCAACCAGGTAAAGGTGTGGCCTCCCTCTTCAACCAGGTAAAGGTGTGGACTCCCTCTTCAACCAGGTAAAGGTGTGGCCTCCCTCTTCAACCAGGTAAAGGTGTGACCTCCCTCTTCAACCAGGTAAAAGTGTGGACTCCCTCTTCAACCAGGTAAAGGTGTGACCTCCCTCTTCAACCAGGTAAATTTGTGGCCTCCCTCTTCAACCAGGTAAAGGTGTGACGTCAATCTTCAACCAGGTAAAGGTGTGGACTCCCTCTTCAACCAGGTAAAGGTGTGACCTCCCTCTTCAACCAGGTAAATTTGTGACCTCCCTCTTCAACCAGGTAAATTTGTGACCTCCCTCTTGAACCAGGTAAAGGTGTGGCCTCCCTCTTCAACCAGGTAAAGGTGTGGCCTCCCTCTTCAACCAGGTAAAGATGTGGCCTCCCTCTTCAACCAGGTAAATGTGTGACCTCCCTCTTCAACCAGGTAAAAGTGTGGACTCCCTCTTCAACCAGGTAAAGGTGTGACCTCCCTCTTCAACCAGGTAAATTTGTGGCCTCCCTCTTCAACCAGGTAAAGGTGTGACGTCCATCTTCAACCAGGTAAAGGTGTGGACTCCCTCTTCAACCAGGTAAAGGTGTGACCTCCCTCTTCAACCAGGTAAATTTGTGACCTCCCTCTTGAACCAGGTAAAGGTGTGACCTCCCTCTTCAACCAGGTAAATTTGTGAACTCCCTCTTCAACTAGGTAAAGGTGTGGCCTCCCTCTTCGAACTGGTAAAGTTGTGGCCTCCCTCTTCAACCAGGTAAAGGTGTGACCTCTCTCTTCAACCAGGTAAAGGTGTGACCTTCCTCTTCAACCAGGTAAAGGTGTGGCCTCCCTCTTCAACCAGGTAAAGGTGTGGCCTCCCTCTTCAACCAGGTAAAGGTGTGACCTCCCTCTTCAACCAGGTAAAGGTGTGGCCTCCCTCTTCAACCAGGTAAAGGTGTGGCCTCCCTCTTCAACCAGGTAAAGGTGTGGACTCCCTCTTCAACCAGGTAAAGGTGTGACCTCCCTCTTCAACCAGGTAAAGGTGTGACCTTCCTCTTCAACCAGGAAAAGGTGTGGACTCCCTCTTCAACCAGGTAAAGGTGTGGCCTCCCTCTTCAACCAGGTAAAGGTGTGACCTCCCTCTTCAACCAGGTAAAGGTGTGACCTTCCTCTTCAACCAGGTAAAGGTGTGACCTTCCTCTTCAACCAGGTAAAGGTGTGACCTTCCTCTTCAACCAGGTAAAGGTGTGGACTCCCTCTTCAACCAGGTAAAGGTGTGGCCTCCCTCTTCAACCAGGTAAAGGTGTGGCCTCCCTCTTCAACCAGGTAAAGGTGTGGCCTCCCTCTTCAACCAGGTAAAGGTGTGGACTCCCTCTTCAACCAGGTAAAGGTGTGGCCTCCCTCTTCAACCAGGTAAAGGTGTGGCCTCCCTCTTGAACCAGGTAAAGGTGTGACCACCCTCTTAAACCAGGTAAAGGTGTGGCCTCCCTCTTCAACTAGGTAAAGGTGTGGCCTCCCTCTTCAACCAGGTAAAGGTGTGACCTCCCTCTTCAACCAGGTAAAGGTGTGGCCTCCCTCTTCAACCAGGTAAAGGTGTGGCCTCCCTCTTCAACCAGGTAAAGGTGTGGCCTCCCTCTTCAACCAGGTAAAGGTGTGACCTCCCTCTTCAACCAGGTAAAGGTGTGGCCTCCCTCTTCAACCAGGTAAAGGTGTGGCCTCCCTCTTCAACCAGGTAAAGGTGTGGCCTCCCTCTTCAACCAGGTAAAGGTGTGGCCTCCCTCTTCAACCAGGTAAAGGTGTGGCCTCCCTCTTCAACCAGGTAAAGGTGTGACCTCCCTCTTCAACCATGTAAAGGTGTGACCTCCCTCTTCAACCAGGTAAAGGTGTGGCCTCCCTCTTCAACCAGGTAAAGGTGTGACCTCCCTCTTCAACCAGGTAAAGGTGTGGCCTCCCTCTTCAACCAGGTAAAGGTGTGGACTCCCTCTTCAACCAGGTAAAGGTGTGACCTCCCTCTTCAACCAGGTAAAGATGGGACCACCCTCTTCAACCAGGTAAAGGTGTGGCCTCCCTCTTCAACCAGGTAAAGGTGTGGCCTCCCTCTTCAACCAGGTAAAGGTGTGGCCTCCCTCTTCAACCAGGTAAAGGTGTGGCCTCCCTCTTCAACCAGGTAAAGGTGTGGCCTCCCTCTTCAACCAGGTAAGTTTGTGACCACCCTCTTCAACCAGGTAAAGGTGTGGCCTCCCTCTTCAACCAGGTAAAGGTGTGGCCTCCCTCTTCAACCAGGTAAAGGTGTGGCCTCCCTCTTCAACTAGGTAAAGGTGTGGACTCCCTCTTCAACCAGGTAAAGGTGTGGCCTCCCTCTTCAACCAGGTAAAGGTGTGGACTCCCTCTTCAACCAGGTAAAGGTGTCGTCTCCCTCTTCAACCAGGTAAAGATGGGACCTCCCTCTTCAACCAGGTAAAGGTGTGGTCTCCCTCTTCAACCAGGTAAAGGTGTGGCCTCCCTCTTCAACCAGGTAAAGATGGGACCTCCCTCTTCAACCAGGTAAAGGTGTGGACTCCCTCTTCAACCAGGTAAAGGTGTCGTCTCCCTCTTCAACCAGGTAAAGATGGGACCTCCCTCTTCAACCAGGTAAAGGTGTGGCCTCCCTCTTCAACCAGGTAAAGGTGTGGCCTCCCTCTTCAACCAGGTAAAGATGAACCTCCCTCTTCAACCAGGTAAAGGTGTGGCCTCCCTCTTCAACCAGGTAAAGATGGGACCTCCCTCTTCAACCAGGTAAAGGTGTGGTCTCCCTCTTCAACCAGGTAAAGGTGTGGCCTCCCTCTTCAACCAGGTAAAGATGGGACCTCCCTCTTCAACCAGGTAAAGATGGGACCTCCCTCTTCAACCAGGTAAAGGTGTGGCCTCCCTCTTCAACCAGGTAAAGGTGTGGACTCCCTCTTCAACCAGGTAAAGGTGTGGCCTCCCTCTTCAACCAGGTAAAGGTGTGGACTCCCTCTTCAACCAGGTAAAGATGGGACCACCCTCTTCAACCAGGTAAAGGTGTGGACTCCCTCTTCAACCAGGTAAAGGTGTGGCCTCCCTCTTCAACCAGGTAAAGATGGGACCTCCCTCTTCAACCAGGTAAAGGTGTGGCCTCCCTCTTCAACCAGGTAAAGGTGTGGCCTCCCTCTTCAACCAGGTAAAGATGGGACCTCCCTCTTCAACCAGGTAAAGGTGTGGCCTCCCTCTTCAACCAGGTAAAGGTGTGGCCTCCCTCTTCAACCATGTAAAGGTGTGGACTCCCTCTTCAACCAGGTAAAGGTGTGGCCTCCCTCTTCAACCAGGTAAAGGTGTGATCTCCCTCTTCAACCAGGTAAAGGTGTGGCCTCCCTCTTCAACCAGGTAAAGGTGTGGCCTCCCTCTTCAACCAGGTAAAGGTGTGGCCTCCCTCTTCAACCAGGTAAAGGTGTGGCCTCCCTCTTCAACCAGGTAAAGGTATGGCCTCCCTCTTAAACCAGGTAAAGGTATGGCCTCCCTCTTAAACCAGGTAAAGGTGTGGCCTCCCTCTTCAACCAGGTGAAGAAAGTTGAGTGAGATGTATAAAAAAAAAGTATTTTACCTCGAAAAAACCTTGGGGAATTTCAACCACAACATTGACTAAAAATAACACATTGATTAGCTGACCAGGTATTAGTGATAACATATTGATTAGCTGACCAGGTATTAATAATAACATATTGATTAGCTGACCAGGTATTAGTGATAACACATTGATTAGCTGACCAGGTATTAGTGATAACATATTGATTAGCTGACCAGGTATTAATAATAACATATTGATTAGCTGACCAGGTATTAGTGATAACATATTGATTAGCTGACCAGGTATTAATAATAACATATTGATTAGCTGACCAGGTATTAATAATAACATATTGATTAGCTGACCAGGTATTAGTAACAACATATTGATTAGCTGACCAGGTATTAGTGATAACATATTGATTAGCTGACCAGGTATTAGTGATAACACATTGATTAGCTGACCAGGTATTAGTGATAACATATTGATTAGCTGACCAGGTATTAGTGATAACATATTGATTAGCTGACCAGGTATTAGTGATAACATATTGATTAGCTGACCAGGTATTAGTGATAACATATTGATTAGCTGACCAGGTATTAGTGATAACATATTGATTAGCTGACCAGGTATTAATAATAACATATTGATTAGCTGACCAGGTATTAATAATAACATATTGATTAGCTGACCAGGTATTAGTGATAACATATTGATTAACTGACCAGGTATTAGTGATAACATATTGATTAGCTGATCAGGTATTAGTGATAACATATTGATTAGCTGACCAGGTATTAGTGATAACATATTGATTAGCTGACCAGGTATTAGTAATAACACATTGATTAGCTGACCAGGTATTAGTGATAACATATTGATTAGCTGACCAGGTATTAGTAATAACACCTTGATTAGCTGACCAGGTATTAGTGATAACATATTGATTAGCTTACCAGGTATTAGTAATAACACATTGATTAGCTGACCAGGTATTAATAATAACATATTGATTAGCTGACCAGGTATTAGTGATAACATATTGATTAGCTGACCAGGTATTAATAATAACATATTGATTAGCTGACCAGGTATTAATAATAACATATTGATTAGCTGACCAGGTATTAGTGATAACATATTGATTAGCTGACCAGGTATTAATAATAACATATTGATTAGCTGACCAGGTATTAATAATAACATATTGATTAGCTGACCAGGTATTAGTAATAACATATTGATTAGCTGACCAGGTATTAGTGATAACATATTGATTAGCTGACCAGGTATTAATAATAACATATTGATTAGCTGACCAGGTATTAATAATAACATATTGATTAGCTGACCAGGTATTAGTGATAACATATTGATTAGCTGACCAGGTATTAATAATAACATATTGATTAGCTGACCAGGTATTAATAATAACATATTGATTAGCTGACCAGGTATTAGTGATAACATATTGATTAGCTGACCAGGTATTAGTAATAACACATTGATTAGCTGACCAGGTATTAATAATAACATATTGATTAGCTGACCAGGTATTAGTGATAACATATTGATTAGCTGACCAGGTATTAATAATAACATATTGATTAGCTGACCAGGTATTAGTGATGCATCACAGCTGGAAAATGCTTCATATCTGAAATGTTCAACAAATACTGCCTGCTTTGATTTGTTCCACGTGTCTGTGCTGTTTTCAGGTCAACCAAGTTTCTGATTCCTGGTTTCTTCCAGACAATCTCTAATGTTTTATTTCCAAGAGCTGAGCCCATTGGCTATATGTCTGGTTCTGTCCTACCAATGAGATGCTTCCTTTTCCAGCTGGGTATTGAATATGGCATTGTGACAATGTTTGGTTTGGGGTGTAACCCTGCCCATCCACTGATCTGTGTGTGTGTGTGTGTGTGTGTGTGTGTGTGTGTGTGTGTGTGTGTGTGTGTGTGTGTGTGTGTGTGTGTGTGTGTGTGTGTGTGTGTGTGTGTGTGTGTGTGTGTGTGTGTGTGTGTGTGTGTATGCCCATTCTCTGCCCTCGTCATAATCACTTCACCCCCCCCCCCCCATCCCTCTTCAGGATACAAAAACAACCCAACCCTGACAAGAACCCAGGCTCCATCTTGGTAATGACAGGGGAAGAGAAACAGAACCCAGGCTCCATTCTTGGTAATGACAGGTGAAGAGAAACAGAACCCAGGCTCCATCTTGGTTAAGACAGGGGAAGAGAAACAGAACCCAGGCTCCATTCTTGGTTATGACAGGGGAAGAGAAACAGAACCCAGGCTCCATCTTGGTAATGACAGGGGAAGAGAAACAGAACCCAGGCTCCATCTTGGTAATGACAGGTGAAGAGAAACAGAACCCAGGCTCCATCTTGGTTAAGACAGGGGAAGAGAAACAGAACCCAGGCTCCATTCTTGGTTATGACAGGGGAAGAGAAACAGAACCCAGGCTCCATTCTTGGTTAAGACAGGAGAAGAGAAACAGAACCCAGGCTCCATTCTTGGTAATGACAGGGGAAGAGAAACAGAACCCAGCCTCCATCTTGGTTAAGACAGGGGAAGAGAAACAGAACCCAGGCTCCATTCTTGGTTAAGACAGGGGAAGAGAAACAGAACCCAGGCTCCATTCTTGGTTAAGACAGGGGAAGAGAAACAGAACCCAGGCTCCATTCTTGGTTATGACAGGGGAAGAGAAACAGAACCCAGGCTCCATTCTTGGTTAAGACAGGGGAAGAGAAACAGAACCCAGGCTCCATTCTTGGTTAAGACAGGGGAAGAGAAACAGAACCCAGGCTCCATTCTTGGTTAAGACAGGGGAAGAGAAACAGAACCCAGGCTCCATTCTTGGTTAAGACAGGGGAAGAGAAACAGAACCCAGGCTCCATCTTGGTAATGACAGGTGAAGAGAAACAGAACCCAGGCTCCATCTTGGTAATGACAGGTGAAGAGAAACAGAACCCAGGCTCCATTCTTGGTTAAGACAGGGGAAGAGAAACAGAACCCAGGCTCCATTCTTGGTAATGACAGGGGAAGAGAAACAGAACCCAGGCTCCATCTTGGTAATGACAGGTGAAGAGAAACAGAACCCAGGCTCCATCTTGGTTAAGACAGGGGAAGAGAAACAGAACCCGGGCTCCATTCTTGGTTATGACAGGGGAAGAGAAACAGAACCCAGGCTCCATTCTTGGTTATGACAGGGGAAGAGAAACAGAACCCAGGCTCCATTCTTGGTTAAGACAGGGGAAGAGTAACAGAACCCAGGCTCCATCTTGGTAATGACAGGTGAAGAGAAACAGAACCCAGGCTCCATTCTTGGTTATGACAGGGGAAGAGAAACAGAACCCAGGCTCCATTCTTGGTTAAGACAGGGGAAGAGAAACAGAACCCAGGCTCCATCTTGGTAATGACAGGTGAAGAGAAACAGAACCCAGGCTCCATCTTGGTTAAGACAAGGGAAGAGAAACAGAACCCAGGCTCCATTCTTGGTTATGACAGGGGAAGAGAAACAGAACCCAGTCTCCATTCTTGGTTAAGACAGGGGAAGAGAAACAGAACCCAGGCTTCATTCTTGGTTAAGACAGGGGAAGAGAAACAGAACCCAGGCTCCATTCTTGGTTAAGACAGGGGAAGAGAAACAGAACCCAGGCTCCATTCTTGGTTAAGACAGGGGAAGAGAAACAGAA
The DNA here is from genome assembly GCF_029448725.1 of Salvelinus fontinalis. Classification (NCBI taxonomy): domain Eukaryota; kingdom Metazoa; phylum Chordata; class Actinopteri; order Salmoniformes; family Salmonidae; genus Salvelinus; species Salvelinus fontinalis. Next base: position 6,080,837 of record NC_074696.1, read on the forward strand.
CCCAGGCTCCATCTTGGTAATGACAGGTGAAGAGAAACAGAACCCAGGCTCCATCTTGGTAATGACAGGTGAAGAGAAACAGAACCCAGGCTCCATTCTTGGTTAAGACAGGGGAAGAGAAACAGAACCCAGGCTCCATTCTTGGTAATGACAGGGGAAGAGAAACAGAACCCAGGCTCCATCTTGGTAATGACAGGTGAAGAGAAACAGAACCCAGGCTCCATCTTGGTTAAGACAGGGGAAGAGAAACAGAACCCGGGCTCCATTCTTGGTTATGACAGGGAAGAGAAACAGAACCCAGGCTCCATTCTTGGTTATGACAGGGGAAGAGAAACAGAACCCAGGCTCCATTCTTGGTTAAGACAGGGGAAGAGTAACAGAACCCAGGCTCCATCTTGGTAATGACAGGTGAAGAGAAACAGAACCCAGGCTCCATTCTTGGTTATGACAGGGGAAGAGAAACAGAACCCAGGCTCCATTCTTGGTTAAGACAGGGGAAGAGAAACAGAACCCAGGCTCCATCTTGGTAATGACAGGTGAAGAGAAACAGAACCCAGGCTCCATCTTGGTTAAGACAAGGGAAGAGAAACAGAACCCAGGCTCCATTCTTGGTTATGACAGGGGAAGAGAAACAGAACCCAGTCTCCATTCTTGGTTAAGACAGGGGAAGAGAAACAGAACCCAGGCTTCATTCTTGGTTAAGACAGGGGAAGAGAAACAGAACCCAGGCTCCATTCTTGGTTAAGACAGGGGAAGAGAAACAGAACCCAGGCTCCATTCTTGGTTAAGACAGGGGAAGAGAAACAGAACCCAGGCTCCATTCTTGGTTAAGACAGGGGAAGAGAAACAGAACCCAGGCTCCATTCTTGGTTAAGACAGGGGAAGAGAAACAGAACCCAGGCTCCATCTTGGTTAAGACAGGGGAAGAGAAACAGAACCCAGGCTCCATCTTGGTTAAGACAGGGGAAGAGAAACAGAACCCAGGCTCCATTCTTGGTTAAGACAGGGGAAGAGAAACATAGTGAAAGAGCAGTGTGGAGCATTCGACAGATGAGGCCAGCAGCATCTCACAAGAAACGACATTGTTTTAGACTCATGATGACCTTACTCATAAACGTATCACCCTCCAAAAACATACACACACACACACACACGTATACACAAATGCGCACACGCACACAATATTCCACGATGTCCCTTCTCCCATAACTCTCACCACAAGTAAGCATTTCACTGTTAGTCTACACCTGTTTTTCACCAAGCATGTGACAAATAAAATGTATTTGATTTATTTATTTGAAGAAGCAATTCGTAGTCCAAAAGTTTTTTCTGACACATTTTAATTAAATAAATATAAATATTTTTTCTCGTGATGTTCTCTATGATTTATGCACAAGGAAAGTATTTAAACATTGTGTGCACCTCAAATGACACCCTATTCCCTATACTGAACACTACTTCTTCACAAAGCCCAATGTGTCCTGGTCAAACGTAGTGCACTCTAAAGGGTGTGTGTAGATCCTATTGGTTTTACTCTCCTGACTGTAGATCCTATTGACTGTAGATCCTATTGACTGTAGATCCTATTGACTGTAGATCCTATTGACTGTAGATCCTATTGGTTTTACTCTCCTGACTGTAGATCCTATTGACTGTAGATCCTATTGGTTTTACTCTCCTGACTGTAGATCCTATTGACTGTAGATCCTATTGACTGTAGATCCTATTGACTGTAGATCATATTGACTGTAGATCCTATTGACTGTAGATCCTATTGGTTTTACTCTCCTGACTGTAGATCCTATTGACTGTAGATAATAATGACTGTAGATCATAATGACTGTAGATCATATTGAATGTAGATCCTATTGACTGTAGATCCTAATGACTGTAGATCCTATTGACTCTAGATCCTAATGACTGTAGATCCTAATGAATGTAGATCCTAATGACTGTAGATCCTAATGACTGTAGATCCTATTGACTGTAGATCCTATTGACTGTAGATCCTAATGACTGTAGATCCTAATGAATGTAGATCCTAATGACTGTAGATCCTAATGACTGTAGATCCTATTGAATGTAGATCCTATTGACTGTAGATCCTATTGACTGTAGATCCTAACGACTGTAGATCCTATTGACTGTAGATCCTAATGAATGTAGATTGTTATGACTAGATCTATTATCCTTTATTATTTTCCCTTACCCCCACCATCCCTCCCCTAATTGGAGTAATCTAATGAACAACACCATTTAAGCTTCTAAGGCTAATTGATCATTAGAAAACCCTTTTGCAATTATATTAGCAAAGCTGAAAACTGTTGTTCTGATGTAAAGACGCAATAAAACTGTCCTTCTTTAGACTAGTTGAGTATCTGGAGCATCAGCATTTGTGGGTTCGATTACAGGCACAAAATGGCCAGAAACAAAGCCCTTTCTTCTGAAACTCGTCAGTCTATTCTTGTTCTGAGAAATGAAGGCTATTCCATGCAAGAAATTGCCAAGGAACTGAAGATCTCGTTTACTACTCCCTTCACAGAACAGGAGCAAACTGTCTCTAACCAGAATAGAATGAGGAGTGGGAAGCCCCGGTGCACAACTGAGCAAGAGGACAAGTACAGTACATTAGAGTGTCTAGTTTGATAAACAGATGCCTCACAAGTCCTCAACTGGCAGCTTCATTAAATAGTAGCCGCAAAACACCAGTCTCAAAGTGAACAGTGAAGAGGTGACTATGGGATGCTGACCTTCTAGGCAGAGTTGCAAAGGAAAAGCCATATCTCAGACTGGCCAATAAAAATAAAAGATTAACCTGTCTAGGATCAGCGTGGCGCTAGCGGCACACGCCCCCCCCCCCCCCCCACTGAAAAACCAGTGCCGCGAAATTCAAAAAAAATATTTTTTTAAAATATTTAACTTTCACACATTAAAGTCCAATACAGCTAATGAAAGACACAGATCTTGTGAATCCAGTCAACTTGTCCGATTTTTTAAATGTTTTACAGGGAAGACACAATATGTAAAGATGTACATCTATTACCTAAAAACACATTAGCATAATCCACCATCTTTTATTTGTCCACCAACACCAGTAGCCATCACCAATTCGGCTAAACTAAGATATTTATAGCCCCTAACCAACAAAAAAACTCATCAGATGACAGTCTGATAACATATTTATGGTATGGGATAGGTTTTGTTAGAAAAAAGTGCATATTTCAGGTAGATGGCATAGGTTACAATTGCACCCACCGTCACAAATGGACTAAAAACTACTTAGAGCAACGTGTTTACCTACTTACTAATCATCAAACATTTCGTAAAAATACACAGCATACACGAATCGAAAGACACAGATCATGTGAATACAGACAATATTTCAGATTTTCTAAGTGTCTTACAGCGAAAACACAATAAATCGTTATATTAGCATAGCACATAGCACATAGCAGCCCAGCATTGATTCTAGCCAAAGTGAGCGATAAAAGTCAACATCGCCAAAAGATATTAATTTTTTCACTAACCTTCTCAGAATTCTTCCGATGACACTCCTGTAACATCATATTACACAATCCATATAGAGTTTGATCGCAAATGTTTATATTTAGCCACCAAAATCATGGTTAGACAATGTGAAATGTAGACAAGCTGGTCAGAAAAAGTCCTTGCGCCACTTAGACAGTGATCTACTCTTATACATAAATACTCATAAACGTGACTAAAAAATATAGGGTGGACAGGGATTGATAGACAATTTAATTCTTAATACAATTGCGGAATAACATTTTTTAATTTTTCCTTACTTTTCAATACAGTTTGCGCCAAGCGAAGCTACGTCAAAAAACATGGCGTCCTAAGCCACTAAAATGTTTCGACAGAAACACGATTTATCATAATAAAAATGTCCTACCTTGAGCTGTTCTTCCATCAGTATCTTGGGCAAAGGATCCTTTCTTGGGAGCAATCGTCTTTTGGTGGAAAGCTGTCCTCTTGCCATGTGGAAATGCCAACTGCGTTCGGGATGAACTGAAAAGCGTGCCCAACTATTCACATCGTTGCAAAAATAAATGTCCCAAAATCGCACTAAACGGATATAAATTGCTATAAAACGCTTTAAATTAACTACCTTATGATGTTTTTAACTCCCATAACGAGTAGAAACATGACCCGAGTAATATTACCCCCTTCACTAATGCTTGGAACAGGTGCGGGCCGGTGTCCTCTAGGCGCATGACGCAGCTCCAAAAGAATGACTAGCCTCAGGGTTTTTTCATTTGTAGGGCCTGTGAACGCGCAATCGACCCCATTGGAATCGTCATCACGTAAAGGCATCCAGGGGAAGACGTAAGAAGTGTCCGTATAGTCATAGCAATATCAGTGCCCTTTTAACTGACTTCAGAACAGTGGCCAACATTTCTGAAATCTGAATCCATGTCAGGGAAATTGCTGTAGAATGGGCTCTGTTCCACTTAGAGACAAAATTTCAACTCCTATAGAAACTATAGACTGTTTTCTATCTAATAATAATAATAATATGCATATTGTACGATCAAGGATTTTGTGGGAAGCCGTTTCAAAAATTACCCAATTAGCATAAATAGTCTAAACAGCGCCCCCATCCCCAACAGGTTAAATTGGACCGATTTAATTGGACCAAAGTTTTAATCTGATTGTCATCAGGTTCCATGACTTTGTCCACACAGGGCATCTGAACACACCAATTTTTTTTTTATGATTTTCATTACATTTTGGTTGTTTTATTTAACATTTGTACACCTGTGGTGTTCCTGGTCAAAAATGACCGGTCATTAGAAATGAATGGGTGAGACTACAATTAATATATCAAATTCAGTTCAGGCATTATAAAAACCATCCATCAGATTGACACACTTCCTCTCCCAGACCCCCTCATGCATGTGTGTTTGAGCACACACACACACACACACACACACACACACACACACACACACACACACACACACACACACACACACACACACACACACACACACACACACACACACACACACACACACACACACACACCTTCTTGGCTTCCATGGAAACCCCCACGGGAACCTTTCCCGAATAGAATATTTCCCCCATGGGATCCACACCTGTTGGCATTCTCACAAACAATCACAACATTGTTTCAATAATATATAGAACTTTTCTCCAGCTCTGGTATATAAAGCTTTTTTGAGGCCTTGTTCACAATTCATTCTGTGGCAGCACAATGACCAAACGATATACTGTATGTGAGGCTCTTGATCATATCTTTGATCATGACCCTGGTGAGGAGGAGAAAGGCCAGGAAACTGACAGTGAAGATGCATTAGAGGAGGAAGTGTCAGAAGTTGAAGACAACACAGAATATGATCCAGACCACGAGACAATCGATGTGGAACATTCCAGTGATGAGGAAGAGGGCCCTGCTGAGGTTATTGTTACATTCTGGTCAAAGAATCAGAGTTTGTCCTGGTCTTCATCCCCACCTGAGAGGAGAGGTCGGCTGTCAGCTGAAAATGTTATCAGGATGAGCCCAGGGCCAACGTGATACGCCATATCTCGGGTTGATGACATAAAATCCTGCTTCGAACTGTTCCTGACAGAGTCAATGGAGACGATAGTGATAACATGACCAACTTGGAGGGGAGACACGTTTACAAAGACAACTGGAAGAGGTTGACCGGACACACGTCCAATCATACGTCTTGATTTTGGCTGGTGTGTACAGACCCAGAAACAAATTTACCACCAGTTTATGGGATGCAGAGTCTGGTCGGGCAATTTTTCAGGCCACTATGTCACTCCAGATATTTCACATGTTGTCATGGGTGATTCGCTTTGACAACCGTGATACAAGACCGTCAGGAAAACAAGCTGGCAGCGATCAGCGCCTGCCACTCAGCTATAACCCAAGTCCAAACATCACAGTGGATGAGCGTCTGGTCGCTTTTAGGGGACGCTGCCCACTCAAACAGGACATGCCAAGCAAAACCGTCTAAATATGGAATAAAGACATGGGCAGCACGTGATGCCAGGACAAGTTATGCCTGGAACATGCAGGTTTACACCGGTGCTTACGGTGTTCCTGAAAGGAACCATGGAAACCTGCTGACGGTGTTCCTGAAAGGAACCAGGGGAACCTGCTGACGGTGTTCCCGAAAGGAACCAGAGAAACCTGCTGACGGTGTTCCTGAAAGGAACCAGAGGAACCAGGGAAACCTGCTGACGGTGTTCCTGAAAGGAACCAGAGGAACCAGGGAAACCAGCTGACGGTGTTCCTGAAAGGAACCAGAGGAACCAGGGAAACCTGCTGACGGTGTTCCTCAAAGGAACCAGGGAAACCTGCTGACGGTGTTCCTCAAAGAAACCAGGGAAACCTGCTGATGGTGTTCCCGAAAGGAACCAGGGAAACCTGCTGACGGTGTTCCTGAAAGGAACCAGAGAAACCTGCTGACGGTGTTCCTCAAAGGAACCAGAGAAACCTGCTGACGGTGTTCCTCAAAGGAACCAGAGAAACCTGCTGACGGTGTTCATGAAAGGAACCAGGGAAACCTGCTGACGGTGTTCCCGAAAGCCCAACGCTGTCCTGGATTACCACAGGAACAAAGAGGGAGTACCAGGGAGGACAAGAAGCCCAACACTATCCTGGATTACAACAGGAACAAAGAGGGAGTACCAGGGAGGACAGGAAGCCCAACACTGTCCTGGATTACAACAGGAACAAAGAGGGAGTACTAGGGAGGACAAGCTCCCCTCAACTCCTCCCATCTATCTCTGAACACCATCCAGTCCCATCCTTCAGCTCCCCTCAACCCCTCCCATCTACCTCTGAACACCATCCAGTTCCATCCTTTAGCTCCCCTCAACCCCTCCCATCTATCTCCTAACACCATCCAGTCTCATCCTTCAGCTCCACTCAACCCCTCCCATCTATCTCTGACCACCATCCAGTCTCATCCTTCAGCTCCACTCAACCCCTCCCATCTATCTCCTAACACCATCCAGTCTCATCCTTCAGCTCCACTCAACCCCTCCCATCTATCTCCTAACACCATCCAGTCTCATCCTTCAGCTCCACTCAACCCCTCCCATCTATCTCCTAACACCATCCAGTCTCATCCTTCAGCTCCACTCAACCCCTCCCATCTATCTCTGAACACCATCCAGTTCCATCCTTCAGCTCCACTCAACCCCTCCCATCTATCTCTGACCACCATCCAGTCCCATCCCTCAGCTCCCCTCAACCCCTCCCATCTATCTCTGAACACCATCCAGTTCCATCCTTCATCTCCCCTCAACCCCTCCCATCTATCTCTGAACACCACCCAGTCCCATCCTGCAGCTCCCCTCAACCCCTCTAATCTATCTCTGAAAACCATCCAGTCCCATCCTTCAGCTCCCCTCAACCCCTCCCATCTATCTCTGAACACCATCCAGTCCCATCCTTCAGCTCCCCTCAACCCCTCCCATCTATCTCTGAACACCATCCAGTCCCATCCTTCAGCTCCCCTCAACCCCTCCCATCTATCTCTGAACACCATCCAGTCCCATCCTACCCACAACCCCTCCCATCTATCTCTGACCACCATCCAGTACCATCCTTCAGCTCCCCTCAACCCCTCCCATCTATCTCTGAACACCATCCAGTCCCATCCTACCCACAACCCCTCCCATCTATCTCTGACCACCATCCAGTACCATCCTTCAGCTCCCCTCAACCCCTCCCATCTATCTCCTAACACCATCCAGTCCCATCCTTCATCTCCCCTCAACCCCTCCCATCTATCTCCTAACACCATCCAGTCCCATCTTTCATCTCCCCTCAACCCCTCCCTTCTATCTCTGAACACCACCCAGTCCCATCCTTCATCTCCCCTCAACCCCTCCCATCTATCTCTTTACACCATCCAGTTTCTATTATATATTTTTCAGCTGATATTTCACAACCTTTCTATTCTCATAGTTTGTACAGATTGTAAATTTACAATAAAATATTTTGCTTAGAGTATTGTTATATTATTGATTGATTGACTATGACTTTTTCAATCCTCAACAGTGCTATTTTGCCGAGGGGGACTTCACTTGGCAAGGGGGCTGAGGGTCCTCCCATATTTAGGGGCATCTAAAGCAGATTTCCTGCATCTCTGCACAATCTAATATGACCCATGGCCCTTCTAGTCGTCTCTATTTACAACAACACAAAGTAAGTAGAAATGCTCACAGTCATCAAGCTAGGTAAGATATTATGAAATATGTTTAAGTGATTGTTAAGACAACCAGATCAATGATAAATCAATAATCAAGATTGTGTTGCACCTTTAACCAATCGCCTAACAAGTGAACAACTCTAACAAATAAAGTATAAAGAGAACTTTTGATGGTCTTTAAGCCGTCCTCTACATCAAATTTCAGCCAGACTGCCCAGCCAACCCGAGCCGCCTACACGCCCGACACCCACCAGTCTAGTCCATAACTCAACTTACTCCCCAACACAACTTCCTTCCCATATTTCTTTTTATGTCTCAAGGCAAAGGTTTGGGAAAACAAAAGTTGCATGAAAACACACATACACATTAACACACGGAAACTGTAGACCCTCCTATAAAGACACAAGGCGAGACCCAGATGCAGACACAAGAGGCAGATGATTTGAGCGCTGATATTTATCATAGTCAAAGAGGCAAAAGGCAGGTCGGGGACAGGCAAGACTTCATAACCAGGTCAGAGATCCATTGGAACAGGGCAGCAGGCAGGCTCGAGGTCAAGGGCAGGCAGAATGGTCAGGCAGGCGGACTCAGAGTCAAGACAGGCAAGGGTCAGAATCAGGAGGACGAGAAAAACAGAAAAAAAACAGGAGCTAGGAGAAAAAAACGCTGGTTGACTTGGCAAACAAGTCAAACTGGCACAGACAGACAGAAAACACAGGTATAAATACAAACAAGTCAAACTGGCACAGACAGACAGAAAACACAGGTATAAATACACAGGTAATAAGCACAAGGACAGGTGAAACAGATCAGGATGTGGCATCTGCATATAATTCATCTCATAGGCCTAATAATATGGTAGAGCTCTTTTTACATGCACACAATATAGCTGAGGTCACCGCGTCCTGCCCCTAGTGGTCCACCACCCTGCAGCGCCCCAACCCAACACACCCCACGCAGCTTTAGGATCTAAGTGAAGCATTCCTTATTGGTTTCAAGTGTGTTAGGCCAGAGTGGCAACCGTACGGCAGACCCCCGGGGACCAGGACTGAACAGCCCAGGAGATAGGGATTGCCTAAATAGGTATCTCCCCTGACGTGGGCCTGTTTTCAATACAGACTCCTTTAGTCATACAGTATTCCATGTAAGGCATCCAGACTGTATGACATTTGCACAGCATACCCTTAATATTAAAAACAAATCTAGTGATACTGTACATAACTTGACATTTCTTCCATACATTGTGGGAGGATAACCAACCTTCCAGTTAACGGCAATGTATTTCCTAGCCACTGTAAATGCTGGGTTACACAGTTTCCTCTGATAACAGTCTCCAGTATCAACCCAGTATCAACACTTCCGAGCAAAACAAAAATCAGGGAGGAGAGAGAATCTGTAGACACGCTGAGATAAAAAGAACACACTGTTGGCAGAATTCAGCCAGCCTTCACAAGATCATAACATATGCAAATATGTCCCCTTTTTTTGTGCTTTACACCTCCTGCACAATTTCTGAGTGCATGATATTCTGAGTCACTGGCATATATAGTACAGTACGTTCTATGGATGTTCTTAAACTGTAGTAATTTATGACTGAGATGGTAAGAACACGACTGGGTATTCTAACATATCTGTATCCATTCTTCATCATCAATAGTGTCTCCCAGGTCTTCCTCACATTTTTGTTTTACATGTTTTGTGTCATCGGGAAAAGCAACTCTGCTGAGACCCCTGTCACCATCTGATCCTCCTAACATGAGGCATGATAAAGAATTACCTCGGTGTACATTTATACATTATATTATCCAAAAATAGAATGAATGTTTGAATAATTGTAATGACCATTATTCCCAGATCCCAGACTCTAGCTTTATTGTAATGAATGTCGTCGGGAGAAGGAGAAGAGGACCAAGGTGCAGCGTGGGAAGAGAAGGAGAAGAGGACCAAGGTGCAGCGTGGTAAGAGAAGGAGAAGAGGACCAAGGTGCAGCGTGGGAAGAGAAGGAGAAGAGGACCAAGGTGCAGCGTGGTAAGAGAAGGAGAAGAGGACCAAGGTGCAGCGTGGTAAGAGAAGGAGAAGAGGACCAAGGTGCAGCGTGGTAGGAGAAGGAGAAGAGGACCAAGGTGCAGCGTGGGAAGAGAAGGAGAAGAGGACCAAGGTGCAGCGTGGTAAGAGAAGGAGAAGAGGACCAAGGTGCAGCGTGGGAAGAGAAGGAGAAGAGGACCAAGGTGCAGCGTGGTAAGAGAAGGAGAAGAGGACCAAGGTGCAGCGTGGTAAGAGAAGGAGAAGAGGACCAAGGTGCAGCGTGGTAAGAGAAGGAGAAGAGGACCAAGGTGCAGCGTGGTAAGAGAAGGAGAAGAGGACCAAGGTGCAGCGTGGTAAGAGAAGGAGAAGAGGACCAAGGTGCAGCGTGGTAAGAGAAGGAGAAAAGGACCAAGGTGCAGCGTGGGAAGAGAAGGAGAAGAGGACCAAGGTGCAGCGTGGTAAGAGAAGGAGAAGAGGACCAAGGTGCAGCGTGGTAGGAGAAGGAGAAGAGGACCAAGGTGCAGCGTGGTAGGAGAAGGAGAAGAGGACCAAGGTGCAGCGTGGTAGGAGAAGGAGAAGAGGACCAAGGTGCAGCGTGGTAGGAGAAGGAGAAGAGGACCAAGGTGCAGCGTGGTAGGAGAAGGAGAAGAGGACCAAGGTGCAGCGTGGTAAGAGAAGGAGAAGAGGACCAAGGTGCAGCGTGGTAAGAGAAGGAGAAGAGGACCAAGGTGCAGCGTTGTAAGAGAAGGAGAAGAGGACCAAGGTGCAGCGTGGTAGGAGAAAGAGAAGAGGACCAAGGTGCAGCGTGGTAGGAGAAGGAGAAGAGGACCAAGGTGCAGCGTGGTAAGAGAAGGAGAAGAGGACCAAGGTGCAGCGTGGTAAGAGAAGGAGAAGAGGACCAAGGTGCAGCGTGGTAAGAGAAGGAGAAGAGGACCAAGGTGCAGCGTGGTAAGAGAAGGAGAAGAGGACCAAGGTGCAGCGTGGTAAGAGAAGGAGAAGAGGACCAAGGTGCAGCGTGGTAAGAGAAGGAGAAGAGGACCAAGGTGCAGCGTGGTAAGAGAAGGAGAAGAGGACCAAGGTGCAGCGTGGTAAGAGAAGGAGAAGAGGACCAAGGTGCAGCGTGGTAAGAGAAGGAGAAGAGGACCAAGGTGCAGCGTGGTAAGAGAAGGAGAAGAGGACCAAGGTGCAGCGTGGTAGGAGAAGGAGAAGAGGACCAAGGTGCAGCGTGGTAAGAGAAGGAGAAGAGGACCAAGGTGCAGCGTGGTAAGAGAAGGAGAAGAGGACCAAGGTGCAGCGTGGGAAGAGAAGGAGAAGAGGACCAAGGTGCAGCGTGGTAAGAGAAGGAGAAGAGGACCAAGGTGCAGCGTGGTAAGAGAAGGAGAAGAGGACCAAGGTGCAGCGTGGTAAGAGAAGGAGAAGAGGACCAAGGTGCAGCGTGGTAAGAGAAGGAGAAGAGGACCAAGGTGCAGCGTGGTAGGAGAAGGAGAAGAGGACCAAGGTGCAGCGTGGTAAGTATTCATAATACGTTATTTTAATAAATATGAACACTCTAACAAAACAACAACACGACAAACAAACAGTTCTGAAAGGTGACGACAAACACTAAACAGAAAATAATCACCCACAACTCAAAGTGGGAAAACAGGCTACCTAAATATGGTTCTCAATCAGAGACAACGATAAACAGCTGCCTCTGATTGAGAACCACACACGGCCAAACACAAAGAAATAGACAACATAGAACACCAGACATAGAATGCCCACACCCAAACTCACGCCCTGACCAACCAAAATAGAGACAAAAAAAAGGATCTCTACAGTCACGACATTTATTCATAATCTGCTGTCCTTTAGTTACTGTTACTTGAGGTCAACCCATCAATTCAAGATGGAACTTTGTATCATTCACTGAATATACTGCAACATTCATCTGAGCTCTGTAGCCTGGTCATCACTGGCTGTCTGACCCTGCTGGGACCCCTGTCAACATCTGATCCTGCTAAGACATGATGAGCATAGTGTTGTGTACTGACTGCACTAGAGGGCTGCATTCCCACGGGATGCCTGCAGGACATATGGTTCCGACAGAGATCCTTGCAGCGTGGTCTGCATTTTTCATGCTGCAGGCAGGCAGGGAGCGGGCGGTCAGACAGATGACTTTGGGATGAAAATGTTTTTGTTGTTGTTGTCCCACAGATTATTTGGAAAAACGGTCCTCTTTCTGCTTTGTATGCGTTAGCCTACTTAGTGTATTAAAAGCAGATATTTTTCACACTCAGAATTACCTGCTTCAACGTCAGTAGCCTACCTTTCCTAGTTGGGTGTGAGTGGTTAAGTATGTGTGGTCTCACTGAAGTTAAACTTAAATATAATCAGACTGTAGTTTAATACAGCGTTGATAAATAAATATTCATTATTTAACCAAGCAAGTGAGTTAAGAACAAATTCTTATTTTACAACGACAGCCTAGGAACAGTGGGATAACTGCCTTGTTCAGGGGGGCAGAACAACAGATGTTTACCTTGTCAGCTCAGGGATTTGATCTTGCAACCATTTCGGCAACTTAACCAACTTGAGTCGAAGTGCAATCCAAAGAAGTAGAGGGCAACTTAACCAACTTGAGTCCAAAAAATTTCATTAAAAAATGAGAAAACACAACACGTATGTTGGATTATTGGTCTACAAGTCGTCCTCCTAAAAAACAATATCCTATAGGACTATGCAAAACGTAGCAAGTGTGGCTATCATCATTCTAGCTGCTTCCAGTTCAGTAGCCATACCTGCGAGAACATCTGTGGTCTCAATTAAATAGAGTAATTAAATATAGCCCATGAATACATGCGTGGAGAAACACGGGGTAGTTATCTTTCCCACCCAAAACATGTACTTCCTAAATAGGCCTATGATTAGGCTATAGTTTACTACATTGCCTAGATATAAGCCTAAATATTGATCAACCATATTTCTCAGTCTGAAAATCTTCCCACTCCTAAAAGGTCACTATAAAGATAGCTGAAGAGAAAGTGCAAGTCTTTCCAACTCTGCTTTCTTCAAACTACATCTATATATATCTATATATATATATAAATGCATATTGGCTGATATAATAACTAATACAATGTATGGGTCATGTGAGAATCTCTTGTAATTTAACCTATTTCTGAAGTTATTTTTTGTGCATTTGATATTGCCTAAAGGGTGCAAAATTGCTCGCAAGTGAGCTGCAATAACATTGCGAGACTGTGGTTGGGTTTGGAACCAGTTCTTCGGGACTGTGGTTGTGTTTGGAACCAGTTCTTCGGGACTGTGGTTGGGTTTGGAACCAGTTCTTGCAGGACTGTGGTTGGGTTTGGGACCAGTTCTTGCAGGACTGTGGTTGGGTTTGGGACCAGTTCTTGCAGGACTGTGGTTGGGTTTGGGACCAGTTCTTGCGGGACTGTGGTTGGGTTTGGAACCAGTTCTTGCAGGACTGTGGTTGGGTTTGGAACCAGTTCTTGCAGGACTGTGGTTGGGTTTGGAACCAGTTCTTGCAGGACTGTGGTTGTGTTTGGAACCAGTTGTTGCAGGACTGTGGTTGGGTTTGGAACCAGTTGTTGCAGGACTGTGGTTGGGTTTGGAACCAGTTCTTGCAGGACTGTGGTTGGGTTTGGAACCAGTTCTTGCAGGACTGTGGTTGGGTTTGGAACCAGTTCTTGCAGGACTGTGGTTGGGTTTGGAACCAGTTCTTGCGGGACTGTGGTTGGGTTTGGGACCAGTTCTTGCGGGACTGTGGTTGGGTTTGGGACCAGTTCTTGCGGGACTGTGGTTGGGTTTGGAACCAGTTCTTGCGGGACTGTGGTTGGGTTTGGAACCAGTTCTTGCGGGACTGTGGTTGGGTTTGGGACCAGTTCTTGCAGGACTGTGGTTGGGTTTGGAACCAGTTCTTGCAGGACTGTGGTTGGGTTTGGGACCAGTTCTTGCAGGACTGTGGTTGGGTTTGGAACCAGTTCTTGCAGGACTGTGGTTGGGTTTGGAACCAGTTCTTGCGGGACTGTGGTTGGGTTTGGAACCAGTTCTTGCAGGACTGTGGTTGGGTTTGGAACCAGTTCTTGCAGGACTGTGGTTGGGTTTGGAACCAGTTGTTGCAGGACTGTGGTTGGGTTTGGAACCAGTTGTTGCAGGACTGTGGTTGGGTTTGGAACCAGTTGTTGCAGGACTGTGGTTGGGTTTGGAACCAGTTCTTGCAGGACTGTGGTTGGGTTTGGAACCAGTTCTTGCGGGACTGTGGTTGGGTTTGGAACCAGTTGTTGCGGGACTGTGGTTGGGTTTGGGACCAGTTCTTGCAGGACTGTGGTTGGGTTTGGAACCAGTTCTTGCAGGACTGTGGTTGGGTTTGGGACCAGTTCTTGCAGGACTGTGGTTGGGTATGGAACCAGTTGTTGCAGGACTGTGGTTGGGTTTGGAACCAGTTGTTGCAGGACTGTGGTTGTGTTTGGAACCAGTTGTTGCGGGACTGTGGTTGGGTTTGGAACCAGTTGTTGCAGGACTGTGGTTGGGTTTGGAACCAGTTGTTGCAGGACTGTGGTTGGGTTTGGAACCAGTTGTTGCGGTAGCGGTTGGGAGTTGGACAGAAAGCCAGCCAGTGCAGGCAGGATGAAGAAATCTGTCCCACACAGACCTCTATTGTGCAACATAACAGAGAAGCCTGTAACTTTAGAGCTGTCTATTGCTACGTCAGTGTGAAACAGGGAATTATCTAGGGATACTGACAGATCAATAACGTTACATTGACATACTGACTAATACTACTCACGTTGAACTGAAAAAACTTCAGAATATCAATCTTCAATCATTTGGCCGATGGGTTCATCAGTTGATTCCGGTCTAGCTTGAGGAAAACATAATAGCTAATGTAAGCCAACTTGTGGCCAGCTCTCTCTTGAACGGTACATCAACTGGCGAAAGCGTGCCAACTTAATTTCCCTTTGAAACTCGACAAAGTAAAGGCTACAAAACATTTCAAAACAAACAACTGCTGTTAGATAGTAATATCTGACAGATACAGTGGGGAGAACAAGTATTTGATACACTGCCGATTTTGCACGTTTTCCTACTTCCAAACACACTTCGACTGTGAGAGACGGAATCTAAAACAAAAATCCAGAAAATCACATTGTATGATTTTTAAGCAATTATTTTGCATTTTATTGCATGACATAAGTATTTGGTACATCAGAAAAGCAGAACTTAATATTTGGTACAGAAACCTTTGTTTGCAATTACAGAGATCATATGTTTCCTGTAGTTCTTGACCAGGTTTGCACACACTGCAGCAGGGATTTCTGCCCACTCCTTCATACAGACCGTCTCCAGATCCTTCAGGTTTCGGGGCTGTCGTTGGGCAATATGGACTTTCAGCTCCCTCTAAAGATGTTCTATTGGGTTCAGGTCTGGAGACGAGCTAGGCCACTCCAGGACCTTGAGATGCTTCTTACGGATTCACTCCTTAGTTGCCCTGGCTGTGTGTTTCGGGTCGTTCTCATGCTGGAAGACCCAGCCACAACCCATCTTCAATGCTCTTACTGAGGGAAGGAGGTTGTTGGCCAAGATCTCGCCATACATGGCCCCATCCATCCTCACCTCAATACGGTGCAGTCGTCCTGTCCCCTTTGCCGAAAAGCATCCCCAAAATATGATGTTTCCACCTCCATGCTTCACAGTTGGGATGGTGTTCTTGGGGTTGTACTCATCCTTCTTCTTCCTCCAAACACGGCAAGTGGAGTTTAGACCAAAAAGCTGTATTTTTGTCTCATCAGACCACATGACCTTCTCCCATTCCCCCTCTGGATCATCCAGATGGTCATTGGCAAACTTCAGACGGGCCTGGACATGCGCTGGCTTGAGCAGGGGGACCTTGCGTGCGCTGCAGGATTTTAATCCATGACGGCGTAGTGTGTTACAAATGGTTTTCTTTGAGACTGTGGTCCCAGCTCTCTTCAGGTCTTTGACCAGGTTCTGCCGTGTAGTTCTGGGCTGATCCCTCACCTTCCTCATAATCATTGATGCCCCACGAGGTGAGATCTTGCATGGAGCCAAAAACCGAGGGTGATTGACTGTGATCTTGAACTTCTTACATTTTCTAATAATTGCGCCATCAGTTGTTGCCTTCTCACCAAGCTGCTTGCCTATTGCCCTGTAGCCCATCCCAGCCTTGTGCAGGTCTAAAATGTATCCCTGATGTCCTTACACAGCTCTCTGGTCTTGGCCATTGTGGAGAGGTTGGAGTCTGTTTGATTGAGTGTGTGGACAGGTGTCTTGCTACTCATCCCCAGAATATAAGATATGCATATTATTGGTAGATTTGGAAAGAAAACACTCTGAAGTCTCTAAAACTGTTTGAATCATGTCTGTGAGAATAACAGAACTTATGTAGCAGGCAAAACCCTGAGGACAAACCATTCAGAATTTGTATTTTTTGACGTCACTGTCTTTTCAATGTGTTTTTTTAGACACCAGATTTCTAATGGACTTGCTTGCAGTTCCTAACGCTTCCCCTGGATGTCACCAGTCCTTGGAAATCGGTTGAGGTTATTCCTTTGTGTAGTGAAGAAGTAGGGCTATCGTAAATGAGGGTCACATGAAGTAAATATTTTGAGAGAGTCACGTTACAAAAAAAGATGCGTCAGTTTGTTTTCTTTCTGTATTGAACACAGATCATCCCGTCTTCAAATTGATCGATTATTAACGTTTAACCTGTTGGGGATGGGGCGCTGTTTAGACTATTTATGCTAATTTGGTAATTTTTGAAACGGCTTCCCACAAAATCCTTGATCGTACAATATGCATATTATTATTATTATTGGATAGAAAACAGTCTATAGTTTCTATAGGAGTTGAAATTTTGTCTTTAAGTGGAACAGAGCCCATTCTACAGCAATTTCCCTGACATGGATTCAGATTTCAGAAATGTTGGCCACTGTTCTGAAGTCAGTTAAAACGGCACTGATATTGCTATGACTATACGGACGCTTCTTACGTCTTCCCCTGGATGCCTTTACGTGATGACGATTCCAATGGGGTCGATTGCGCGTTCACAGGCCACACAAATGAAAAAACCGTGAAGCTAGTCATTCTTTTGGAGCTGCGTCATGCGCCTAGAGGACACCGGCCCGCTCCTGTTCCAAGCATTAGTGAAGGGGGTAATATTACTCGGGTCATGTTTCTACTCGTTATGGGAGTTAAAAACATCATAAGGTAGTTAATTTAAAGCGTTTTATAGCAATTTATATCCGTTTAGTGCGATTTTGGGACATTTATTTTTGCAACGATGTGAATAGTTGGGCACGCTTTTCAGTTCATCCCGAACGCAGTAGGCATTTCCACATGGCAAGAGGACAGCTTTCCACCAAAAGACGATTGCTCTCAAGAAAGGATCCTTTGCCCAAGATACTGATGGAAGAACAGCTCAAGGTAGGACATTTTTATTATGATAAATCGTGTTTCTGTCGAAACATTTTAGTGGCTTAGGACGCCATGTTTTATGACGTAGCTTCGCTAGGCGCAAACTGTATTGAAAAGTAAGGATAAATTAAAAAATGTTATTCCGCAATTGTATTAAGAATTAAATTGTCTATCAATCCCTGTCCACCCTATATTTTTTAGTCACGTTTATGAGTATTTATGTATAAGAGTAGATCACTGTCTAAGTGGCGCAAGGACTTTTTCTTTACCAGCTTGTCTACATTTCACATTGTCTAACCATGATTTTGGTGGCTAAATATAAACATTTGCGATCAAACTCTATATGGAATGTGTAATATGATGTTACAGGAGTGTCATCGGAAGAATTCTGAGAAGGTTAGTGAAAAAATTAATATCTTTTGGCGATGTTGACTTTTATCGCTCACTTTGGCTAGAATCAATGCTGGGCTGCTATGTGCTATGTGCTACGCTAATATAACAATTTATTGTGTTTTCGCTGTAAGACACTTAGAAAATCTGAAATATTGTCTGTATTCACAGGATCTGTGTCTTTCGATTCGTGTATGCTGTGTATTTTTACGAAATGTTTGATGATTAGTAAGTAGGTAAACACGTTGCTCTAAGTAGTTTTTCTATTCCATTTGTGACGGTGGGTGCAATTGTAACTTATGCCATCTACCTGAAATATGCACTTTTTTCTAACAAAACCTATCCCATACCATAAATATGTTATCAGACTGTCATCTAATGAGTTTTTTTGTTGGTTAGGGGCTATAAATATCTTAGTTTAGCCGAATTGGTGATGGCTACTGGTGTTGGTGGACAAATAAAAGATGGTGGATTATGCTAATGTGTTTTTAGGTAATAGATGTACATCTTTACATATTGTGTCTTCCCTGTAAAACATTTTAAAAATCGGACATGTTGACTGGATTCACAAGATCTGTGTCTTTCATTAGCTGTATTGGACTTTAATTTGTGAAAGTTAAATATTTAAAAAAAATATTTTTTTTGAATTTCGCGGCACTGGTTTTTCAGTGGGGGGGGGGAGGTGTGCCGCTAGCGCCACGCTGATCCTAGACAGGTTAACCTGTTAGCCACCAAAATCATGGTTAGACAATGGGGAAAGTAGCCCAGCTGGTGAGAAAATGTCCGTGCGCCATATTAGACAGTGATCTACTCGTATACATAAATACTCATAAACGTGACTAAAAAATATAGGGTGGACAGCGATTGATAGACAATTTAATTCTTAATACAATCGCGGAATTACATTTTTTAAATTATCCTTACTTTTCAATACAGTTTGCGCCAAGCGAAGCTACGTCAAAAAACATGGCGTCCTAAGCCACTAACATTTTTCGACAGAAACACGATTTATCATAATAAAAATGTCCTACTTTGAGCTGTTCTTCCATCAGTATCTTGGGCAAAGGATCCTTTCTTGGGTCTAATCGTCTTTTGGTGGAAAGCTGTCCTCTTGCCATGTGGAAATGCCAACTGCGTTCAGCATGAACTGGAAGCGTGCCCAGCGATTCACAGCGTTTCAGAAATAAATGTCCCAAAATCGCACTAAACGGATATAAATTGCTATAAAACGCTTTAAATTAACTACCTTATGATGTTTTTAACTCCTATAACGAGTCTTAACATGACCGGAGAAAGATTACTCCCAACACTAATGCTTGGAACAGGTGCGGGTCGGTGTCCTCCACGCGCATGACGCAGCTGCAAAAGACTTACTAGCTACAGGGTTTTTTAATTTATAGTGCCTGTGAACGCGCAATCGACCCCATTCAAATCGTCATCACGTAAAGGCATCCAGGGGAAGACGTAAGCAGTGTCCGTATACTCATAGGAATAACATTGGCTTTAAAACTGACTCCAGAACAGTGGCCAAAATTTCTGAAATCTGACTCCATGTCAGGGAAATTGCTGTAGAATGGGTTCTGTTCCACTTAGAGACAACATTTCAACTCCTATAGAAACTATAGACTGTTTTCTATCCAATAATAATAATAATATGCATGTTGTACGATCAAGAATTTTGTAGGAAGCCGTTTCAAAAATTACACGATTAGCATAAATAGTGACAACAGCGCCCCCAGCCTCAACAGGTTAATATACAATATATAATATATGCCATTTAAGCATTTAATCATCCAAAGCGACTTAAATTCATACTTGGGCTCCTGAGTGGCGCAGCAGTCTAAGACACTGCATCTCAGTGCAAGAGGCATCACTACAATCCCTGGTTTGAATCCATACTGTATCACATCCGGACCATGATTGGGAGTCCCATAGGGCGGCGCACAATTGGACCAGCGTTGTCTGGGGTAGGCTGTCATTGTAAAAAGGAATTTGTTCTTAACTGACTTGTCTAGTTAAATAAAAATATGTGCAATCATTATTTTGTATGAACACATAATGTGTGACTTTGTGTGTGTTAAGGCAGGGTGTCCCCACACTGACCCTGCCACAAAGAGCAATTACCAACTCCCTCCCTCTTATCTCCCCAGCCTGCTGCACTCTGGCCCTGGCTGATTTATGGCCAGCCTCCCCGCTAGCTAGGGGGCACTTGGAGGTAAAGGCTGCCTCTCCAAATGGCAGTATATTCCCTATGTAGTGCACCACGTTTGATCAGAGCCCTATGGGCCCTGGTCAACAGCTAAAAGCTGGGACCATATTTATCCAGGCTGGAGGATTTATGGGGAATGGGCCTGTCAGTGGATATGTATGACCCCAGGGGAGAGGGCTGAGCAGGGGGAGAGGGCTCAGAGGGAGCACACAGCGAGGGGACAGAGAGGTGATGGACAGGAGAGGGGAGTTTATAAAAGGGGTAAGGTAAATGGAAAGGGTAGATGGTCAGGGTAGTTTTTAGACATTTCGGCAAAGAAAATGAAATACAGAAATGTCTAATTTACATAAGTATTTACACCCCTCTTGTTAGAACCACCTTTACATGTTAGAATCACCTTTGGCAGTGAATACAGTTGTAAGACTTTCTGGGTAAGTCTCTAAGAGCTTTGCACACCTGGATTGTACAATATTTGCACATTACTATTTTACTATTATTCTACAAAGCTCCGTCAAGTTGTTTGCTGGTCATTGCTAGACAGGCATTTTATTTACACCCTGTAGGGTTAAGGTTAGGGTGTCATCTACACCCTGTAGGGTTAGGGTGTTATTTACACCCTGTATGGTTAGGGTGTTATTTACACCCTGTAGGGTTAGGGTGTTATTTACACCCTGTAGGGTTAGGGTTAGGGTGTTATTTACACCCTGTAGGGTTAGGGTGTTATTTACACCCTGTGGGGTTAGGGTGTTATTTACACCCTGTAGGGTTAGGGTGTTATTTACACCCTGTAGGGTTAGGGTGTTATTTACACCCTGTAGGGTTAGGGTGTTATTTACACCCTGTAGGGTTAGGGTGTTATTTACACCCTGTAGGGTTAGGGTGTTATTTACACCCTGTGGGGTTAGGGTGTTATATACACCCTGTAGGGTTAGGGTGTTATTTACACCCTGTGGGGTTAGGGTGTTATTTACACCCTGTAGGGTTAGGGTGTTATATACACCCTGTAGGGTTAGGGTTAGGGTGTTATTTACACCCTGTGGGGTTAGGGTGTTATTTACACCCTGTAGGGTTAGGGTGTTATTTACACCCTGTGGGGTTAGGGTGTTATATACACCCTGTAGGGTTAGGGTGTTATTTACACCCTGTAGGGTTAGGGTGTTATTTACACCCTGTGGGGTTAGGGTGTTATTTACACCCTGTAGGGTTAGGGTGTCATCTACACCCTGTAGGGTTAGGGTGTTATATACACCCTGTAGGGTTAGGGTTAGGGTGTTATTTACACCCTGTAGGGTTAGGGTGTTATTTACACCCTGTATGGTTAGGGTGTTATTTACACCCTGTAGGGTTAGGGTGCTATTTACACCCTGTAGGGTTAGGGTGTTATTTACACCCTGTAGGGTTAGGGTGTTATTTACACCCTGTAGGGTTAGGGTGCTATTTACACCCTGTAGGGTTAGGGTGTTATTTACACCCTGTAGGGTTAGGGTGTTATTTACACCCTGTAGGGTTAGGGTGTTATTTACACCCTGTAGGGTTAGGGTGTTATTTACACCCTGTAGGGTTAGGGTGTTATTTACACCCTGTAGGGTTAGGGTGTTATTTACACCCTGTAGGGTTAGGGTGTAAATAACACCCTAACCCTACAGGGTGTTATTTACACCCTGTATGGTTAGGGTGTTATTTACACCCTGTAGGGTTAGGGTGTTATTTACACCCTGTAGGGTTAGGGTGTTATTTACACCCTGCGGGGTAAGGGTGCTATTTACACCCTGTAGGGTTAAGGTTGGGGTGTTATTTACACCATATATGGTTAAGGTTAGGGTGTTATTTACACCCTGTAGGGTTAGGGTGTTATTTACACCCTGTTATTCACACCCTGTAGGGTTAGGGTGTTATTTACACCCTGTAGGGTTAGGGTATTAAATAAACCCTGTAGGGTTAGGGTATTATATAAACCCTGTAGGGTTAGGGTGTTGTTCACACCCTGTAGGGTTAGGTTGCTATTTACACCCTGAAGGGTTAAGGTGTTAGAGAGAGAGAGAGAGAGAGAGAGAGAGAGAGAGAGAGGAGAGAGAGAGAGAGAGAGAGAGAGAGGAGAGAGAGAGAGAGAGAAGAGAGATGAGAGGAGAGAGGAGAGAGAGAGAGAGAGAGAGAGAGAGAGGAGGAGAGAGAGAGAGAGAGAGAGAGAGAGAGAGAGAGAG
The DNA here is from genome assembly GCF_029448725.1 of Salvelinus fontinalis. Taxonomy (NCBI): domain Eukaryota; kingdom Metazoa; phylum Chordata; class Actinopteri; order Salmoniformes; family Salmonidae; genus Salvelinus; species Salvelinus fontinalis. The sequence goes on from NC_074696.1 coordinate 6,103,321, forward strand.
AGAGAGAGAGAGAGAGAGAGAGAGAGAGAGAGAGAGAGAGAGAGAGAGAGAGAGAGAGAGAGAGAGAGAGACGTAGGCAAAAGTATAGAAGACAGGGAAAGGTGGATAGAGGGTAGATAGAACAGGAGAGAGATGTAGAGGTACATGTAGTCTGAGACAGGGAGATAGAAAGAAAAGCCATTGAAGGTAATTCATTTCAAAAGGTGTGATGTGGTTAGTGGTGGAGAACCTGAGATAATGAAAGAGAGAGGAAAATGAGACAAGATGGAGAAAGTGAAAGTTAGAAAATAATCAACAAAAAACTGGAGAAAGACAGAAAATAGGAGAGAGAGGAAAAAGAGAAGGAGACAGTCCTCTCTAAAAACCAAGCTAAAAAGCTGATCCCCTGCTGTATTCCTGACAGGCTTATCTTATCTGCAGGCTGGATGGAATAAAACCCATTCTCATTCTGCAGCTCTGAAACAATACGGCACAAGATTACTGTGCCCTGCACCCACCAGTGACAACAGTAGTTACACTGCAATGGAGGCTGGTGGGAGGAGCTATAGGAGGACTGGCTTATTGTAATGGCTGGAATGGAATTGATGGGAAGGTGTCAAACCCGTGTTTTCCATAAGTTTGATGTGTTTGATACCATTCCATTTATTCCGTTCCATCCATTACAATGAGTCTGTCCTCCTATAGCTCCTCCCACTAGCCTCCACTGTTAGACTGAGGCCCCACCCTTCCAAGCATTAAAATGCATAACACCATCAGAGAGAGAAAGAGGGAGAGAGAGAGAGAGAGAAAGAGAGAGAGAGAGAGCGAGAGAGAGAGAGGACAGCAACACAATTAGACCCAAACAAATCATGAGAAAACAAAAATATAATTACTTGACACATGGAAAGAATCAACATAAAACTGAGCAAATTAGAATGCTTTTTGGCTCTAAACAGAGAGTACACAGTGGTAGAATAACTGACCACTGTGACTAACCCAAAATGAAGGAAATATTTGACTATGTACAGACTCAGTGAGCAAAGCCTTGCTATTGAGAAAGGTCACTGTAGGCAGACATGGCTCTCAAGAGAAGACAGGCTATGTGCTCACTGCCCACAAAATGAGGTGGGAACTGAGCTGAACTTCCTAACCTCCTGCCAAATGCATGACCATATTAGAGACACATATTTCCCTCAGATTACACAGACTCACAAAATATCGGAAAACAAATCGAATTTTGATAAACTCCCATATCTATTGGGACACCCTTGGGACACCCCTGTACGACTCCCGGGTTGACCCGTGCCAACCAGCTGTTAGTGGCCAGGGCTCCATGTAGAACACTCCACTGGAGGTTGCCTGACCTCTTTGGTACTGGGGGTTTATAGAGACCCCTCCATCTAAAACCCACCATACTCTCCACCCCACATATCCCCTGCCTTCACTCCTGTTAGGCTCCTAATGTTCCTCACCTTAAAGCAGAGGTTGTAGAGGGCTATACCTCCCACCCCCTCAAACTCCCCCAGGCTCGGAGTGTTAAAATCTAACAAGTCCTCCAGACCCCCTTGCCAGTCCCCAGTCTCTGCCGTCACCTGCAGTGGCGGAAACGTTGGTTGCCCCTCCCCCTTTGGCCGCTCAAACACCCCCCCGCCCCCCTTACCGGCTCAGACAGTTCCTCCTGGACCTCCTCCAGGAATCTCTCCAGCAGCCTAAGAGATGTTAGTCCTGTTCGTTGTGCCAGGACTTTCAGGTCTTCCACCACTCCTCCCCCAGCAGCAGCAGGTCACCCAGCCTTAGTAAACCCGCTGCCATCAGTTGCCTCTGCAGGGTGGCCGACTGAACCGATCTCAAAGGGATAGCTGAGTTGTGGAAGGTAGGCTCCTCCCACACCCACCGCCCAGGCTCCACACCCCCTTCTCGTGTGGGCCTTAATAGCTCCCAGGCCCTCAGCACCACAGAGTAAAAATCAGAGAGACCTGCTGTACTCAGCCTCTCCAGCCTCATGAGGAACAGCTGCCGGTCCAACCCTCCACCAGCTCTCCTCAGCAGCGCGCATGCTGGTTCCCTCCAGCCAACATCAGTATGGTACAGCAGTCTCTGCACTGCCTTTAGTCGGAATGCAGCCATTCTGCACTCCAGTTCCATCAGGCCCTGTCCTCCTTCATGTACGAACATATACAACACTGCTGCCCTCAACCAGTGATGGCCCGACCAAAAAAATCCACCAGCTTGCGTTGTAGGTTTGCGAGCAGACTGGGGGGGGGGGGGGGGGGTTGAGGACAGCTAGTTTACGCCACAGGGAAGATGCCGCCAGGTTGTTGATTATAAACACCCTCCCTCTATATGACACATGGAACAGGAGCCAGTCTTGACACCACTGCCTCTGACAGCCCCTCCCAGTTCTTCCTGACCCATCTCTCTGAGCCCAGGTACACCCCCAAAATGTCAACCCCTTCCCAACCCCACTGCAAACCCCCTGGAAGCAGAGGTGGGGCCCTATCCTTCCATGCACCACAAAAAAGAGCAAACCGGAGGGGGGTTGAGGACAGCCAGTTTATGCCAGGGGCACATTCACTGGAGAAGCTCCCTCGTACACCTTCAGTCTCTAGTGCCTGCATATCCTGCCCATCCCTGACTATCACTGCTATGCCTGTCAGCACACTTCCTGAAGTCTCCTGCGTAGCAGGCCCAAAAAAGGATCAATGGCTATATGGCCTATATGTATATATATATATATATATATATATATATATATATATATATATATATATATATATATATATATATATACAGATACCTATACATATATATACCTACATATGGTGTATATAACTGCCCTGATAAAGGGCATCCTTGTCTAATGCCCTGCATCACCCAGACTGGCCTACTGAGCCCCCCTCTTACCTTGACCATACATGATGCCCCAACATACAACATCTTCACACATGCCAAAAACCTTTACCCAAACCCGAACACAGACATCACATTAACCTGTCTAGGATCAGCGTGCCGCTAGCGGCACACCCCCCCCCCCCCCACTGAAAAACCAGTGCCGCGAAATTCAAAAAAAATATTTTTTTTAAATATTTAACTTTCACACATTAAAGTCCAATACAGCTAATGAAAGACACAGATCTTGTGAATCCAGTCAACATGTCCGATTTTTAAAATGTTTTACAGGGAAGACACAATATGTAAAGATGTACATCTATTACCTAAAAACATATTAGCATAATCCACCATCTTTTATTTGTCCACCAACACCAGTAGCCATCACCAATTCGGCTAAACTAAGATATTTATAGCCCCTAACCAACAAAAAAACTCATCAGATGACAGTCTGATAACATATTTATGGTATTGGATAGGTTTTGTTAGAAAAAAGTGCATATTTCAGGTAGATGGCATAGGTTACAATTGCACCCACCGTCACAAATGGACTAGAAAAACTACATTGAGCAACGTGTTTACCTACTTACTAATCAGCAAACATTTCGTAAAAATACACAGCATACACGAATCGAAAGACACAGATCCTGTGAATACAGACAATATTTCAGATTTTCTAAGTGTCTTACAGCGAAAACACAATAAATCGTTATATTAGCATAGCACATAGCACATAGCAGCCCAGCATTGATTCTAGCCAAAGTGGGCGATAACGTCAACATCGCCAAAAATATATTAATTTTTTCACTAACCTTCTCAGAATTCTTCAGATGACACTCCTGTAACATCATATTACACAATCCATATAGAGTTTGATCAAAAATGTTTATATTTAGCCACCAAAATCATGGTTAGACAATGTGAAATGTAGCTCAGCTGGTCAGAAAATGTCCTTGCGCCACTTAGACAGTGATCTACTCTTATACATAAATACTCATAAACGTGACTAAAAAATATAGGGTGGACAGGGATTGATAGACAATTTAATTCTTAATACAATTGCGGAATTACATTTTTTAATTTATCCTTATTTTTCAATACAGTTTGCGCCAAGCGAAGCTACGTCAAAAAACATGGCGTCCTAAGCCACTAAAATGTTTCGACAGAAACACGATTTATCATAATAAAAATGTCCTACTTTGAGCTGTTCTTCCATCAGTATCTTGGGCAAAGGATCCTTTCTTGGGAGTAATCGTCTTTTGGTGGAAAGCTGTCCTCTTGCCATGTGGAAATGCCAACTGCGTTCGGGATGAACTGAAAGCGTGCCCAGCTATTCACAGCGTTAAAGAAATAAATGTCCCAAAATCGCACTAAACGGATATAAATTGCTATAAAACGCTTTAAATTAACTACCTTATGATGTTTTTAACTCCCATAATGAGTAGAAACATGACCCGAGTAATATTACCCCCTTCACTAATGCTTGGAACAGGTGCGGGCCGGTGTCCTCTAGGCGCATGACGCAGCTCCAAAAGAATGACTAGCCTCAGGGTTTTTTCATTTGTAGTGCCTGTGAACGCGCAATCGACCCCATTGAAATCGTCATCACGTAAGGGCATCCAGGGGAAGACGTAAGCAGTGTCTGTATAGTCATAGCAATAACAGTGCCCTTTTAACTGACTCCAGAACAGTGGCCAACATTTCTGAAATCTGACTCCATGTCAGGGAAATTGCTGTAGAATGGGCTCTGTTCCACTTAGAGACAAAATTTCAACTCCTATAGAAACTATAGACTGTTTTCTATCCAATATGCATATTGTACGATCAAGGATTTTGTGGGAAGCCGTTTCAAAAATTACCCGATTAGCATAAATAGTCTCAACAGCGCCCCCATCCTCAACAGGTTAAACAGATAATCATGGTCCACACTATCAAAGTTCACATTAGAAACTCTCGACAAGTCCAACATGTCCCTATTTAAGAACAAGTTGTCCGTGATTGAGCGTCCCGGTACACAATATGTCTGGTCCTTGTGTACTATAGAGTCTAGATCAGTCTGTTAGCGAGGATCTTGGCAAATATCTTGTAGTCCACTCAGAGCAATGCGACAGGCCTTCAGTTCACACGTTCACACACAAGTCTCCTTTCTTGGGCAAGAGAGTCAGAACCGCCCGACGACAGCTCGTCGCCATTCTCCTACCTTGACGCACTAACTCAACACGCAAGGCAAGTATAGTCCTATTTTTCACCAGAATTTGTTATAAAACTCCACTAGGAGTCCATCGATCCCCGGTGCTCTGGGTTACGGGTTACTGGGTTACGGCGTCTGCCAGTTCATTGGTCAACAGGGAAATGTCCATTTCATCCCCCTATGCCAGAGAGAGCTTAGAGAGTTCTGCGGAAAAAACCTAAGCACACGTAGGATCAAATAGTTCTGCCCTATACAACTCAGTATAAAACTCCACAGTCCGCTCCCGCATCTCCCCCACCACAGAGGTCACCCGTCCATTTGACAGCCGTAGACAATGCGTACCCTTTGCTTCACCGCTCTGTCTTTAAAAAGCAAAGTAGAAGGAGCTGGGAGCGTCCATCTCCTTGAGCATGGAGAACCTGGCTCTTACAAGTGCTCCCTTTGCTTTAACCTGGAAAAAACTGCCCAGGTTCCTACGTAATTCAGCTAAATTAGCCTTGGAGGCCTACAATGATTGCCTTGCCCCACCAGATCTATCTCAACCTTACTAATACTACGCTCGAGTTCCCCCAATACTCTCCTAGCCTCTGAGGATGAGAGCTGTATACAGTTGACAGAGAAGCCGAATTTGGACTTTCCCCACATCCCACCATTGACTCAGAGACTCATACTGCTCTCTTCATTGCCCCCACCTTTCCCAACAAATCTGGAAACCTAAGTGGCATCTAGTAAGAGCTTTACATTAAACTTCCAGCAGAAAGCCTGCCGAAGCCTTGGTGAAATAAACAGCCGAGCCATGGTTATGTAGTGATTTTTTTTAAAACAACCCGAGAGAGATCCCAACAGCCTATTGCTCTGATTCCTGGACATGTAAAAACCGATTGAGTCAGGCTGCACTCACCCTACTAGCCCCAAAGACCTTCACCCGTGTAATCCGTCTCGTGTTGGGATGTTTAGTTCTCCAAACATCCACTAAATCAAACTGATTAATGATGTCCCTTAACACCCCCACTGAGCCTGAATGAGGCTCCTCCCCATTTCTGTCTTTCACAAAATTACTACAAGTAGTCTACCCATACACACCCACTTTGAGGGGAAAATTTTACGGCCAGACCCCGGTTCAAAAAGGACTGCCACCCCTGCACTAACATTTGTTCCATGGCTCAGCCCCTTTCCACCATAGTCTCCAATCGACTTCATTCACCACATCACTGTGTCTCCTGCTAAAACAACACCTGCATTTATTTTGTTTTACATATTCCCCCAACAGACTCCTCTTTCCTGCATCTCAGACTCCTCTTTCCTGCATCTCTGGCTGAAGAGTCTCCATAAAAAGTGGGGAAAAAGCCAGCAAAGAAAAGAGACCAACAGCAAAGCTCAAAAAAGCCCCAGTGCCAGAAAAAAAACGATTAATCTAAACAGTGTCTGAAGGTCGACCTTTACGCACGGTTGTGACCCACTTCCTCATCCTATAACGTTCCCTGGTTGAGAGGACACCATGCCCTTAATTTTTCATAGCGTGTTGTACTGATCTAACAAACTTTCCTGGATCGCAAAAAAAAGACAGTTCACTTACCATGTACTTTGACCCATTTGCTTGATTGACTGTCAGCTCTGGACCCATTGAGGAGGAGTCTGGAAAAAAAAGACTCCTCATCATCCTCTTCCTCAGACTCACCTTCCTCCTCCTCACCTCCATCACCCTTCCTGACCACCTTCCTCTCTGGTCAGGGCCGCCCCCCCCAGCACCAGACAAAGGTCCCTTAGTGCCTTTGACAACACCAGCCTCTCCCCTCCCACCTCCTTTCTTCTTCTCCCCCTTTTTCTTCTTCTGCCTGAGTTTCTCAAGGGGGGGGGGGGGGGGGGGGGGGGGTTGTGAAACCTGACTGGAATGAGGGGTGCGATGGCGGCCATGGAACATGTCTAGGGGTGTTAATATAATATATCTGACTCATATGGAAGTATACATATACTCTTCTGTCTCCCCAACAGACACACACAGATGGGCGCACGCAAACACACAAACAGGCGCACACACAAACACACATAGGCACACAATCACATACACACACACACACACACACACACACACACACATACACACACACACACACACACACACACACACACACACACACACACACACACACACACACACACACACACACGCAAACACATCCCTTCAGACTCTTGGTCAGAGTCTAAATCAGGGAAGAGGTTTCTTTTCTTGATCCCTCTCTTCTTCCTCTACTCTCTTTTAAGGCTCCCTCAGTTTTCTCTGTGGTTCAACATCTCAACACAGGAAGAAGAGAAGGATCAAGAAAAGAAAAAGGCACTTCTTCCCTGATTTAGACTCCGTCTCCCTGATTTAGACTCTGCCTCCCTGATTTAGACTCTGTCTCCCTGATTTAGATCCTGTCGCCCTGATTTAGACTCTGTCTCCCTGATTTAGATTCTGTCTCCCTGATTTAGACTCTGTCTCCCGGATTTAGACTCTGTCTCCCGGATTTAGACTCTGTCAACCTGATTTAGACTCTGTCTCCCGGATTTAGACGCTGTCTCCCGGATTTAGACTCTGTCTCCCGGATTTAGACTCTGTCTCCCGGATTTAGACTCTGTCTCCCTGATTTAGACTCTGTCTCCCGGATTTAGACGCTGTCTCCTGGATTTAGACTCTGTCTCCCTGATTTAGACTCTGTCTCCCGGATTTAGACGCTGTCTCCCTGATTTAGACTCTGTCTCCCTGATTTAGACTCTGTCTCCCGGATTTAGACGCTGTCTCCCTGATTTAGACTCTGTCTCCCTGATTTAGACTCTGTCTCCCTGATTTAGACTCTGTCTCCCTGATTTAGACTCTGTCTCCCTGATTTAGACGCTGTCTCCCTGATTTAGATCCTGTCTCCCTGATTTGACTCTGTCTCCCGGATTTAGGGGAACAATCTCTCTCCCTGAATTAAAAGACGACTCTGTCTCGCTAATGTAGGGGAAGACTCTCTCTCACTCCCAAAGCATCAAGCAAAAGAGAGTAAAAATGTCTGACAGAACAGATGAGTAGGCTTTGGGCAAAAAGAGATGCAAACTGGTGTTGGCTAAAGCTAACATTCGCTCCCAGCTCCAGTTCCCTCCAATAATACTTCCTCTGTCTATCTTGTAGACGTGTTTGGAGAATCATCTTCATCATCCGTTAGTTTGCAAATTATTCCACTAGATGTTCCAGTTGGTGAAGTTCACATGGAATGAATGTGAACATTAACAAGAGGCTATCTTTATGGGATATAAGCTTATCTAATATTTTACAAACGTGTTAGTACAGCTGGCTTTGGAAGAGTAAAACAATTAGCATCTTCTCACAATTTATTGAAATTAATCTTTAGGAAATTGTCACGCCCTGACCTTAGAGATCCTTTTTATGTCTCTATTTTGGTTGGTCAGGGCGTGAGTTTGGGTAGGCATTCTATGTCTGGTGTTCTATGTTGTCCTTGTTTTTGTATTTCTATGTGTTTGGCCTGGTATGGTTCCCAATCAGAGGCCGCTGACTATCGTTGTCTCTGATTGAGAACCATACTTAGGTAGCCTGTTCCCACCTGTGTTGGTGGGTGGTTGTTTTCTGTTTTGTGTGTATACCTTACAGGACTGTTTTGTTCTCTCTCTTTGTTGTATTTTGTTCATTCAGTGTTCAGTTTATTTAATATCATTAAAATGAACACTTACCACGCTGCACCTTGGTCTTCTCCCGACGACGTTCGTTACAGAAATGGGTTTCTAGAGAATGTAATAATTTGTGCCTTTAAAAAAATTGTTGACTGTCATATTACTCTGAATAATATCTGACTGATAGGTGAAGCTTGATAAAAATGACATGCTTTTGTGAGAATAGTAGACTGAACAAATATATAAATGCAGCTTGTAAAGTGTTGGTCCCATATTTCATTAAATATAGGTTAAATAATTAGCGTAAATAAAAGATCCCATAAATGTTCCATACACAAAAAGCTAATTTCACTAAAATTTTGTGCACAAATTTGTTTACAACCCTGTTAGTGGGCATTTCTCCTTTGCCAAGACAATCCATTCACCTGACAGGTGTGGCATATCATTGAGTTGATTCAATAGCATGATCATTACACAGGTGGACCTTGTGCTGGGGACAATAAAAGGGCACTCTAAAATGTGCAGGTTTGTACCACAACACAACCCTCATTACCAAGTGGGCTTAGCAGTTCAGACGTATTTTTCCGTGTTGTCGTGTCGTGTCCTGTATATATATATATTTACACCTTTTCTTCACATATCTTTTATTTATTTTATTATCCAAGAACTCAACTACAAAAGCTTCCCTGCAAAAGCTTTCCTGCAACCCGCTTCACCAATTACAATAAGTACTATTTACCTCAATCTGAAATCCATCGTGGAAGATAGCCAGGGGCTAAATCAGAAGCTAGCCTGAAAGCTAATCCAGAAGCTACTCCGATAGCTAGCCAGAAGCTAATCTGTAGCTGCCCCGAAATTAGCCGGTTTGCTGGCTAGCGTTGGTGTTTCAGCTGCCCACGTTTTGCGGTCATCAGCTATTCCTCTAGCTCGATAATCTACCGGCACTTTTGTGCAACGCGACTCGGACCGGAGCATTCCGGGACTTTTTTTCTCTCAGTTTCCCCGGATTCCAACCGCAGCCTCTGGACACTTGCACCTTGATTTCGCAGCTAGCTAGCTGCATACCGTGTGACTATTGGCTTACGTCGACCCCGGAGCTAACTCAAATCATGCTGGAGCTAGCCAGCTGAGGAGTTCCATCACCATCCGGACCCGTTTCTTTGTTGCTGCTGCAGATACGGAACCCCACCGGGCCTTCACGACTGACTGCCGACGTTATCTGCCCGAGGGATTTATCCAACCGGCACCTCCGTCCCGGCGTTACCTGAACGCTCATCTGAGGCCCGCTAATCGTTAGCTGTCTTATCGGCTGCTATCTGAACAAAACCCCACTACACGGAACCTACCGACGGAAACGCACGAGGTATCTACAAACAGACCTCCATCCTATGCTGCTACCGATAGCCATATACCCGGCCAGCTGTCTGGATCGCCACGACCCCAACCAACCTCTACTCACTGGACCCTTATTTATCACTCGATTAAGCTTGCCTCTCCTTAATGTAAATATGCCTTGTCCATTGCTGTTCTGGTTAGTGTTTATTGGCTTATTTCACTGTAGAGATTCTAGCCCTGCTCTCTATACCATATCCGACCCTGCAGTTCCACCACCCACATATGCGATGACATCACCTGGTTTCAATGATGTTTCTAGAGACAAGATCTCTCTCATCATCACTCAATACCTAGGTTTACCTCCACTGTATTCACATCCTACCATACCTTTGTCTGTACATTATTCCTTTAAACTATTTTATCGCCCCCAGAAACTTCCTTTTACTCTCTGCTCTGGTAGCTCTAGGCGACCAATTCTCATAGCTTTTAGCCGTACCATTATCCTACTTCTCCTCTGTTCCTCTGGTGATGTAGAGGTGAATCCAGGCCCTGCAGTACCTGGCTCCACTCCTATTCCCCAGGCGCTCTCTTTTGATGACTTCTGTAACCGTAATAGCCTTGGCTTCATGCATGTTAACATTAGGAGCCTCCTCCCTAAGTTTGTTTTGTTCACTGCTTTAGCACACTCTACCAACCCGGATGTTTTAGCCGTGTCTGAATCCTGGCTTAGAAAGACCACCAAAAATTCAGAGATTTTTATCCCCAATTACAATATTTTCAGACAAGATAGAACGGCCAAAGGGGGCGGTGTTGCAATCTACTGCAAAGACTGCCTGCAGAGTTCTGTTATACTATCCAGGTCTGTTCCCAAACAATTTGAACTTCTACTTTTAAAAATCCACCTCTCTAAAAACAAGTCTCTCACCGTTGCCGCCTGCTATAGACCACCCTCTGCCCCCAGCTGTGCTCTGGACACTATATGTGAACTGATTGCCCCCCATCTATCTTCAGAGCTCGTGCTGCTAGGCGACCTAAATTTGAACATGCTCAACACCCCAGCCACCCTACAATCTAAGCTTGATGCCCTCAATCTCACACAAATTATTAATGAACCTACCAGGTACCACCCCAATTCCGTAAACACGGGTACCCTCATAGATATCATCCTAACAAACTTGCCCTCCAAATACACCTCTGCTGTTTTTAACCAAGATCTCAGCGATCACTGCCTCATTGCCTGCATCCGTAATGGGTCAGCGGTCAAACGACCTCCACTCATCACTGTCAAACGCTCCCTGAAACACTTCAGCGAGCAGGCCTTCCTAATTGACCTGGCCGGGGTATCCTGGAAGGATATTGATCTCATCCCGTCAGTAGAGGATGCCTGGTCATTTTTTTAAAATGCCTTCCTCACCATCTTGAATAAGCATGCCCCATTCAAGAAATTTAGAACCAGGAACAGATATAGCCCTTGGTTCTCTCCTGACCTGACTGCCCTTAACCAACAGAAAAACATCCTATGGCGTTCTGCATTAGCATCGAACAGCCCCCGTGATATGCAACTTTTCAGGGAAGCCAGAAACCAATATACACAGGCAGTTAGAACAGCCAAGGCTAGCTTTTTCAAGCAGAAATTTGCTTCCTGCAACACAAATTCAAAAAAGTTCTGGGACACCGTAAAGTCCATGGAGAATAAGAACACCTCCTCCCAGCTTCCAACCGCCCTGAAGATAGGAAACACTGTCACCACCGACAAATCCACTATAATTGAGAATTTCAATAAGCATTTTTCTACGGCTGGCCATGCTTTCCACCTGGCTACCCCTACCCGGGACAACAGCACTGCCCTCCCCTCTGCTACTCGCCCAAGCCTTCCCCATTTCTCTTTCTCCCAAATACAGTCAGCTGATGTTCTTAATGAGCTGCAAAATCTGGACCCTTACAAATCAGCCGGGCTAGATAATCTGGACCCTTTCTTTCTAAAACTATCTGCTGAAATTGTTGCCACCCCTATTACTAGCCTCTTCAACCTCTCTTTCGTGTCGTCTGAGATCCCCAAAGATTGGAAAGCAGCTGCGGTTATCCCCCTCTTCAAAGGGGGGGACACCCTTGACCCTAACTGCTACAGACCTATATCTATCCTACCCTGCCTTTCTAAGGTCTTCGAAAGCCAAGTCAACAAACAGATTACCGACCATTTCGAATCACACCACACCTTCTCCGCTATGCAATCTGGTTTCAGAGCTGGTCATGGGTGCACCTCAGCCACGCTCAAGGTCATAAACGATATCGTAACCGCCATCGATAGGAAACAATACTGTGCAGCCGTATTCATTGACCTGGCCAAGGCTTTTGACTCTGTCAATCACCACATCCTCATTGGCAGACTCGACAGCCTTGGTTTCTCTAATGATTGCCTCGCCTGGTTCACCAACTACTTCTCTGATCGAGTTCAGTGTGTCAAATCGGAGGGTCTGTTGTCCGGGCCTCTGGCAGTCTCTATGGGGGTGCCACAGGGTTCAATTCTTGGACCGACTCTCTTCTCTGTTTACATCAATGATGTCGCTCTTGCTGCTGGTGATTCTCTGATCCACCTCTACGCAGACGACACTATTCTGTATACTTCTGGCCCTTCTTTTGACACTGTGTTAACAACCCTCCAGGCGAGCTTCAATGCCATACAACTCTCCTTCCGTGGCCTCCAACTGCTCTTAAATACAAGTAAAACCAAATGCATGCTCTTCAACCGATCGCTGCCTGCTCCTGCCCGCCTGTCCAACATCACTACTTTGGACGGCTCTGACTTAGAATATGTGGACAACTACAAATACCTAGGTGTCTGGTTAGACTGTAAACTCTCCTTCCAGACCCACATCAAACATCTCCAATCCAAAGTCAAATCTAGAATTGGCTTCCTATTCCGCAACAAAGCATCCTTTACTCATGCTGCCAAACATACCCTTGTAAAACTGACCATCCTACCAATCCTCGACTTCGGTGATGTCATTTACAAAATAGCCTCCAAAACCCTACTCAATAAATTGGATGCAGTCTATCACAGTGCCATCCGTTTTGTCACCAAAGCCCCATATACTACCCACCACTGCGACCTGTACACTCTCGTTGGCTGGCCCTCGCTTCATACTCGTCGCCAAACCCATTGGTTCCAGGTCATCTACAAGACCCTGCTAGGTAAAGTCCCCCCTTATCTCAGCTCGCTGGTCACCATAGCAGCACCTACCCGTAGCACGCGCTCCAGCAGGTATATCTCTCTAGTCACCCCCAAAACCAATTCTTCCTTTGGACGCCTCTCCTTCCAGTTCTCTGCTGCCAATGACTGGAACGAACTACAAAAATCTCTGAAACTGGAAACACCTATCTCCCTCACTAGCTTTAAGCACCAGCTGTCAGAGCAGCTCATAGATTACTGCACCTGTACATAACCCATCTACAATTTAGCCCAAACAACTACCTCTTTACCTACTGTATTTATTTATTCATTTATTTTGCTCCTTTGCACCCCATTATTTCTGTCTCTACTTTGCACTTTCTTCCAATGCAAACCAACCATTCCAGTGTTTTTTTTAGTTTTTATTTTACTTGCTGTGTTGTACTCACTTCGCCTCCATGGCCTTTTTATATTTTTATTTATTTATACATATATCTGTTTGCCTTCACCTCCCTTATCTCACCTCACTTGCTCACATTGTATATAGACTTTTTTTTTTTTCTATTTTTTTTTTTTTTTTTTCACTGTATTATTGACTATATGTTTGTTTTTACTCCATGTGTAACTATGTGTTGTTGTATGTGTCGAACTGCTTTGCTTTATCTTGGCCAGGTCGCAATTGTAAATGAGAACGTGTTCTCAATTTGCCTACCTGGTTAAATAAAGGTTAAATAAATAAAATAAATAAAAACACAACGCGAGCGATTATACAATGCTGGCATGTTGACTTCAGGATTCTCCTATAGAGAGAGAGAGAGAGAGAGAGAGAGAGAGAGAGAGAGAGAGAAAAATAATCTTAAATTCACACAGGACAAGACAGGAGAAATGCTCCAGATATAACAGACTGACCCTAGCCCCCCGACACATAATCTATAGCAGCATAAATACTGGAGGCTGAGACAGGAGGGGTCAGGAGACACTGTGGCAGGCCCCCGGACAGGGCCAAACAAGCATCGTCCTGATTGGAGGAGTCATCGTCCTTACCAGGGTCTTGACCTGACTGCAGTTCGGCATCCTAACCGAGTCCAGTTGGCAAATGCTCACCTCCAGATGGCCACTGGCATGCTGGAGAAGTGTGCTTTTCACGGGTGATGATGATGATGTTGTGTGGGTGAGAGGTTTACTGATGTCAACATTTTGAACAGAATGCCTCATGGTGGCAATGAGGTTATGGTGTGGGCAGGCAGGCAGGCATAAGCACAGACAACTAACACAATTGCATTTGGAATGAACAGAGATACTGTGATGAGATCCAGAGGCCCATTGTCGTGCCATTCATCCACTGCCATCACCTCATGTTTCAGCATGATAATGCACAGCCCCATGTCGCAAGGATCTGCACACAATTCCTGGAACCTGAAAATGTCCCAGTTCTTGCATACTCATCAGATATGTCAGCCATTGAGCATGTTTAGGATGCTCTGGATTGACGTGTACAATAGCGTGTTCCATTTCCCGCCAATATCCAGCAACTTCGGACAGCCATTGAAGAGGAGTGAGACAGCATTCCACAGGCCACAATCAACAGCCTGATCAACTCTATGTGAAGGAGAAGTGCCACGCTGCAAAAGGCAAATGATGGTCACACCAGATAATGACTGGATTTCTGATTCATGCCCTCCTTTTTTTTTAAAGTTATCTTTGACCAACAGATGCATATCTGTATTCCCAGTCATGTGAAATCCATAGATTAGGGCTGAATACATTTATTTCAATTGAGTGATTTCCTTAAATGAACTGTTACTCATAAAAAATCACTGAAATTGTTGCATGTTGCATTTACATTTTTGTTCAATGTAGAACGTTTGTTCTAATGGCCTTTATACAGTACCAGTTTGTTCTACAAGTCAAACGTTCGGACACACCGACTCATTCAAGGGTTTTTCATAATTTTTACTATTTTCTACATTTTACAATAATAGTGAAGACATTAAAACTATGAAATAACACATATGGAATCATGTAGTAACCAAAAAAGTGTTTAACACCTCTTGCCTTGACAGCTTTGCACACTCTTGGTATTCTCTCAACCAGCTTCACCTGGAATGCTTTTCCAAAAGTCTTGAAAGAGTTCCCACATATGCTGAGCACTTGTTGGCTGCTTTTCCTTCACTCTGCTGTCAAAATCATCCCAAACCATCTCAATTGAGTTGAGGTTGGTTGATTGTGGAGGCCAGGTCATCTGATGCAGCACTCCATCATTCTACTTCTTGGTCAAATAGCCCTTATACATCCTGGAGGTGTGTTGGGTCATTGTTCTGTTGAAAAAAAAATTATAGTCCCACTAAGCACAAACCAGATGGGATGACGTATAACTGCAGAATGCTGTCATAGCCATGCTGGTTAAGTATGTCTTGAATTCGAAAGAAATCACCAACAGGGTCACCAGGAAAGCACTCCCACACCATCACACCTCCTCCTCCATGCTTCACGGTGGAAACCACACATGCGGAGATCATCCATTCACCTACTCTGCCTCTAACAACGACAAGGCGGTTGGAACCAAAAATCTCAAATTTGGACTCATCAGACCAAAGGACAGATTTCCACCGGTCGAATGTTCATTGATCGTGTTTCTTGGCCCAAACAGATCTCTTCTTATTATTGTTAATGTTTAGGCCGATGTATGTATAGTTTTTTGTGTGCTCTAGAGCAACGGTGTCTAGATAGAATTTGTATACGTTGTCCTGGGAACTGGACCTTTTTTGCAACACCATTTTTTTTAGTCTTACTGAGATTTACTGTCAGGGTTCAGTTCTGACAGAATCTGTGCAGAATATCTAGGTGCTGCTGTAGGCCCTCCTTTGTTGGGGACAGAAGCACCAGATCATCAGCAACAGTAGACATTTGACTTCACATTCTCTCTCCCCCTTCCGGCCCCCTCACAGCCCCCCCCTTTCAGGCCCCCTCACCGCCCCCACATCCCCTTCCGGCCCCCTCACAGCCACCACCCCCCCCCCCCCCCCCCCCCCCCCTTCAGGCCCCCTCATCGCCCCCACATCCCCTTCCGGCCCCCTCACAGCCACCCCCCCCCCCCCCCCCCCCCCCCCCTTCAGGCCCCCTCACCGCCCCCACATCCCCTTCCGGCCCTGGCCTCACACCAAACATATCCCTTCTAATACATCTACACTGCTAACACCATAACCCAGTAGCTAAGTACACACACGCATGCACACACACACACACACACGCACGCACACACACACACACACACACACAGACACACACAGACACACACAGACACACACACACACACACACACACACACGGTTAACTGTCCTTCCAGCCACAGAGCTACTGGGCTAACAATCTCTCACTGACAAATCTATTGAAACCTCGGCTGCATTCCAATTCTTTACCATTCTAACAGAGTTGTTTACTTGTTGACGTTCTATATATGGACCCTTGTCCCTATCCACAATGAAAGTGACTGTACTGTGGCTTGATGATACAACTCTCTCCACTATGACACTAGAATCTCCTACCGACCAATAGAGATACAACTCTCTCTACTATGACACTAGAATCTCCTACCGACCAATAGAGATACAACTCTCTCTACTATGACACTAGAATCTCCTTCCGACCAATAGCGATACAACTCTCTCCACTATGACACTAGAATCTCCTACCGACCAATAGAGATACAACTCTCTCCACTATGACACTAGAATCTCCTTCCGACCAATAGCGATACAACTCTCTCCACTATGACACTATAATCTCCTACCGACCAATAGAGATACAACTCTCTCCACTATGACACTAGAATCTCCTTCCGACCAATAGAGATACAACTCTCTCCACGATGACACTAGAATCTCCTACCGACCAATAGAGATACAACTCTTTCCACGATGACACTAGAATCTCCTACCGACCAATAGAGATACAACTCTCTCCACTATGACACTAGAATCTCCTACCGACCAATAGAGATACAACTCTCTCCACGATGACACTAGAATCTCCTACCGACCAATAGAGATACAACTCTCTCCACGATGACACTAGAATCTCCTACCGACCAATAGCTATAGTGATATAACTCTCCACAGTCAAGAAAGAAAATGGTTTGGTATTCGCTGGCTAGTTTAAATAGAAGACCGACTACTTTTATCGACTATCAGAAATAGAACTCTCTCCAATAACCACACAAAGTAAAGTCACATGTTCACTGTCACAGAATGAAGCAAATGTCAATGTCAAGAGGTTCAAAAGAAGCTAACGTCACCGAGAAGAGGAGAGGCGGTCTGGACAGAAGATGGCTGCCTCGAGTGGTCAGACAACAACAAAAACTTTACAAAGCAGTAATAACAAAACTCACATGGAACCATAGCAGGGAGCTCACAGTCCTCTGCTCAAAGGGCCGGATAGGAGCAGAAAATGACCAGATCCACAGCATTAGTTGACAGTGATGAAAACCGAGTGCTACATTTTCCTTTAGGATTTTCTGGAAGTTTATGATAGTTTTGTTCTATAAAAAAAAATGGAGGCTTAGATTTCTTCCTGGGCAGGTGCATATAATCTGTGGAACAGATGGAAAAGAAAGAAAGAAAGAAAGAAAGAAAGAAAGAAAGAAAGAAAGAAAGAAAGAAAGAAAGAAAGAAAGAAAGAAAGAAAGAAAGAGAGAGAGAGAGAGAGAGAGAGAGAGAGAGAGAGAGAGAGAGAGAGACCGATAGAGAGAGAGAGCGCAAGAGGTCGTTTATCAGATGTTGGCAGAGCGAAGCAGAGAGTAAAGCAGAGGAGAGTAGAGTAGGGTAACAGTGGATCGATAAGGCTTTAGCCAAACACAGAAAGACAATACCTGGATGCTTGCCTGCCTCCACCCTCCATTCTCGCTCCCATTGATCTTCATTACTACCTCTCCCTGAATTGGACTGGACTGGACTAGACTAGAGGAGAGGAGAGGAGACATGGTGATGCATGAGCAGGGTTGTACTTCTGAACACAGACATAGTGGTTCACCTCACACACCTCACCACTCATACACACCTAGACAGACAGCAGGTGACGAACAACCTTGGCTGGAACCTGATGTCTACCTTTAGCTTCCCCCGGAGCTGATACCTCAACGTTAGCTTAGCGAGATAGCACAGGTTGGTGGGATGCAGAACCCACATCAACACACTCCTTCATGCATCACAATCCATCTAGCTTCATTTTAAACCAGCCATTTAAAAAAAAAACATTTAACTCATAAGAAATCAACTAACCTCTTCAAACCTGCTCGAATTTACATCTTTCAATCTAAAACGTTACATATCCCCGGTCAAACGTTATTAGCATCTAATTCATTACATGCTTCTAAAGGAAAAAAACATTCCAAACATCATCAAAACCACTATTTTCAATATTTTCACTGACTGAAGAACCTCACATTGGCTCATGATACTTCAGTCCCTGGCTGGACAATGTTATTATTGTCTCTCCAAGAGAAGCTTTTAATCCACCACTGTGAAAACAAGAGAGGGAGAGAGAGAGAGAGGCAGAGAGAAAGAGAGTGACAGAGACACAGAGACAGACAGAGAGACAGAGACAGAGACAGAGACAGAGACAGAGACAGACAGACAGAGACAGACAGACAGACAGACAGACAGACAGACAGAGAGAGAGAGAGACACAGAGACACAGAGACACAGAGACACAGAGACACAGAGACAGACAGAGACAGAGACAGACAGACAGACAGACAGACAGACAGACAGACAGACAGACAGACAGACAGACAGACAGACAGACAGACAGAGAGAGAGAGAGAGAGAGAGAGAGAGAGAGAGAGAGAGAGAGAGAGAGAGCTGGAATGAAGGAGTGAGTGAATGAATGGAAGGTGTTTTATTGAATAGCTGAAGATCCCAGATGTTACTCTCTCAGTGACTAAGGCCCTGCGTGTCCCCAGGCACTCTGGTTGATGACTTCTGTAGGCAGCCAGGAGAGCGGAGGCAGCAGGAGAAAGGAACCAGCGGTATGAGGGAATACGGTTGGCAAGGAAACCCGAGAGGCAGCCCCAGTAGGGGGGGGACGGGGGGGCACACGGGGCGATTGGCGGAGTCAGGTAGGAGACCTGAGCTAAATCCCCGTGCTTACCGTGGCGAGCGTCGTACTGGTCAGGCACCGTGCTGGTCAGGCACGTGCACCGTGCTCTCCAGGTCTCCAGTGCGTCTCCTCGGCCCGGGTTATCCTG
Organism: Salvelinus fontinalis; assembly: GCF_029448725.1. Classification (NCBI taxonomy): domain Eukaryota; kingdom Metazoa; phylum Chordata; class Actinopteri; order Salmoniformes; family Salmonidae; genus Salvelinus; species Salvelinus fontinalis. The sequence continues at coordinate 6,122,779 of NC_074696.1, forward strand.
TGCCAGCTCTGCACACTGTGTCTCCAGTACGTCTGCACAGCCCAGTGCGTCCTGTGCCTGCGCCCCACACGTGCAGGGCCAAAGTCACCATACAGCCAGGACGGGTTGTGCAGGCTCTTTGCTCGAGACCTCCAGTGCGCCTCCACGGCCCAGTGTATCCAGTGCCTCGGCCAAGGACAAGGCCCCTTGCATGTCTCCCCAGCCTGGTGAGTCATGTGCCTGTGCTAAACTCTAACCCTCATGCATGCCTCCCCAGCCTGGTGAGTCATGTGCCTGTGCTAAACTCTAACCCTCATGCATGTCTCCCCAACCTGGTGAGTCCTGTGCCTTCTCCCAGAGAGAAGCCTCCAGTGATTCTCCATGGCGCGAAGTCTCCAGTGATCATCCATGGCACGAGGCCTCCTGTGATAATCCATGGCACGAGGTCTCCGGTGGTGATCCATGGCACGAGGCCTCCAGTGAGGATCCATGGCACGAAGCCTCCAGTGAGGATCGATGGCACGAACCCTCCAGTGAGGAGTTATGGCACGAGGCCTCCAACGAAGGACGCCAGTCCGGAGCCTCCAGCAACGCCCTCCTGTCCGGAGCAGCTAGAGTCTCCCTCCTGTCCGGAGCAGCCAGAGTCTCCCTCCTGGTCCGGAGCAGCCAGAGTCTCCCTCCTGGTCCGGAGCAGCCAGAGTCTCCCTCCTGGTCCGGAGCAGCCAGAGTCTCCCTCCTGGTCCGGAGCAGCCAGAGTCTCCCTCCTGGTCCGGAGCAGCCAGAGTCTCCCTCCTGGTCCGGAGCAGCCAGAGTCTCCCTCCTGGTCCGGAGCAGCCAGAGTCTCCCTCCTGGTCCGGAGCAGCCAGAGTCTCCCTCCTGGTCCGGAGCAGCCAGAGTCTCCCTCCTGTCCGGAGCAGCCAGAGTCTCCCTCCTGTCCGGAGCAGCCAGAGTCTCCCTCCTGGTCCGGAGCAGCCAGAGTCTCCCTCCTGTTCGGAGCAGTCAGAGTCTCCCTCCTGTCCGGAGCAGCCAGAGTCTCCCTCCTGTCCAGGGCAGCCAGAGTCTCCCTCCTGCCCGCTGCGAGGGTCCCTGGTCCGGGGTCAGCGGCAAGGGTCCAGAGTCGCCACCTAAGTGGGCCAAGACTAAGGTGGAGCGGGGTCCACGTCCCGCACCAGAGCCGCCACCGCGGTGAAATGCCCACCCAGACCCTCCCCTATTGGTTCAGGTTTTGCGGCCGGAGTCCGCACCTTTGGGGGGGGCTACTGTCACGCCCTGACCGTAGATTGCTTTGTATATTTCTATTTTTAGTTTGGTCAGGGTGTGATGTGGGTGGGTATTCTATGTCTGGGTATTCTATGTTGTAGGTCTAGGTTTTCTGTTTCTTGTTTAGTGTTTTGTTTCACCTTTCAGGACTGTTCGTTTGTCGTTTTTGTTGTTTGTCAAGTGTTTTCGTATATATTTTTTTTTAAAAGACCACTTACCACGCTGCACCTTGGTCCTCCTCTCCTTCTCCAGACGACAATCGTTACAAGAACTGTCGTTTTAGAGGGATGAACTGTGGTTTTAGAGGGTAGAACTGGTGATTTACAGTTGGTTTGATCTCCCCGGGATAATGTAGGCACAGGATGTTACAGATCAATCTATGTGATGAAGGACACTGCGCGTGTGTGTGTGTGTGTGTGTGTGTGTGTGTGTGTGTGTGTGTGTGTGTGTGTGTGTGTGTGTGTGTGTGTGTGTGTGTGTGTGTGTGTGTGTGTGTGTGTGTGTGTGTGTGTGTGTGTTTGTGCACATGCGTCTTTGCACGTGTGTCTGTGTTTGTTTTGGGGATTTTACTGTCCTCACGGGGACCAAAATTAATGACAGTTTTCGGAGTTACCTGACATTCATTCTGGGGATTTTGAGTGAAATGTCTTACGGCAAACAAATATCATTAGCATCATAAACGTGGAATCGGTCAGGAAACACACCTCCAAGACAGAAATCTTGTTATTTTTATGTGCTATAGAGCAACAGAAAAACCAATCGACGTGTTCAGTGGCTGTTTAATGTCAGGTTTAAATCAAATCAAGTGTTATTTGTCACATACACCAAATACAACAGGTATAGGCCTTACCGTGAAATGATTACTCACGAGCACTTAACCAACAATGCAGTTCAAGAAATAGAGTTAAGAAAATATTTACCAAATAAACTATAGTAAAAAAAAAGTACAAAAAGTAACACAATAAAATAACAATAACGAGGCTTTATACAGGGGCTACAGGGGCTACCGGCACTGAGTCAATGTGCGAGGACACAGGTTAGTCGAGGTAATTTGTACATGTAGGTAGGGGCAAAGTGACTATGCATAGATAATAAACAGCGAGCAGCAGCAGTGTAAAAACAAGGGGTGTCAATGTAAACATAAAAGGCATTTAGCTCATCTGGTAGACTCGCGTCTCTGGGCAGCTCGCGGCTGGGTTTCCCTTTGTAGTTCGTAATAGTTTTCAAGCTTTGTATGCATCTTCATGTGTGGAGTAAAGGTTGTCTAGAGTTTTTTTTTCCTCTGGCTGCACATGTGACATGCTGGTAGAAATGAGGTAAAACAAATTTAAGTTTGCCTGCATTAAAGTCCCCGGCCACTAGGAGCGCCGCTTCTGGATGAGCATTTTGTTGTTTGCTTATGGCAAAACGCTCGTTGAGTGTGGTCTTGGTGCCAGCATCAGTTTGTAGTGGTAAATAGATGGCTACGAATAATATAGATGAGATCTCTCTTGGTAGATAGTGTGGTCTACAGCTTATCATGAGGTATTCTACCTCGGGGGAGCAATACCTCGAGACTTCTTCTTTAGTTTTAGACATCATACACCAGCAGGTATAGACAAATAGACACAGACCCCCCGCCCCTCGTCTTACCAGACGTAGCTGCTCTGTCCTGCCGAAACACAGAGAAGCCATCTGTGTGTCAACTTCAGCAGGTTTGTAAAATGGCTTGAGCTATATTAGGCTTTATTATTTATTTATTAGTTGAGTGACAACCAATAGAATTTGCTAAGTTATCTTTATAAAATGTGGTGTTGACAACTTTCAAATGATGTTCTGCTTACAAAGGGATCATTAAGTCTTCATACTGCCTTCATAAGGACTACATAAGTGTGTTACAAAGCATCTATAACCGTATGTCATGCTTTATAAAGGGTTCATAAATGTGGCATAACTGCGTGACATAATCACCAATGTCAAATGTAACATAACCCACTACATCAAATATATAATCATGCACTTTATGAAGGGGGACATTTTGTGCTGAAGGATGGCACAAGCTCTGAAGTGAAGTCATGTATGTCACGTTATACCTAATATCATTCAAAGACAATCCACCCAACACACCAAATGTGGCCTTCAATAGTTAGGGTTTTGTTTAAAACCACCATTTGAAGAAGACACATTGTAGAAATGGGCAGGGTTTAGCCGCATGTTTTACTTTGACTGTGTTAAGTAGCGACGACGACAAATATTTTACTCAGTAATGTCACTCCTATAGAATTCTATGGTCCCATTACGACCCACTCTGAATGGCTGATATACCTGTGCTGTTTGTGCAAATAGCCTGGGGATGACGTTACACCTGAAAACATAGAAACATAAAGAAATTGAAATTGAAAGTGTCTTTCTTCTGGAACCAAGTTCCTCAGTACACACACACACACACACACACACACACACACACACACACACACACACACACACACACACACACACACACACACACACACACACACACACACACACACACACACACACACACAACGACGAACCATACGGCGTGGTGCAGTTAGTTCTTTGAAACTTTCATCCACTCCCCCGCTGAAAAAAAAATCTGCCATTAAATGTTGGCACCATTGTAACAGGTTGTAATCAAGCCCAGCGTGGGATCAGCATGGCAACAGAAGAGGAACAGAGGAGGAATACATGGTGCGGTAGTCGAAGATCGGACTACTCCAAATCTGACGCACACACACAAACACACACACACACACACACACACGCACACACACAAACACACACACACAAACACACACACACACACACACACGCACACACACAAACACACACACACAAACACACACACACACACACACACACACACACACACACACAAACACACACACACACACAAACACAAGCATCGCAAGAGTTCCTCTGTCCAGTGTCTGTGTTCTTCTGCACATCTTAATCTTTTGTTTTCAGTCTGACATATTTTCTTTAAGCATTTTTTATTTCACCTTTATTTCACCTTTATTTAACCAGGTCGGCTAGTTGAAAACAAGGTCTCATTTACAACTGCGACTTGGCCAAGGCAAAGCAAAGCAATGTGACACAAACAACAACACAGAGTTACACATAAACAAACGTACAGTCAATAACACAATAGAACAATCTGTATATAGTGTGTGCAAATGAAGTAAGGAGGTAAGGCAATGAATAGGCCATAGTGGCGAAGTAATTACAATATAGAAATGAACACTGGATTGATAGATGTGCAGATGAGGATGTGCTAGTAGAAATACTGGTATGCAAAAGAGCTGAACATTTAAAAAAAAAAATATATATATATACAGTATATGGGAAAAAGTAGGTAGCTGGTTGGTTGGGTGGGCTTTTTACAGATGGGCTGTGTACAGCTGCAGCGATCGGTAAGCTGCTCTGACAGCTGATGCTTAAAGCTAGTGAGGGAGATATAAGTCTCCAACTTCAGTGATTTTTGCAATTCGTTCCAGTCAATGACAGCAGAGAACTGGAAGGACAGGCGGGCAAAGAGGTGTTGGCTTTGGGGATGACCAGTGAAATATACCTGCTGGAGCCCGTGCTACGGGGGAGTGTTGCTATGGTGACCAGTGAGCTGAGATAAGGCAGAGCTTTACCTAGCAGAGACTTATAGATGACCTGGAGCCAGTGGGTTTGGCGATGAATATGTAGCGAGGACTAGCCAACGAGAGCATACAGGTCGCAGTGGTGGTTTGGTATATGGGGCTTTGGTGACAAAACGGACGGCACTGTGATAGACTGCATCCAATTTGCTGAGTAGAGTGTTGGAGGCTATTTTGTAAATGACATTGCCGAAGTCAAGGATCGGTAGGATAGTCAGTTTTACTAGGGTATGTTTGGCAGTGAGAGTGAAGGCTTTGATGCGAAATAGGCAGCCGATTTTAGATTTCATTTTGGATTGGAGAACCTTAACTTCTCTGGGATATGTGGGACGCTAACGTCCCACTTGGCCAAAAGCAAGTAAAAATGGAGAGCGCCAAAGTCAAATAAATTACTATAAAAATCAAACTTTCATGAAATCACACATGAAAGAGACCAAATTAAAGCTACACTTGTTGTAAATCCAGCCAACGTGTCAGAATTCAAATAGGCTTTCGGGGGAAAGCAAACAATGCTATTATCTGAGGATATCAACAGAGTAAACAAAGAGAGAGAAGCATATTTCAACCCTGCAGGCGCGACACAAAACGCAGAAATAAAAATATAATTCATGCCTTAACTGACGAGCTTCTGTTGTTGGCACTCCAATATGTCCCATAAACATCAGAAATGGTCCTTTTGCTCGATTAATTCCGTCGATATATATCCAAAATGTCCATTTATTTGGCGCGTTTGATCCAGAAAAACACCGGTTCCAACTTATGCAACGTGACTACAAAATATCTCAAAAGTTACCTGTAAACTTTGCCAAAACATTTCAAACTACTTTGTAATACAACTTTAGGTATTTTTTAACATAAATAATCGATAAAATTGAAGACTGGATGATCTGTGTTCAATAGAGGATTAAAACAAACTTTAGCTAGCTTTCTGGTCACGTGCCTCTAACTAACAGTACACCTCAAGTGACCCTCGTTCAGGGTGGCCGTACTTCTTCATTACATAAAGGAAAAAACCTCAACCAATTTCTAAAGACTTTTGACATCCAGTGGAAGCGGTAGGAACTGCAAGAATGTCAATTAGAAATCTGTATTCCCAATGAAACCTCAATGAAAAGAGAGTGGCCTCAAAAAATAAAATCTGAATGGTTTGTCCCCAGGGTTTTGCCTGCTAAATAAGTTTTGTTATACTCACAGACATGATCCAAACAGTTTTAGAAACTTCAGAGTGTTTTCTATCCAAATCCACTTATAATGTGCATATCTTATCTTCTGGGGATGAGTAGCTGGCAGTTGAATTTGGGTATGCTTTTCATCCAAACGTGAAAATGCTGCCCCCTATCCTAGAGAAGTTCATTTGAGTCTGGAAGGAGAGTTTACAGTCTAGCCAGACACCTAGGAATTTATAGTTGTCCACATGTTCTAAGTCAGAATCGTCCAGAGTAGTGATTCTAGTCTGGCGGGCGGGTGTGGGCAGTGATCGCTTGAAGAGAATGCATTTCATTTTACTAGCGTTTAAGAGCAGTTGGAGGCCACGGAAGGAGTGTTGTATGGCATTGAAGCTCATCTGGAGGTTAGTTAACACAGTGTCCAACGAAGGGCCAGTATACTGAATGGTGTCGTCTGCGTAGAGGTGGATCAGAGAATCACCAGCAACAAAAGCGACATCATTGATATATACAGAGAAAAGTGTCAGCCCGAGAATTGAACCCTGTGGTACCCCCACAGAGACTACCAGAAGTAGTTAGTAAACCTGGCGAGGCAGTCATCAGAGAAACCAAGGCTGTTGAGTCTGCCTATAAGAATATGGTGAATGACAGAGTCGAAAGCCTTGGCCAGGTCAATGAAGACGGCTGCACAGTACTGTCTTTTATCGATGGCCGTTATGATATCATTTTGGGCCTTGAGCTTGGCTGAGGTGCACCCGTGACCAGTTCGGAAACCAGTTTGCGTAGCGGAGAAGGTACGCTGGGATTCAAAATGGTCGGTGATCTGTTTGTTCACTTGGCTTTCGAAGACTTTAGAAAGGCAGGGCAGGATGGATATAGGTCTGTAACAGTTTGGGTCTAGAGTGTCACCCCCTTTGAAGAAGGGGATGACCGCGGCGGCATTACAATCTTTAGGAATCTCAGACGACACGAAAGAGAGGTTGAAAAGGCTGGTAATAAGGGTTGCATCAATGTCGGTGAATAATTTTAGGAAGAAAGGGTCCAGATTGTCTTGCCCAGCTGATTTGCAAGGGTTCAGATTTTGCAGCTCTTTCAGAACATCAGCTACATGGATTTGGGTGAAGGAGAAGCGGGGGGCGTGGCTTGGGTCAGTTGCTGCGGGGGATGCAGAGCTGTTGGTGAAGGAGAAATGGGGAAGGCTTGGGCGAGTTGCTCTGGGGGGTGCAGTGCTGTTGACCGGGGTTGGGGTAGCCAGGTAGAAATCATGGCCAGCCGTAGAGAAATGCTTACTAAAATTCTCGATTATCGTGGATTTATCGGTGGTAACAGTGTTTCCTAGCGTCAGTGCAGTAGGCAGCTAGGAGGGGGTGCTCTTATTCTCCATGGACTTTACATTGTCCCAAAACTTTTTGGAATGCAGGATGCAAATTTCTGTTTGAAAAAGCTAGCCTTTGCTTTCCTAACTGACTGTGTATATTGGTTCCTGATTTCACTGAACAGTTGCATATCGCGGGTACTATTCGATGCTAGTACAGTATGCCACAGGATGTTTTTGTGCTACTTGAGGGCAGTCAGGTCTGGAATGAACCAAGGGCTATGTCTGTCCTTAGTTTAAAAAAAATTGAAAGCGGCATGCTTATTTAAGATGGTGAGGAAAGCACTTTTAAAGAACAACCAGGCATCCTCTACTGACGGGATGAGGTCAATATCCTTCCAGGATACCCGGGCTAGGTCGATTAGAAAGGCCTGCTCGCAGAAGTGTTTTAGGTTACGTTTGACAGTGATGAGAAGTGGTCGTTTGACCGCATCTCATAACGGATTCAGGCAATGAGGCAGTGATCTGGGTATGCTCACTGAATGAGGCAGTGATCGCTGAGATCTTGGTTGAAAACAGCAGAGGTGTATTTAGAGGGCAAGTTGGTCAGGATGATATCTATGAGGGTGCCCATGTTTACGGATTTGAGGTTGTACCTGGTAGGTTCCTTGATAATTTGTGTGAGATTGAGGGCATCTAGTTTAGATTGTAGGACGGCCGGGGTGTTACAACCTGTTTGGGATAGGGGGCAGCATTTTCACATTCGGATGAAAAGCGTGTCCAGAGTAAACTTCCTACTCAGGCCCAGAAGCTAATATATGCATAGTATTAGTAGATTTGGATAGAAAACACGCTGATGTCTGTGAGTATAACAGAATTCATATGGCAGGCAAAAACCTAAGAAAAATCCAACCAGGAAGTAGGAAATATGAGGTTTGTAGTTTTTCAACTCATTGCCTTTCTAATATACAGTGTCTATGGGGTCATATTGCACTTCCTAAGGCTTCCACTAGATGTCAACAGTCTTTAGAACCTTGTTTCAGGCTTCTACTGTGAGGGAGGGGGAATGAGAGTTGTGTCATCCAGGGGTCTGGCAGAAGGCTATGAGCTGGTCACGCGCGTAGCCGTGAGAGCAACCTGCGTTCCATTGCATTTCTAAAGACAAAGGAATTGTCCGGTTGAAACATTATTGAATATTTATGTTAAAAACATCCTAAAGATTGATTCTATACATCGTTTGAGATGTTTCTAGGAACTGTAATAAAACTTTTTGGACATTTCGTCTGAACTTTTGCCTGAACTGGATTTGTGAACTAAATGCGCTAACAAAAAGGAGGTATTTGGACATAAATTATGGACTTTATAGAACAACAAAAAACATTTCTTGTGGAACTGTGATTCCTGGGAGTGAATTCTGATGAAGATCATCAAAGGTACGTGAATATTTATAACGCTATTTCTGACTTTTACTGACTCCACAACATGGTGGGTATCTGTATGGCTTGTTTTTTGTGTCTGAGCGCCGTACTCAGATTATTGCACGGTGTGCTTTTTCCGTAAAGTTTTTTTAAATCTGACACAGCAGTTGCATTAAGGAGAAGTATATATTTAATTTAATTTCATATTTAAAACTATGTCAAAGTTTATGATGAGTATTTCTTTAACTTTTTATGGCTGCAGGGGCAGTATTGAGTAGCTCTGATTAAAGGTGCCCATTTCAAACGGCCTCGTACTCAATTCTTGCTCGTACAATATGCATATTATTATTACTATTGGATAGAAAACACTCTCTAGTTTCTAAAACCGTTTGAATTATATCTGTGAGTCAAACAGAACTCATTTGGCATAAACTTCCTGACCAGGAAGTGGAAAGTCTGAAATCGATGCTCTGTTCTACTTCCTGCCTATACATGGGCATGATACGTAAGAGTATACGTGCACTTCATAGACCTTCCCCTGGATGTCAAGAGGCTGTGAGAGACGAAATTTTGTGTTTATCTTGGTCTGATTTGGAATACAAGCTCTTTGTATGACGTGTCCCTCATTTCCGGTAATCTTGGGAGCGCGAGGTGGACAGTGGGATTGCCGTCTGTTTAGCTGCCGTTATGGACGACTACTATCTCCGGCTCTGATTTTATTTGATACATGTGACCATATCATCGTAAGGTATGTTTTTTTCAATATAGTTTAATCAGATTATTGAAATTTTTTCGGGAGTTTTGCCGTGTTCCGTTCTCTGACTTTGTTGATGATGGAGAACCGTGCCACTTGCTAAATCAAGAGGGAATGTTGCCGTTCTAAATCCAAACAACGATTGTTCTGGACAAGGACCCCTTGTCCAACATTCTGATGGAAGATCAGCAAAAGTAAGAAACATTTTATGATGCTATTTCATATATCTGTCGTAGATGTGAACTAGTCGTCGGCGCCCAAGTGTTTCTGGCTATTGTGCTAAGCTAATATAACACTACATTTTGTTTTCGCTGTAAAACACTTAATAAATCGGAAATATTGGCTGGAATCACAAGATGCCTGTCTTTCATTTGCTGTACACTATGTATTTTTCAGAAATGTTTTATGATGAGTAATTAGGTATTTGACGTTGGTGTCTGTAAGTTTTATGGCTGCTTTCGGTGCAATTTCTGATTGTAGCTGCAATGTAAAACTATGATTTATACCTGAAATATGCACATTTTTCTAACAAAACAAATGCTATACAATAAATATGTTATCAGACTGTCATCTGATGGAGTTGTTTCTTGGTTAGTGGCTATTTATATCTTTATTTGGTTGAATTTGTGATAGCTACTGATGGAGTAAAAAACTGATGGAGTAAGAAAAGTGGTGTCTTTTGCTAACGTGGTTAGCTAATAGATTTACATATTGTGTCTTCCCTGTAAAACATTTTAAAAATCAGAAATGATGGCTGGATTCACAAGATGTGTATCTTTCATCTGGTGTCTTGGACTTGTGATTGTCACGTTCCTGACCTGTTTTATGTTATTTTTGTATGTGTTTAGTTGGTCAGGGCGTGAGTTGGGGTGGGCATTCTATGTTTTGTGTTTCTATGTTTAGGTGGTTGGTAATTAGCCTTATATGGTTCTCAATCAGAGACAGGTGTTTGACTTTTCCTCTGATTGAGAAACATGTATAGGTTGGCTGTTCACACTGTTTGTTTGTGGGTGATTGTCTTCCGTTTCTGTGTCTGCGCACCACACGGGACTGTTTCGGTTTGTTTGTTCGTTCGTTCGTTTGTTGTAGTCTGTACCTGTTCGTGCATTCTTCGTGTTACATGTAAGTTCTCAGAGTTCAGGTCTGTCTACGTTTTCGTTTTGTTATTTTGTAATCATTTCAAGTGTTCTTCGTGTTTCGTCTCCGTCTGTCAATAAATCATTATGTATTCACAACCCGCTGCATTTTGGTCCGCAAATCCCGACTCCTCCTCTTCGTCTGAAGAGGAGGAGGACACCCGTTAGTGATTTAATGATATTTAGATGCTAGTATTTACTTGTGACGCTATGCTAGGCTATGCTAGTCAGCTTTTTTACTGATGGGGGTGCTCCCGGATCCGGGATTGTGTGGAAGTAGAAGTTAACTGGCCCCTTCAGAGATGCAACATAGGACCTATCTGAGGCATGTTGAATGGGACTAGGGGCTCCACAATGAAATAAAACAATGAGATTTACCCTAAACAACAGTATACATGGCATATTGACATTAGAGAGAGGCATAAAGCAATCACAGGTGTTGATTGGGAACAACAGGTAAGACAACAACGGGTAATTAGCTAAGACAACAACAACGGGTAAATGGCAATGAGAGGGTCAGTTAGCAGGGACTGAGTTGGAGGCTGGGGCCGACCGATAAACAAAATGAAATACCGGGTTAATGAACAGTCAGCTGTGTAGCCGAGTGATCCTAGGGTCCAATGAGCAGCAATAGATGAAACAGGGAGCCGTTCGGTAGTCGTTACTACGCTAGGCGAGCGGGAAACACGGCGTTCAGAAAAGCTAGCGGGCCGTGGCAAGCAGATTTGTCTTCACTGACATCCACGACGCAGAGGCCGGTTGAGAGCACATCGGCCGAATTACGTCAGCATACCACCAGACCAGTCGTGATGGATCGGCGGGGCTCCGTGTCGACAAAGGGTCCAGGCCAATTGGCAAGAGAAGTATTGTAGTTGGTGTACTTCGTTTGCTAGCCGGGAGATGGGCCTAGCTCGAGGCTAACTGGTGCTTGCTTCTGGACAAGTGCGTTAGCCACAAGAGCCACTCGGTTTAAATCCCAGGACAAATTAGCTAGCAACAGCAAGCTAGCTAGCTACATTTTCATAAATGTTTCATGCTTTGCGACCTGTCCCCAAATTAATATAATTAGTTCAGAGTTTGTTTTCATATTTCAACCTGCGTGTCCTGATCGCTTCTGCTGTGGGTGAACAAAATCAACGTGCGCACAATGGCTAGTAGATGGGTCTTCGGCGACATCACAACACATCACGATGCACACACGCGTCTGGTTTGTGAGGTTGCCTCTGTGCTTTGGTACGTAAACCAGATTAGAGTTTTAGAAAGATACAGTTGGCACTTAAAAAATCATTAAGCTTTGAAAACCAATTCCTTCAGGATTTTTGCTTAAGAAGGTGGGAGTTTAGCCCAAAATTGCTAAGAGCTGAAGAATCTAGATTCCTTTTCTTCAGAAGGGGTTTCACCATAGCAGTTTTTAGTGCCGTGGGGAAAGTGCCTGTGAACATGGAGTTCAGTAGCTTGCACCTCTTCAGATATGCAATTAAAAACTGTTTTGAGGAAAGAAGTGGGGATAGGATGGAGAAGGCAGGTTAAGTTGTGATATCACTTTCCTGAGCATGTCTGTGTCAACCAGGGAAAATAAATCCATAGTGCCTTTGCGTGGTAGACTAGGGCACATATCATTAAACTTCTCATCAGGTCTTGCTTGACTGATACCCAGCACAATGTAGGTTATCTTATCTCTGCCACAAATTCATCATATTTGGATGTGGAGGAAAGATCACATATGTTTGAGAGGGTATGATTTATCAGTCCGTCGTTGGTCAAGAAGAGCACTCTCTAATTATTCTGATTTTAAGTGATAAAGTTAGTAAAATAGGCCCATCTGGCATTTCTAATTGCCTTCTTATATATGCCAAGCTGCTCTCTCAGATTATCATAATGGAGCCGCAACTTTCACTTTCACTTTCACTTTCTCCACTCCAACTCTTCCTTTCTGGATGTCTCTTTATTTTCAATGGTTTCCTCACTCATCCAAGGGGCTCTCCATTTGGGGGAAGTGACCTTTTCCAACTTTACTGGAAGTATGGCATCAATGGTTTCCTCACTCATCCAAGGGGCTCTCCATTTGGGGGAAGTGACCTTTTTCAACTTTACTGGAAGTATGGCATCAATGGTTTCCTCACTCATCCAAGGGGCTCTCCATTTGGGGGAAGTGACCTTTTTCAACTTTACTGGAAGTATGGCATCAATGGTTTCCTCACTCATCCAAGGGGCTCTCCATTTGGGGGAAGTGACCTTTTCCAACTTTACTGGAAGTATGGCATCAATGGTTGCCCTTAATTTGCTATTAAAGTTATCAACTAAATCATCACAAGAGGAAGACAGAATAGGTGGTGGAATATTGTTAATACACTCAATAAAATCTGTAGCAACTTCGGAGGTAAGATAGTGTTTCGTAATAATGCGTTGAGTATTACCCTGCGCTATGGGAAACAAGGTAGTAAAAAAGACACTGTGGTGATCAGAGAAAGCAACGTCAACAATAGAGGATGTGTCAATAGAAAGACCCTTGGTAATAACCAGATTACGGCCCAGAGCTTGCGGCAGGAATCCGGTGATGTAGTGTAAAAAAGCAGTCCGTTATGTCCAGGGTTGATATCGCGCTGTGCAGACTGGCAGGTATTATCTGGGCTAAGGGTTGATATTGCGCTGTGCAGACTGGCAGGTATTATCTGGGCTAAGGGTTGATATCGCGCTGTGCAGACTGGCAGATATTATCTGGGCTAAGGGTTGATATCGCGCTGTGCAGACTGGCAGGTATTATCTGGGCTAAGGGTTGATATCGCGCTGTGCAGACTGGCAGGTATTATCTGGGCTAAGGGTTGATATCGCGCTGTGCAGACTGGCAGGTATTATCTGGGCTAAGGGTTGATATCGCGCTGTGCAGACTGGCAGGTATTATCTGGGCTAAGGGTTGATATCGCGCTGTGCAGACTGGCAGGTATTATCTGGGCTAAGGGTTGATATCGCGCTGTGCAGACTGGCAGGTATTATCTGGGCTAAGGGTTGATATCGCGCTGTGCAGACTGGCAGGTATTATCTGGGCTAAGGGTTGATATCGCGCTGTGCAGACTGGCAGGTATTATCTGGGCTAAGGGTTGATATCGCGCTGTGCAGACTGGCAGGTATTATCTGGGCTAAAGCGGCTGGTGTCTGAGCTAAAGTTAAAGACCGCAAGCAGTGGCTAACAAGGACTAAATAGCTAGTAGCTAATTAGCTGGATAGCTTCTGATGACTAACTTCTGATGGAGGTTCCAGTTATAAGGCTCCCCAAAAAATTGCAGATCCACATTGGATGAGGCGGTTTGCCGTAAGGTATATTTAATCCAAAAAAGGAAAAAAGAGATTGAAATATATTGAAATGTATAAAAAAAAAATGGGAAAAAAATGATTATTTCCAGAATATTTAAACGTGACAAATTCAAAAACAAACACGTCTTCATGACTTTTTCTTTATAACTTTACCTAGGAACTCTGCCTAGAAGTCCAGCATCCCAGAGTCGCCGCTTCACTGTTGACGTTGAGTCTGGTGTTTTGTGGGTACTATTTAATGAAGCTGCCAGTTGAGGACGTGTGAGGCGTCTGTTTCTCAGACTAGACACTCTAATGTACTTGTCCTCATGCTCAGTTTTGCATCGGGGCCTCCCACTCCTCTTTCTATTCTTGTTAGAGCCAGTTTGCGCTGTTCTGTGAAGGGAGTAGTACACAGCGTTGTACGAGACCTTCAGTTTCTTGACAATTTCTCACATGGAATAGCCTTCATTTCTCAGAACAAGAATAGACTGACGAGTTTCAGAAGAAAATTCTTTGTTTCTGGACATTTTGAGCCTGTAATCCAACCCACAAATGTTGATGCTCCAGATACTCAACTAGTCTAAAGAAGGACAGTTTTATTGCTTCTTTAATCGGAACAACAGTTTTCAGCTGTGCTAACATAATTGCAAAAGGGTTTCTAATGATCAATTAGCCTTTAAAAGTATAAACTTGTATTATCTAACACAACATGCCATTGGAACACAGGAGTGATGGTTGCTGATAATTGGCCTCTTGTCACGTTCCTGACCTATTGTTCCTTTTTCTTTTATTTATTTAGTTGGTCAGGGCGTGAGTTGGGGTGGGTTGTCTATGTGTGTTTTTCTATGTTGGGGTTTTGTGTTCGGCCTGGTATGATTCTCAATCAGAGGCAGCTGTAGATCGTTTGTCCCTGATTGAGAATCATACTAAGGCAGCCGGGGTTTCACGTGTGTTTTGTGGGTGGTTGTATCGCGTGTCTGTGTTAGCACCACACGGGACTGTTTGCGGTTTGTCACGTTTGTTGTTTTTGTATGTTAAGTGTTCAGTCTGTTTTCATTAAATAATCATGGACACTAACCACTCTGCATATTGGTCTGATCCTTCTCGCCTCTCCTCCTCGTCCGAGGAGGAGGATTACGACGATCGTTACACCTCTGTACGTCTATGTAGATATTCCATAAAAAAATCTGCCATTTCCAGCTACAATATTCACTGAATATTCACTTTATACTGAATACAGATTGGTTTAGAGTAATTCCACCCATTCTATTGGCAACAATGTGAATCACTGTGTATTGAATACATAATCAACATGTGCTCTTACTGCGCTACAGAATACCAACTAACCAAACAACAGTACAGGGTATGCTCACTGAATTAAAGGGCATCTACACGAAAAAAAAATGTTTCTTAGATTTATCCCAGACCTCAATATGTATCTCCTGATGTGGTTTAAGCATTGTTGTGAACACAGAAAATCCAATTTGGTTGTTTGCCACAAACAAAAAATACTGGGGTAAACCAGAAAAAGTCTATGAAATCCAAAGCCTGTAGAAGCAAAACCAAGAAAACGGAATTTGGGGGAAAAAACTGAGGTAGGAAAAACTTTCAAACGGATTTTAAAAAGTGCATGACTGCACTTTAGAGAGTGTGTCATCCTGCTGCACAGCATTGTGGGGGAAGTTGAGGTCAGGGCCAATATTGACTATGCACCCAGGAGGGAAAGATGTTTGGCAATCCTAGACATGATTTAGAGTAATATAATAATATAATATAATATTAATATATATAATATATATATATATTATAGTAATATAATTTAGCAGCTGTTTTTATCCAAAGCGACATACATTCATGCGTGAATCAATTTTTCCGTATGGGTGGTCCAGGGAATTGAACCAAATATCCAAGCATTTCAATGCAGTGTTTTAAAGGCATTAAATGTTCTGGGATTTTAATTTAATATGATTTATAAGGCCTTTATTAAGCGGTGCTTATGCCACCCTTTATAAAGCACAGGTTTATGTCATATTTGACATAGTGGGATATGTCACACAGTTATGCCACATTTATGAACCCTTTATAAAGCATGACATACGGTTCTAGATGATTTGTAACAAATTTATGAAGGCTTTATGAAGGCTTTATGAACGCTTTATGAAGGCTTTATGAATGCTTTATGCAGGCTTTATGAAGGCTTTATGAACGTTTTATGAAGGCTTTATGAATGCTTTATGAAGGCTTTATGAAGGCTTTATGAACGTTTTATGAACGCTTTATGAAGGCTTTATGAAGGCTTTATGCAGGCTTTATGAAGGCTTTCTGAACTCTTTATGAACGTTTTATGAAGGCTTTATGAAGGCTTTATGAACGCTTTATGAATGCTTTATGAAGGCTTTATGAAGACTTTATGAGCTGCACGTCATTCAAAGCCAAAATGTTGTTTTACTGCAATAAAAGTAGCGTAGCTCCCGAGTGGCGCAGCAGAGGAGTCACTACAGACCCTGGTTCAGCGGAGGAGTCACTACAGACCCTGGTTCAACGGAAGAGTCACTACAGACCCTGGTTCAGCGGAGGAGTCACTACAGACCCTGGTTCAACGGAGGAGTCACTACAGACCCTGGTTCAGCGGAGGAGTCACTACAGACCCTGGTTCAGTGGTTTAAGACACTGCATCTCAGTGCTAGAGGAGCCACTACAGACCCTGGTTCAGCGGTCTAAGACACTGCATCTCAGTGCTAGAGGAGTCACTACAGACCCTGGTTCAGCGGTCTAAGGCACTGCATCTCAGTGCTAGAGGCATCAATACAGACCCTGGTTCAGTAGTCTAAGGAACAGCATCTCAGTGCTAGAGGCGCCACTACAGACCCTGGTTCGGTTCCAGCCTGTATCACAACCCGCCATGATTGTGAGTCCTATAGGGCAGCGCAGAATTGGCCCAGCGTCGTCCGGGTTAGAGTTTGGCCGGGGTAAGCCGTCATTGTAAAATAAGAATTTGTTCTTAACTGACTTGCCTAGTTAAAATAAAGGTAAAATAAAGGTAAAATAAGTGTTATAGGTAGAGTGTTATAGGTAGAGTGCTATAGGTAGAGTGTTATAGGTAGAGTGTTATAGGTAGAGTGTTATAGGTAGAGTATAGGTAGAATGTTATAGGTAGAGTGTTATAGGTAGAGTGTTATAGGTAGAGTGTTATAGGTAGAGTGCTATAGGTAGAGTGTTATAGGTAGAGTGTTATAGGTAGAGTGTTATATGTAGAGTGTTATAGGTAGAGTGTTATAGGTAGAGTGTTATAGGTAGAGTGCTATAGGTAGAGTGTTATAGGTAGAGTGTTATAGGTAGAGTGTTATAGGTAGAGTAGATAGAGTGTTATAGGTAGAGTGTTATAGGTAGAGTGTTATAGGTAGAGTGTTATAGGTAGAGTGCTATAGGTAGAGTGTTATAGGTAGAGTGTTATAGGTAGAGTGTTATAGGTATAGTGTTATAGGTAGAGTGTTATAGGTAGAGTATAGGTAAAGTGTTATAGGTAGAGTAGGTAGAGTGTTATAGGTAGAGTGTTATAGGTAGAGTGTTATAGGTAGAGTGTTATAGGTAGAATGTTATAGGTAGAGTATAGGTAGAGTGTTATAGGTAGAGTGTTATAGGTAGAGTGTTATAGGTAGAGTGTTATAGGTAGAGTGTTATAGGTAGAGTAGGTAGAGTGTTATAGGTAGAGTGTTATAGGTAGAGTGTTATAGGTAGAGTGCTATAGGTAGAGTGTTATAGGTAGAGTATAGGTAGAGTGTTATAGGTAGAGTGTTATAGGTAGAGTGTAATAGGTAGAGTGTTATAGGTAGAGTAGGTAGAGTGTTATAGGTAGAGTGTTATAGGTAGAGTGTTATAGGTAGAGTGTTATAGGTAGAGTGTTATAGGTAGAGTGTTATAGGTAGAGTGTTATAGGTAGAGTGTTATAGGTAGAGTGTTATAGGTAGAGTGCTATAGGTAGAGTGTTATAGGTAGAGTGTTATAGGTAGAGTGTTATAGGTAGAGTGCTACAGGTAGAGTGTTATAGGTAGAGTGTTATAGGTAGAATGTTATAGGTAGAATGTTATAGGTAGAGTGTTATAGGTAGAGTGTTATAGGTAGAGTGTTATAGGTAGAGTGCTATAGGTAGAGTGCTATAGGTAGAGTGTTATAGGTAGAGTGTTATAGGTAGAGTGTTATAGGTAGAGTAGGTAGAGTGTTATAGGTAGAGTGTTATAGGTAGAGTGTTATATGTAGAGTGTTATAGGTAGAGTGTTATAGGTAGAGTGCTATAGGTAGAGTGTTATAGGTAGAGTGTTATAGGTAGAGTGCTATAGGTAGAGTGCTATAGGTAGAGTGTTATAGGTAGAGTGTTATAGGTAGAGTGTTATAGGTAGAGTAGGTAGAGTGTTATAGGTAGAGTGTTATAGGTAGAGTGTTATAGGTAGAGTGCTATAGGTAGAGTGTTATAGGTAGAGTATAGGTAGAGTGTTATAGGTAGAGTGTTATAAGTAGAGTGTAATAGGTAGAGTGTTATAGGTAGAGTAGGTAGAGTGTTATAGGTAGAGTGTTATAGGTAGAGTGTTATAGGTAGAGTGTTATAGGTAGAGTGTTATAGGTAGAGTGTTATAGGTAGAGTGTTATAGGTAGAGTGTTATAGGTAGAGTGCTATAGGTAGAGTGTTATAGGTAGAGTGTTATAGGTAGAGTGTTATAGGTAGAGTGCTACAGGTAGAGTGTTATAGGTAGAGTGTTATAGGTAGAATGTTATAGGTAGAATGTTATAGGTAGAGTGTTATAGGTAGAGTGTTATAGGTAGAGTGTTATAGGTAGAGTGTTATAGGTAGAGTGTTAAAGGTAGAGTGTTATAGGTAGAGTGTTATAGGTAGAGTGTTATAGGTAGAGTGCTATAGGTAGAGTGTTATAGGTAGAGTGTTATAGGTAGAGTGCTATAGGTAGAGTGCTATAGGTAGAGTGTTATAGGTAGAGTGTTATAGGTAGAGTAGATAGAGTGTTATAGGTAGAGTGTTATAGGTAGAATGTTATAGGTAGAATGTTATAGGTAGAGTGTTATAGGTAGAGTGTTATAGGTAGAGTGTTATAGGTAGAGTGTTATAGGTAGAGTGTTAAAGGTAGAGTGTTATAGGTAGAGTGTTATAGGTAGAGTGTTATAGGTAGAGTGTTATAGGTAGAGTGTTATAGGTAGAGTGCTATAGGTAGAGTGTTATAGGTAGAGTGTTATAGGTAGAGTGCTATAGGTAGAGTGCTATAGGTAGAGTGTTATAGGTAGAGTGTTATAGGTAGAGTGCTATAGGTAGAGTGCTATAGGTAGAGTGTTATAGGTATAGTATAGGTAGAGTGCTATAGGTAGAGTTTTATAGGTAGAGTGTTATAGGTAGAGTGTTATAGGTAGAGTGTTATAGGTAGAGTGTTATAGGTAGAGTGTTATAGGTAGAGTGGTATAGGTAGAGTGTTATAGGTAGAGTGTTATAGGTAGAGTGTTATAGGTAGAGTGCTATAGGTAGAGTGTTATAGGTAGAGTAGGTAGAGTGTTAAAGGTAGAGTGTCATAGGTAGAGTGTTATAGGTAGAGTGTCATAGGTAGAGTGTTATAGGTAGAGTGTCATAGGTAGAGTGTCATAGGTAGAGTGTCATAGGTAGAGTGTTATAGGTAGAGTAGGTAGAGTGTTAAAGGTAGAGTGTTTTAGGTAGAGTGTTATAGGTAGAGTGTTATAGGTAGAGTGTCATAGGTAGAGTGCTATAGGTAGAGTGTTATAGGTAGAGTGTTATAGGTAGAGTGTTATAGGTAGAGTGTTATAGGTAGAGTGCTATAGGTAGAGTGTTATAGGTAGAGTAGGTAGAGTGTTAAAGGTAGAGTGTCATAGGTAGAGTAGGTAGAGTGTTAAAGGTAGAGTGTTATAGGTAGAGTAGGTAGAGTGTTAAAGGTAGAGTGTTATAGGTAGAGTAGGTAGAGTGTTATAGGTAGAGTGTTATAGGTAGAGTGTTATAGGTAGAGTGCTATAGGTAGAGTGTTATAGGTAGAGTGTTATAGGTAGAGTGTTATAGGTAGAGTGTTATAGGTAGAGTGTTATAGGTAGAGTGTTATAGGTAGAGTGCTATAGGTAGAGTGTTATAGGTAGAGTAGGTAGAGTGTTAAAGGTAGAGTGTCATAGGTAGAGTAGGTAGAGTGTTAAAGGTAGAGTGTTATAGGTAGAGTAGGTAGAGTGTTATAGGTAGAGTGTTATAGGTAGAGTGTTATAGGTAGAGTGTTAAAGGTAGAGTGCTATAGGTAGAGTGTTAAAGGTAGAGTGTTATAGGTAGAGTGTTATAGGTAGAGTGTTAAAGGTAGAGTGTTATTGGTAGAGTGTTATAGGTAGAGTAGGTAGAGTGTTAAAGGTAGAGTGTCATAGGTAGAGTAGGTAGAGTGTTAAAGGTAGAGTGTTATAGGTAGAGTAGGTAGAGTGTTAAAGGTAGAGTGTCATAGGTAGAGTAGGTAGAGTGTTAAAGGTAGAGTGTTATAGGTAGAGTAGGTAGAGTGTTAAAGGTAGAGTGTTATAGGTAGAGTAGGTAGAGTGTTAAAGGTAGAGTGTTATAGGTAGAGTGTTATAAGTAGAGTGTTAAAGGTAGAGTGTTATAGGTAGAGTGTTATAGGTAGAGTGTTAAAGGTAGAGTGTTATAGGTAGAGTGTTATAGGTAGAGTGTTAAAGGTACAGTGTTATAGGTAGAGTGCTATAGGTAGATTGTTATAGGTAGAGTGTTATAGGTAGAGTGTTATAGGTAGAGTGTTATAGGTAGAGTGTTATAGGTAGAGTGTTATAGGTAGAGTGTTATAGGTAGAGTGTTATAGGTAGAGTGCTATAGGTAGAGTGTTATAGGTAGAGTAGGTAGAGTGTTATAGGTAGAGTGCTATAGGTAGAGTGTTATAGGTAGAGTGTTATAAGTAGAGTGTTATAGGTAGAGTGTTATAGGTAGAGTAGATAGAGTGTTATAGGTAGAGTGGTATAGGTAGAGTGTTATAGGTAGAGTGCTATAGGTAGAGTGTTATAGGTAGAGTGTTATAGGTAGAGTAGGTAGAGTGTTAAAGGTAGAGTGCTATAGGTAGAGTGTTATAGGTAGAGTGTTATAGGTAGAGTGTTATAGGTAGAGTGTTATAGGTAGAGTGTTATAGGTAGAGTAGGTAGAGTGTTAAAGGTAGAGTGCTATAGGTAGAGTGCTATAGGTAGAGTGTTATAGGTAGAGTGTTATAGGTAGAGTGTTATAGGTAGAGTATAGGTAGAATGTTATAGGTAGAGTGTTATAGGTAGAGTGTTATAGGTAGAGTGCTATAGGTAGAGTGTTATAGGTAGAGTGTTATAGGTAGAGTAGGTAGAGTGTTAAAGGTAGAGTGCTATAGGTAGAGTGTTATAGGTAGAGTGTTAAAGGTAGAGTGTTAAAGGTAGAGTGTTATAGGTAGAGTGTTATAGGTAGAGTGCTATAGGTAGAGTGTTATAGGTAGAGTGTTATAGGTAGAGTGTTAAAGGTAGAGTGTTATAGGTAGAGTGTTATAGGTAGAGTGTTATAGGTAGAGTGTTATAGGTAGAGTGTTATAGGTAGAGTGTTATAGGTAGAGTGTTATAGGTAGAGTAGGTAGAGTGTTAAAGGTAGAGTGCTATAGGTAGAGTGCTATAGGTAGAGTGTTATAGGTAGAGTGTTATAGGTAGAGTGTTATAGGTAGAGTATAGGTAGAATGTTATAGGTAGAGTGTTATAGGTAGAGTGTTATAGGTAGAGTGCTATAGGTAGAGTGTTATAGGTAGAGTGTTATAGGTAGAGTAGGTAGAGTGTTAAAGGTAGAGTGCTATAGGTAGAGTGTTATAGGTAGAGTGTTAAAGGTAGAGTGTTATAGGTAGAGTGTTATAGGTAGAGTGCTATAGGTAGAGTGTTATAGGTAGAGTGTTATAGGGTAGAGTGTTATAGGTAGAGTGGTATAGGTAGAGTGTTATAGGTAGAGTGCTATAGGTAGAGTGTTATAGGTATAGTGTTATAGGTAGAGTGTTATAGGTAGAGTGTTATAGGTAGAGTGCTATAGGTATAGTGTTATAGGTAGAGTGCTATAGGTAGAGTGTTATAGGTAGAGTGCTATAGGTAGAGTGTTATAGGTAGAGTGTTATAGGTAGAGTGCTATAGGTAGAGTGTTATAGGTAGAGTGTTATAGGTAGAGTGTTATAGGTAGAGTAGATAGAGTGTTATAGGTAGAGTGTTATAGGTAGAGTGCTATAGGTAGAGTGTTATAGGTAGAGTGTTATAGGTAGAGTGCTATAGGTATAGTGTTATAGGTAGAGTGTTATAGGTAGAGTGTTAAAGGTAGAGTGCTATAGGTAGAGTGCTATAGGTAGAGTGTTATAGGTAGAGTGTTATAGGTAGAGTGTTATAGGTAGAGTAGATAGAGTGTTATAGGTAGAGTGTTATAGGTAGAGTGTTATAGGTAGAGTGCTATAGGTAGAGTGCTATAGGTAGAGTGCTATAGGTAGAGTGTTATAGGTAGAGTGTTATAGGTAGAGTGTTATAGGTAGAGTAGGTAGAGTGTTAAAGGTAGAGTGCTATAGGTAGAGTGTTATAGGTAGAGTGTTAAAGGTAGAGTGTTATAGGTAGAGTGTTATAGGTAGAGTGCTATAGGTAGAGTGTTATAGGTAGAGTGTTATAGGGTAGAGTGTTATAGGTAGAGTGGTATAGGTAGAGTGTTATAGGTAGAGTGTTATAGGTAGAGTGTTATAGGTAGAGTGTTATAGGTAGAGTGCTATAGGTAGAGTGTTATAGGTATAGTGTTATAGGTAGAGTGTTATAGGTAGAGTGTTGTAGGTAGAGTGCTATAGGTATAGTGTTATAGGTAGAGTGCTATAGGTAGAGTGTTATAGGTAGAGTGCTATAGGTAGAGTGTTATAGGTAGAGTGTTATAGGTAGAGTGCTATAGGTAGAGTGTTATAGGTAGAGTGTTATAGGTAGAGTGTTATAGGTAGAGTAGATAGAGTGTTATAGGTAGAGTGTTATAGGTAGAGTGCTATAGGTAGAGTGTTATAGGTAGAGTGTTATAGGTAGAGTGCTATAGGTATAGTGTTATAGGTAGAGTGTTATAGGTAGAGTGTTAAAGGTAGAGTGCTATAGGTAGAGTGCTATAGGTAGAGTGTTATAGGTAGAGTGTTATAGGTAGAGTGTTATAGGTAGAGTAGATAGAGTGTTATAGGTAGAGTGTTATAGGTAGAGTGTTATAGGTAGAGTGCTATAGGTAGAGTGCTATAGGTAGAGTGCTATAGGTAGAGTGTTATAGGTAGAGTGTTATAGGTAGAGTGTTATAGGTAGAGTAGATAGAGTGTTATAGGTAGAGTGTTATAGGTAGAGTGTTATAGGTAGAGTGCTATAGGTAGAGTGCTATAGGTAGAGTGCTATAGGTAGAGTGTTATAGGTAGAGTAGGTAGAGTGTTATAGGTAGAGTGCTATAGGTAGAGTGTTATAGGTAGAGTGTTATAAGTAGAGTGTTATAGGTAGAGTGTTATAGGTAGAGTAGATAGAGTGTTATAGGTAGAGTGGTATAGGTAGAGTGTTATAGGTAGAGTGCTATAGGTAGAGTGTTATAGGTAGAGTGTTATAGGTAGAGTAGGTAGAGTGTTAAAGGTAGAGTGCTATAGGTAGAGTGTTATAGGTAGAGTGTTATAGGTAGAGTGTTATAGGTAGAGTGTTATAGGTAGAGTGTTATAGGTAGAGTAGGTAGAGTGTTAAAGGTAGAGTGCTATAGGTAGAGTGCTATAGGTAGAGTGTTATAGGTAGAGTGTTATAGGTAGAGTGTTATAGGTAGAGTATAGGTAGAATGTTATAGGTAGAGTGTTATAGGTAGAGTGTTATAGGTAGAGTGCTATAGGTAGAGTGTTATAGGTAGAGTGTTATAGGTAGAGTAGGTAGAGTGTTAAAGGTAGAGTGCTATAGGTAGAGTGTTATAGGTAGAGTGTTAAAGGTAGAGTGTTAAAGGTAGAGTGTTATAGGTAGAGTGTTATAGGTAGAGTGCTATAGGTAGAGTGTTATAGGTAGAGTGTTATAGGTAGAGTGTTAAAGGTAGAGTGTTATAGGTAGAGGGTTATAGGTAGAGTGTTATAGGTAGAGTGTTATAGGTAGAGTGTTATAGGTAGAGTGTTATAGGTAGAGTGTTATAGGTAGAGTAGGTAGAGTGTTAAAGGTAGAGTGCTATAGGTAGAGTGCTATAGGTAGAGTGTTATAGGTAGAGTGTTATAGGTAGAGTGTTATAGGTAGAGTATAGGTAGAATGTTATAGGTAGAGTGTTATAGGTAGAGTGTTATAGGTAGAGTGCTATAGGTAGAGTGTTATAGGTAGAGTGTTATAGGTAGAGTAGGTAGAGTGTTAAAGGTAGAGTGCTATAGGTAGAGTGTTATAGGTAGAGTGTTAAAGGTAGAGTGTTATAGGTAGAGTGTTATAGGTAGAGTGCTATAGGTAGAGTGTTATAGGTAGAGTGTTATAGGGTAGAGTGTTATAGGTAGAGTGGTATAGGTAGAGTGTTATAGGTAGAGTGTTATAGGTAGAGTGTTAAAGGTAGAGTGTTATAGGTAGTGTGTTATAGGTAGAGTGTTATAGGTAGAGTGTTATAGGTAGCGTGTTATAGGTAGAGTGCTATAGGTAGAGTGTTATAGGTATAGTGTAATAGGTAGAGTGTTATAGGTAGAGTGTTATAGTTAGAGTGCTATAGGTATAGTGTTATAGGTAGAGTGCTATAGGTAGAGTGTTATAGGTAGAGTGCTATAGGTAGAGTGTTATAGGTAGAGTGTTATAGGTAGAGTGCTATAGGTAGAGTGTTATAGGTAGAGTGTTATAGGTAGAGTGTTATAGGTAGAGTAGATAGAGTGTTATAGGTAGAGTGTTATAGGTAGAGTGCTATAGGTAGAGTGTTATAGGTAGAGTGTTATAGGTAGAGTGCTATAGGTATAGTGTTATAGGTAGAGTGTTATAGGTAGAGTGTTAAAGGTAGAGTGCTATAGGTAGAGTGCTATAGGTAGAGTGTTATAGGTAGAGTGTTATAGGTAGAGTGTTATAGGTAGAGTAGATAGAGTGTTATAGGTAGAGTGTTATAGGTAGAGTGTTATAGGTAGAGTGCTATAGGTAGAGTGCTATAGGTAGAGTGTTATAGGTAGAGTGTTATAGGGTAGAGTGTTATAGGTAGAGTGGTATAGGTAGAGTGTTATAGGTAGAGTGTTATAGGTAGAGTGCTATAGGTAGAGTGTTATAGGTAGAGTGTTATAGGTAGAGTGTTATAGGTAGAGTGTTATAGGTAGAGTGTTATAGGTAGAGTGTTATAGGTAGAGTAGATAGAGTGTTATAGGTAGAGTGTTATAGGAAGAGTGTTATAGGTAGAGTGCTATAGGTAGAGTGTTATAGGTAGAGTAGGTAGAGTGTTAAAGGTAGAGTGTCATAGGTAGAGTAGGTAGAGTGTTAAAGGTAGAGTGTTATAGGTAGAGTAGGTAGAGTGTTATAGGTAGAGTGTTATAGGTAGAGTGTTATAGGTAGAGTGTTAAAGGTAGAGTGCTATAGGTAGAGTGTTAAAGGTAGAGTGTTATAGGTAGAGTGTTATAGGTAGAGTGTTAAAGGTAGAGTGTTATTGGTAGAGTGTTATAGGTAGAGTAGGTAGAGTGTTAAAGGTAGAGTGTCATAGGTAGAGTAGGTAGAGTGTTAAAGGTAGAGTGTTATAGGTAGAGTAGGTAGAGTGTTAAAGGTAGAGTGTCATAGGTAGAGTAGGTAGAGTGTTAAAGGTAGAGTGTTATAGGTAGAGTAGGTAGAGTGTTAAAGCTAGAGTGTTATAGGTAGAGTAGGTAGAGTGTTAAAGGTAGAGTGTTATAGGTAGAGTGTTATAGGTAGAGTGTTAAAGGTAGAGTGTTATAGGTAGAGTGTTATAGGTAGAGTGTTAAAGGTAGAGTGTTATAGGTAGAGTGTTATAGGTAGAGTGTTATAGGTAGAGTGTTAAAGGTACAGTGTTATAGGTAGAGTGCTATAGGTAGAGTGTTATAGGTAGAGTGTTATAGGTAGAGTGTTATAGGTAGAGTGTTATAGGTAGAGTGTTATAGGTAGAGTGTTATAGGTAGAGTGTTATAGGTAGAGTGCTATAGGTAGAGTGTTATAGGTAGAGTAGGTAGAGTGTTATAGGTAGAGTGCTATAGGTAGAGTGTTATAGGTAGAGTGTTATAAGTAGAGTGTTATAGGTAGAGTGTTATAGGTAGAGTAGATAGAGTGTTATAGGTAGAGTGGTATAGGTAGAGTGTTATAGGTAGAGTGCTATAGGTAGAGTGTTATAGGTAGAGTGTTATAGGTAGAGTAGGTAGAGTGTTAAAGGTAGAGTGCTATAGGTAGAGTGTTATAGGTAGAGTGTTATAGGTAGAGTGTTATAGGTAGAGTGTTATAGGTAGAGTGTTATAGGTAGAGTAGGTAGAGTGTTAAAGGTAGAGTGCTATAGGTAGAGTGCTATAGGTAGAGTGTTATAGGTAGAGTGTTATAGGTAGAGTGTTATAGGTAGAGTATAGGTAGAATGTTATAGGTAGAGTGTTATAGGTAGAGTGTTATAGGTAGAGTGCTATAGGTAGAGTGTTATAGGTAGAGTGTTATAGGTAGAGTAGGTAGAGTGTAAAAGGTAGAGTGCTATAGGTAGAGTGTTATAGGTAGAGTGTTAAAGGTAGAGTGTTATAGGTAGAGTGTTATAGGGAGAGTGTTATAGGTAGAGTGCTATAGGTAGAGTGTTATAGGTAGAGTGTTATAGGTAGAGTGTTAAAGGTAGAGTGTTATAGGTAGAGTGTTATAGGTAGAGTGTTATAGGTAGAGTGTTATAGGTAGAGTGTTATAGGTAGAGTGTTATAGGTAGAGTGTTATAGGTAGAGTAGGTAGAGTGTTAAAGGTAGAGTGCTATAGGTAGAGTGCTGTAGGTAGAGTGTTATAGGTAGAGTGTTATAGGTAGAGTGTTATAGGTAGAGTATAGGTAGAATGTTATAGGTAGAGTGTTATAGGTAGAGTGTTATAGGTAGAGTGCTATAGGTAGAGTGTTATAGGTAGAGTGTTATAGGTAGAGTAGGTAGAGTGTTAAAGGTAGAGTGCTATAGGTAGAGTGTTATAGGTAGAGTGTTAAAGGTAGAGTGTTATAGGTAGAGTGTTATAGGTAGAGTGCTATAGGTAGAGTGTTATAGGTAGAGTGTTATAGGGTAGAGTGTTATAGGTAGAGTGGTATAGGTAGAGTGTTATAGGTAGAGTGTTATAGGTAGAGTGTTAAAGGTAGAGTGTTATAGGTAGAGTGTTATAGGTAGAGTGTTATAGGTAGAGTGTTATAGGTAGAGTGTTATAGGTAGAGTGCTATAGGTAGAGTGTTATAGGTATAGTGTTATAGGTAGAGTGTTATAGGTAGAGTGTTATAGGTAGAGTGCTATAGGTATAGTGTTATAGGTAGAGTGCTATAGGTAGAGTGTTATAGGTAGAGTGCTATAGGTAGAGTGTTATAGGTAGAGTGTTATAGGTAGAGTGCTATAGGTAGAGTGTTATAGGTAGAGTGTTATAGGTAGAGTGTTATAGGTAGAGTAGATAGAGTGTTATAGGTAGAGTGTTATAGGTAGAGTGCTATAGGTAGAGTGTTATAGGTAGAGTGTTATAGGTAGAGTGCTATAGGTATAGTGTTATAGGTAGAGTGTTATAGGTAGAGTGTTAAAGGTAGAGTGCTATAGGTAGAGTGCTATAGGTAGAGTGTTATAGGTAGAGTGTTATAGGTAGAGTGTTATAGGTAGAGTAGATAGAGTGTTATAGGTAGAGTGTTATAGGTAGAGTGTTATAGGTAGAGTGCTATAGGTAGAGTGCTATAGGTAGAGTGTTATAGGTAGAGTGTTATAGGGTAGAGTGTTATAGGTAGAGTGGTATAGGTAGAGTGTTATAGGTAGAGTGTTATAGGTAGAGTGCTATAGGTAGAGTGTTATAGGTAGAGTGTTATAGGTAGAGTGTTATAGGTAGAGTGTTATAGGTAGAGTGTTATAGGTAGAGTGTTATAGGTAGAGTAGATAGAGTGTTATAGGTAGAGTGTTATAGGTAGAGTGTTATAGGGTAGAGTGTTATAGGTAGAGTGTTATAGGGTAGAGTGTTATAGGTAGAGTGTTATAGGTAGAGTGTTATAGGTAGAGTGCTATAGGTAGAGTGTTATAGGTAGAGTGTTATAGGTAGAGTGTTATAGGTAGAGTGTTATAGGTAGAGTGTTAAAGGTAGAGTTTTAAAGGTAGAGTGCTATAGGTAGAGTGTTAAAGGTAGAGTGTTATAGGTAGAGTGTTATAGGTAGAGTGTTAAAGGTAGAGTGTTATTGGTAGAGTGTTATAGGTAGAGTAGGTAGAGTGTTAAAGGTAGAGTGTCATAGGTAGAGTAGGTAGAGTGTTAAAGGTAGAGTGTTATAGGTAGAGTAGGTAGAGTGTTAAAGGTAGAGTGTCATAGGTAGAGAAGGTAGAGTGTTAAAGGTAGAGTGTTATAGGTAGAGTAGGTAGAGTGTTAAAGGTAGAGTGTTATAGGTAGAGTAGGTAGAGTGTTAAAGGTAGAGTGTTATAGGTAGAGTGTTATAGGTAGAGTGTTAAAGGTAGAGTGTTATAGGTAGAGTGTTATAGGTAGAGTGTTAAAGGTAGAGTGTTATAGGTAGAGTGTTATAGGTAGAGTGTTAAAGGTAGAGTGTTATAGGTAGAGTGCTATAGGTAGAGTGTTATAGGTAGAGTGTTATAGGTAGAGTGTTATAGGTAGAGTGCTATAGGTAGAGTAGGTAGAGTGTTATATGTAGAGTGCTATAGGTAGAGTGTTATAGGTAGAGTGTTATAAGTAGAGTGTTATAGGTAGAGTGTTATAGGTAGAGTAGATAGAGTGTTATAGGTAGAGTGGTATAGGTAGAGTGTTATAGGTAGAGTGCTATAGGTAGAGTGTTATAGGTAGAGTGCTATAGGTAGAGTAGGTAGAGTGCTATAGGTAGAGTGTTATAGGTAGAGTGTTATAGGTAGAGTGTTATAGGTAGAGTGTTATAGGTAGAGTGTTATAGGTAGAGTGCTATAGGTAGAGTGTTAAAGGTAGAGTGTTATAGGTAGAGTGTTATAGGTAGAGTGTTATAGGTAGAGTGTTATAGGTAGAGTGTTATAGGTAGAGTGGTATAGGTAGAGTGCTATAGGTAGAGTGTTATAGGTAGAGTGTTATAGGTAGAGTGTTATAGGTAGAGTGCTATAGGTAGAGTGTTATAGGTAGAGTGTTATAGGTAGAGTGTTATTTGTAGAGTGTTATAGGTAGAGTGTTATAGGTAGAGTGTTATAGGTAGAGTGTTATAGGTAGAGTGTTATAGGTAGAGTAGGTAGAGTGCTATAGGTAGAGTGGTATAGGTAGAGTGTTATAGGTAGAGTGTTATAGGTAGAGTGTTATAGGTAGAGTGTTAAAGGTAGAGTGTTATAGGTAGAGTGTTATAGGTAGAGTGTTATAGGTAGAGTGTTATAGGTAGAGTGCTATAGGTAGAGTGTTATAGGTAGAGTGTTATAGGTAGAGTGTTATAGGTAGAGTGCTATAGGTAGAGTGTTATAGGTAGAGTGTTATAGGTAGAGTGTTATAGGTAGAGTGTTATAGGTAGAGTGCTATAGGTAGAGTGTTATAGGTAGAGTGTTATAGGTAGAGTGTTATAGGTAGAGTAGATAGAGTGTTATAGGTAGAGTGTTATAGGTAGAGTGTTATAGGTAGAGTGCTATAGGTAGAGTGCTATAGGTAGAGTGTTATAGGTAGAGTGTTATAGGTAGAGTGTTATAGGTAGAGTAGATAGAGTGTTATAGGTAGAGTGTTATAGGTAGAGTGTTATAGGTAGAGTGCTATAGGTAGAGTATTATAGGTAGAGTGCTATAGGTAGAGTGTTATAGGTAGAGTGTTATAGGTAGAGTGTTATAGGTAGAGTGTTATAGGTAGAGTGTTATAGGTAGAGTAGATAGAGTGTTATAGGTAGAGTGTTATAGGTAGAGTGTTATAGGTAGAGTGTTATAGGTAGAGTGTTATAGGTAGAGTGTTATAGGTAGAGTGTTATAGGTAGAGTGTTAAAGGTAGAGTGTTATAGGTAGAGTGCTATAGGTAGAGTGTTATAGGTAGAGTGTTATAGGTATAGTAGATAGAGTGTTATAGGTAGAGTGTTATAGGTAGAGTGTTATAGGTAGAGTGCTATAGGTAGAGTGTTATAGGTAGAGTAGATAGAGTGTTATAGGTAGAGTGTTATAGGTAGAGTGTTATAGGTAGAGTGGTATAGGTAGAGTGTTATAGATAGAGTGTTATAGGTAGAGTGTTATAGGTAGAGTGCTATAGGTAGAGTATTATAGGTAGAGTGTTATAGGTAGAGTGTTATAGGTAGAGTGTTATAGGTAGAGTGTTATAGGTAGAGTGTTATAGGTAGAGTGTTATAGGTAGAGTGTTATAGGTAGAGTGTTATAGGTAGAGTGTTATAGGTAGAGTGTTATAGGTAGAGTGTTATAGGTAGAGTAGATAGAGTGTTATAGGTAGAGTGTTATAGGTAGAGTGTTATAGGGTAGAGTGTTATAGGTAGAGTGTTATAGGTAGAGTGTTATAGGTAGAGTGTTATAGGTAGAGTGTTATAGGTAGAGTGCTATAGGTAGAGTGTTATAGGTAGAGTGCTATAGGTAGAGTGTTATAGGTAGAGTGTTATAGGTAGAGTGTTATAGGTAGAGTGTTATAGGTAGAGTGTTATAGGTAGAGTGTTATAGGTAGAGTGTTATAGGTAGAGTGTTATAGGTAGAGTGTTATAGGTAGAGTGTTATAGGTAGAGTAGGTAGAGTGTTAAAGGTAGAGTGTTATAGGTAGAGTGTTATAGGTAGAGTAGATAGAGTGTTATAGGTAGAGTAGGTAGAGTTTTATAGGTAGAGTGTTATAGGTAGAGTAGGTAGAGTGTTATAGGTAGAGTGTTAAAGGTAGAGTGTTATAGGTAGAGTGTTATAGGTAGAGTGTTATAGGTAGAGTGTTATAGGTAGAGTGTTATAGGTAGAGTGTATAGGTGAGTGTTAGGTAGAGTGTTAAAGGTAGAGTGTTATAGGTAGAGTGTTATAGGTAGAGTGTTATAGGTAGAGTGTTATAGGTAGAGTGTTATAGGTAGAGTGTTATAGGTAGAGTGTTATAGGTAGAGTGTTATAGGTAGAGTGTTATAGGTAGAGTGTTATAGGTAGAGTGTTGGTAGAGTGTTATAGGTAGAGTGTAATAGGTAGAGTGTATAGGTAGAGTGTTATAGGTAGAGTGTATAGGTAGAGTGTTATAGGTAGAGTGTTATAGGTAGAGTGTTATAGGTAGAGTGTTATAGGTAGAGTGTTATAGGTAGAGTGTTATAGGTAGAGTGTTATAGGTAGAGTGTTATAGGTAGAGTAGATAGAGTGTTATAGGTAGAGTGTTATAGGTAGAGTGTTATAGGTAGAGTGTTATAGGTAGAGTGTTATAGGTAGAGTGCTACAGGTAGAGTGTTATAGGTAGAGTGTTATAGGTAGAGTGCTATAGGTAGAGTGTTATAGGTAGAGTGCTATAGGTAGAGTGTTATAGGTAGAGTGTTATAGGTAGAGTGCTATAGGTAGAGTGTTATAGGTAGAGTGTTATAGGTAGAGTGTTATAGGTAGAGTATAGGTAGAGTGTTATAGGCAGAGTGCAATAGGTAGAGTGTTATAGGTAGAGTGTTATAGGTAGAGTGTTATAGGTAGAGTGTTATAGGTAAAGTGTTATAGGTAGAGTGTTATAGGTAAAGTATAGGTAGGCTACTAGCTGATCAGGGCTTTGATTTTGATTGTTCAGGATCAAAATCAGCAATAGCTTTGTTAGTTTTGCTTGACACAATCAGTATATATATATAGTCATTTTTAGATTTACAGGCCAAGGTAAAGGTGATCATTTCATAACGAAGGACAGCAATCATTTTTTTGCTAGCCCCACTGCAGCAGGAGAAGAAGAGAAGTCCTCTCCAAGACCATGAAAACTTTCAAATGGTCTAAACTATTCGGAAATTAAGACGGGGGTGAACAAATGGTCTAAACTATTCGGAAATTAAGACGGGGGTGAAATCCCAAGTTGTGCTTCTTATTTTTGTTTCTTTTTTTTTGTTGCATTTTCCAATTAACAACATTCAAGACAAACGTGAAAAGATATTAGACAACAATAGGACAAAGTGACAGTGACAGATGAGCGTAACAAAGAAAGAAAAAATATACATATATATATAATTATATATTCAAACATACAATAAAAAATAACCAAGTTGTGCTTTTGCAGTATATTTATGTCAAAGATAATTTTCTAAGATACATATTGATACATGAATAGCTCTATCACTTTTAATTTGCCCAATAAAATATATATTAATTAGTGGGTGATGGTGACTTCCGATCAAAAAGCAAACATTGCTATATCATTTTCTAAGATACATATTGATACATGAATAGCTCTATCACTTTTAATTTGCAGAGTGCAAAAAAAAGCTTCCCTTTTGGCTCAGTTCAGATGCCTACAATACATACACCGTAGACAAACTATTTACACACACACACACACACACACACACACGCACACACACACACACACACACACACGTAAGCTCAGACAGATGGAGATCAGAGAGGCCCAGCTCAGAGAGGCCCAGCTCAGCGAGGCCCAGCTCAGAGAGGCCCAGCTCAGAGAGGCCCAGCTCAGAGAGGCCCAGCTCAGAGAGGCCCAGCTCAGAGAGGCCCAGCTCAGAGAGGCCCAGCTCAGAGAGGCCCAGTTCAGACAGATGCAGATCAGAGAGGCCCAGCTCAGAGAGGCCCAGCTCAGAGAGGCCCAGCTCAGACAGATGCAGCTCATGAGCTCCATCAACAGCAGATTTAAATTAAATACAAATTAAATGTATTTGTATAACAATTGTTTTTGCATCGTATCGTATCAATTTGTTCCTCTAATCAAACTAAATCGCACCGAATCATTTTCTTAGCAAAGGGAGGATAATTATTCAACTGGGCAGACTGTGAGAGGATCACGTACAAACGCATTGATATCCTTGGGCATGCTGTAGTCGTCCTCCAATCTGATTGGAGAAGTTGTCCCTCAACTGTTTGATGAAATCTTCCATGCTGCGGACTAGTCCCTCTCTGCCTGTCATTTCTTCATTGTGCTCAAGTTCAGTAGCCTTCCAGATGACAAGTCCAGATCGAAACAACTCAAGCTTCCCTAGTTAAGGCCTCTTGTTTTTCCACCATGTCCACGACTGTTTTCCATCTTCCTTGTAACTGGAGATGTCACCCGTTTAAAGTGACAGAATATGTCAGGCCACAAAGCTGTGTGCGTAGCTTGTAGTTAAACGCTTTAATGCCTCTGTCTGGGGTCGGGAAGGCCACTTTGAAAGTTCCATGCTTGGATTCCTAATGACGTCTGAGTTTGAATTCTTTGCAAAACAGAGACGTTTTCATTGCAAATAAGACACACTGGGCCGTTTGGCATTTTTGGGAAAAGATGGTTAGATGAGCGCATTTCTCTGTCTACATTCTTACCCTGAAACTTCGATTTTCATTATCCGTCCTTTCTTTTGATACTTTTTCTGAGAGTGACGTGTTCTCTTGCTATCAAGCTAACGGTCCTGAACGAATGTTGACGTTGTCACGTTCGTCGTACGAAGGAGACCAAAGCGCAGCGTGACTTGGACACATCTTCTTTAATGAAAACGAAGAACAATAAACAAACTAATACAACAATAACAAAAAACGAACGTGAAGCTAAATATAACGAGTGCAGACATGCAACATCACATAGACAATCACACCCACAAACCAAACGGGAAAATGGCAACCTAAATAGGATCCCCAATCAGAGAAAAGCGATAAACAGCTGCCTCTGATTGAGAACCAATCCAGGCCACCATAGACCTACATAATGTCTAGACTACACACACACACTTAGACATACAAAAACCCTAGACCAGACAAAAACACACATACCACCCTCATCACACCCGGACCTAACCAAAATAATAAAGAAAACTAAGATAACTAAGATCGGGGCATGACAGACTTTTAAAAAAGTGGACTACAGTAGGCTACGTAGACCTGTTTTCCCCCACCAATCAACGCACAGAGAAATCGACAAAAGTAATAATTGAAAAAAGAAACTTTATGACCGTAATCAGATCAAAAGTATGATGTTATTGTCAATGAATCCATTGTGCTCTAATCCGATGTGTTTAAAATGTTGTTGAATTTGTAGCGTAAGCCAATTAATTGTGATAATACTATATACTATTTATGTTCTGGCCCGCCAACTATTAATGCGCAGAAAAATCTAGTTGACGAACCCTGGTTTAAACAGTACAATGCTAGAAGAAAGAAATGTGTGAGAGAGAGACAGACAGTAAGACAGTCAGAGATGGGGGGGTAAGAGAGACCAGAGTAGAAGAGAGAGAGACAGACAGTAAGACAGTCAGAGATGGGGGGGGGGGGGGGGGGGTAAGAGAGACCAGAGTAGAAGAGAGAGAGACAGACAGTAAGACAGTCAGAGATGGGGGGGGTAAGAGAGACCAGAGTAGGAGAGAGAGAGACAGTAAGACAGTCAGAGATGGGGGGGTAAGAGAGACCAGAGTAGGAGAGAGAGAGAGAGAGAGAGAGAGAGAGAGAGAGAGAGAGAGAGAGAGAGAGAGAGAGAGAGAGAGAGAGAGAGAGAGAGAGAGAGACAGACAGACAGACAGACAGACAGACAGTAAGACAGTCAGAGATGGGGGGGTAAGAGAGACCAGAGTAGGAGAGAGACAGACAGTAAGACAGTCAGAGATCGGGGGGGTAAGAGAGACCAGAGTAGGAGAGAGAGAGAGAGAGAGAGGAGAGAGAGGAGAGAGGGAGAAGGAGGAGGAGAGAGAGAGAGAGAGAGAGAGAGACAGACAGTAAGACAGTCAGAGATGAGGGGGGTTAAGAGAGACCAGAGTAGAAGAGAGAGAGAGAGAGAGAGAGAGAGAGACTCAACAAATATTTCACAAGGCAAATGGAAAAATCCCCCTCTGTAAATTGCCCAACAAAACCAANGGTTAAGAGAGACCAGAGTAGAAGAGAGAGAGAGAGAGAGAGAGAGAGAGACTCAACAAATATTTCACAAGGCAAATGGAAAAATCCCCCTCTGTAAATTGCCCAACAAAACCAATTTCCTGGAGTGTGTGTGCGCACGAGAGTGCATGTGCCTGTGAGTACATGTGTGCATGTTTGTCCTTAGTGGAGAGAATAGAGAGAATAGAGAGAGAGAGAGAATAGAGAGAGAGAGAGAATAGAGAGAGAGAGAGAATAGAGAGAGAGAGAGAGAGAGAGAGAGAGAGAGAGAGAGAGAGAGAGAGAGAGAGAGAGAGAGAGAGAGAGAGAGAGAGAGAATAGAGAGAGAGAGAATAGAGAGAGAGAGAATAGAGAGAGAGAGATAGAGAGAGAGAGAGAGAGAGAGAGAGAGAGAGAGCTCTCAGTTTCTGCCACTCTACTCTTTCAGAGTCATCTTTCCAACCCCGTGTCCAGAACCACTTTACGACCAGCTGTTTGGGATGCTTTCCAGGTTCGGTGATAGCGGCGATAATGAGTTTGACTGTAATCAGCCCTCTCTTGTCTGCCTGTTTCAAGCCTCTCTTCTGAACCACTTTTCTACAGTATACCCAAACTTCAGTACTTTTTGCTCATTCGTTGCTATAGCTGTCTGGCTCCATTGTTAGCTTCTCACGTAGAATTTAACACACTTGAATATTGCAACACAGCATTTTAGAAATTGTTCATTAGGGTTCATTTTCTGTTTGCAAAAAAACAATGTCCATACAGGACAGAACACGTTTACAATGCAAAATGACAGCTGTATCTTCCAGCTTTAAATGTGTAGGCTAACTTTCCTTCCTAGCTGACAGCTATGGAGGGAGGGGTGGAAGAGGGAGGGAGGAGAGAGGGATGGTAATGGGCAGGAATGGACAGAGACACGGGGATGGAGAATAAAGCTTTGTCTACACTACGGGCCTTAATTTTTTTAAATCCGTTTTGGAATACTGACTGACCTAACATCAAATTACAAGTGTCCAAATCTAATTTATATGTGTTCAGACATAGGGCTGTTTACACCGGCAGTCAATAGTCATGAAGTGTAGTAAAATTCCACGTGAGCGTTGAGTCATCTCCTTTTATGCACTCTCTGTGTTGATAGTAGCCAACTTGCTAACGACCATCAGGTTCTAATGGCCTGGTACTCAGGGCTCTATTGTCCCTCCATCAGGTCCTAATGGCCTGGTACTCAGGGCTCTATTGTCCCTCCATCAGGTCCTAATGGCCTGATACTCAGGGCTCTGTTGTCCCTCCATCAGGTCCTAATGGCCTGGTACTCAGGGCTCTATTGTCCCTCCATCAGGTCCTAATGGCCTGGTACTCAGGGCTCTATTGTCCCTCCATCAGGTCCTAATGGCCTGGTACTCAGGGCTCTATTGTCCCTCCATCAGGTCCTAATGGTCTGGTACTCAGGGCTCTGTTGTCCCTCCATCAGGTCCTAATGGCCTGGTACTCAGGGCTCTATTGTCCCTCCATCAGGTCCTAATGGCCTGGTACTCAGGGCTCTATTGTCCCTCCATCAGGTCCTAATGGCCTGGTACTCAGGGCTCTATTGTCCCTCCATCAGGTCCTAATGGTCTGGTACTCAGGGCTCTATTGTCCCTCCATCAGGTCCTAATGGCCTGATACTCAGGGCTCTGTTGTCCCTCCATCAGGTCCTAATGGCCTGATACTCAGGACTCTGTTGTCCCTCCATCAGGTCCTAATGGTCTGATTCTCAGTGCTCTATAATCCCTTTGACCACTCTGACATCAATGCAATCGAAAATCATCAAAACACTAGCATCCTTTTTAAAACTCACCTCCATTTGAAGAAAGAAGAAGTTCAACAGCAGGTTGAAACTGAGTGTAAAACATGGTCGTAGTGGCTGTTGTTTTTAACACAAGGAAATGGACAGCACTTTCTAAAGGTGATGATACATTCATACCCCCCCCCCCCCCCCAGGCCTTATCAGCCCAAACCAGAAAAAAATGAATGAAAATAATGATTGTGCTGTTATACAACACATAGCCTACCGTATTTTAACACACGGCAGAAAAACATGAAACAAAAACGGATTTATGGTTGGTCTAGCCGATAACTCCAATATTAACCAAACTAGACTAACCGCCTTGCAGTGTAGACTGTGTTATACACATACTGGATGGACTGGTTACCTGATGCTACGCTAAAACATGTCTGTCCGTGAGTCTGGGAGAGAACCCGAGGCGATGCTGTTGGGTCATTGATTGTGCAGGGCGGCTAACAGGTAGCCTACAATTAGAGTGAATTTGTATTTGATTTTGAATAGCCTAGAAGTAGGGAATTTATTATATTTTCATATTGAATTGGGTGACCCATTACCTTTAGCTATACAGAATATCTCACCACCGTGTGTTTCCATCTCCTCCTTCTCTCTCTCCTTTATTCACTTCTGCAGTGTGCAGAGGATCTGTCAACAGCTAAGTGAAGTATGTTTTGTTGCAGATTTCACCTGGGTTTCCCAAATTAAGCACTGGGTAGCTGCAGGAACGTGGTTGGAGAGCTCGTGACAGAGTTCAGTTTGAATGTCACCTGACGGGCAGCGAGAGAGTGCTCCTCAAACAGTGGCTGATGTGTTGAGTGAGATAACTGTTCTGATATTTATTTTTTAGCTGCTTATATTAAGCACAGCTTCACTATAAAACCCAAAGTAGCCTGGTTCTGAAAAAGGAACCATCGGGAAAAGCTCTCGGGTCTCCATTCGCCACTCAAACAGTTACATGTATCCCCCCCCCCCCTGCCAATAATCCTGCCCATTTGATAATAGGCCATTCTAAATAAAAACAAATTGTACATATTAGTAAAGACAGGATTAGATTGAGAGTAGTCTGATGGGTGAAAATAGGAGCACTCGATGAGAGAACAACATGTGCAGCCTGAGGCAAGGAACAGAGAGCAAGCTTTTTTTTTTGCGATTTACTCCAATCATCAATAGCCTGTCGTCGAATGATATGTGCTTTGATTTTCTAAGACATTCTAAGGTTTGTATCATTCACAAGAAAAGTTGGCAAATGACTCTAAATCTAGAATATAGGACCTGTTTTCAAATGATCACTTTTACAGGACAACAGCCACTTAATATGCGCACTCGCTCTGGAATGGGAATAAAATATCCTTTAGTTATACAAAATGGTCAAAGACAATTTTTTTCCCAAAACGTTTACCTGGTAACAGGCTGACTGGTCAGCTATTTGATCCAGTATAGGGGGCTTTACTATTCTTGGGTAGTGGAATGACTTTAGCTTCCCTCCAGGCCTGAGGGAACACGCTCTCTAGAAGGCTTAAACTGAAGATACGGCAAATAGGAGTGGCAATATCATCAACTACTGTCCTCTGTAGTTTTCCGTCCAAGTTTTCAGACCCCGGTGGCTTGTCATAGTTGATAGACAACAATAATTTTTTTCACCTCTTCCACACTGACTATACGAAATTCAAAATTACAATGCTTTTCTTTCATAATTTGGTCAGATATACTTGGATCTGTAGTGTCAGCGTCTGTTGCTGGCATGTCATCCATAAGTTTGCTAATCTTGTCAGTGAAAAAATCTTTTAAAGTAGTTGGCAATATCAGTGGGTTTTGTGAAGAATGAGCCATCTGATTCAATAAATGATGGAGGTGAGTTTGCCTTTTTGCCCAAAATGTCATTTAAGGTGCTCCAAAGCTTTTTACTATCATTCTTTATATCATTTATCTTTGTTTCATAGTATGGTTTATTCTTCTTTTTATTTAGTTTGTGACGTTTTCTCAATTTGCAGAATGTTTGCCAATCGGTTGTCCTGCCAGACTCATTTGCCATTCCTTTTGCCTCATCTCTCTCAACCATACACTTTTTAAATTCCTCATCAATCCACAGAGATTTAACAGTTTTTGCAGTCATTTATTTAATGGGTGCATGCTTATTAGATTTCATGCACCCTGATTTCATTCCTGTGCTGTTTGTAACTGCCCTGGTAGATTTGCTGATAACCTGAACCAGGGTGCAGGCAAAGTTTTTTTTTTTTTAATGGGCAGCTTGATGAAAGCCAGTCAATATTGAAATCACCAAGAAAATATACCTCTCTGTTGATATCACATAAATGATCAAACATTTCACACATATTATCCAGATTTTTCTTACAATAGAGCTGCCGATGACGACAGCTGGTGCAATGGCTGAGGAGGTATGGCCGTTCTTTCGCCTCGAGCGGTTTCGCAAACCCCTCGAGGACCAAAGGGAGGTGGGGCCCAATGGACCCGTGCCAGCTGTAGTATCCACATGGATGATGAATGGGCCGGTCTCTCAGGCAGCCTCACGTTCTGGTGAGGGTGGGAGCTCTGAGGATCTGAACCCAAGGTAGGAGCCACAGGAGAGGGAGACAGAGCAGAGGACGAAGACGCAGGTACCTCCGGCTCCGATCTCAAATCAGAACCCCCCCCCCACCCCCCAGGGATGAAGGCACCAAAACCTCTGAGTGGCGAAGCCGTTTCTGCCCTGTGTCCGTGTTTAACATCTCAAGGAGGCCCCCGTTGCCAGAGGACGCTGTCTTCGACTTCCACGGCGAGTGACATATCTCCATGGCTGGTTCGTACTGTGGGGTTGAGAATAGGAACACCCCCCCCAAGCTAAGGTAGCATAGCTATGCTAGTTGTCATGGTAACAACGGGTGTGTATGTGCAGTGGCGTAGGCTGCTTGTGTTTTCTATCACTCAGAAGTTATGTAACAAGCTAAGGTGACAACAATGCCTGCCATTGATGTTTCCCCTGTTGCTTTTAATGTTCAAAAACATTGTGTAAGAACATTTAAAGCTTCAAAGGATCCAACCTTCAAAACTAGTGATTTTTGGCTAGCCACAGCAGTCAACCAGCTAGCCGCAGCAGTCAACCAACTAGCCACAGCAGTCAACCAACTAGCCACAGCAGTCAACCAGCTAGCCACAGCAGTCAACCAGCTAGCCGCAGCAGTCAACCAGCTAGCCGCAGCAGTCAACCAGCTAGCCACAGCAGTCAACCAGCTAGCCACAGCAGTCAACCAGCTAGCCACAGCAGTCAACCAGCTAGCTAGGTCGCTGTTTAGCTTTCGAGCATATTCACTCATTTGTTTGTAAACAATTAACAAGCTAGTTAGCAACCACATGTTATTGTCAAACTGTCAACATAGTAGCTAGCAAGCTGCAGGATATAACAAATAACAGTCTAAAACTACTTGGGGCAAATAAAATAAGATTTGACCATTCAGACACAAGTCACATGCCCAGGAGTCAGATATGTATCTGACTTCAAACCACCTACGAAGGCGGTTTGAAATTAACCTTTAATTGTACGATTCTATGTGCTTTTTAGCTGTTCAGAATACAGGAAGAAAAAAGTATTTGAATAAGATATACCAAAAAAAACGAATATTAAAGTCATTGTAAACTGTTGACAGTTTAAGAGATACCAGATGAAAGAAAGTGAGGAGGGGGGAGGTCGGGGAGGGGGGAGACTGTCTTCACGGTCACAGGATAGAAGGGAGGGCTGGTATAGACTGTCTTCACGGTCACAGGATGGAAGGGAGGGCTGGTATAGACTGTATTCACTGTCACAGGATGGAAGGGAGGGCTGGTATAGACTGTCTTCACGGTCACAGGATGGAAGGGAGGGCTGGTATAGACTGTCTTCACGGTCACAGGATGGAAGGGAGGGCTGGTATAGACTGTCTTCACGGTCACAGGATGGAAGGGAGGGCTGGTATAGACTGTCTTCACTGTCACAGGATGGAAGGGAGGGCTGGTATAGACTGTCTTCACGGTCACAGGATGGAAGGGAGGGCTGGTATAGACTGTCTTCACGGTCACAGGATGAAAGGGAGGGCTGGTATAGACTGTCTTCACGGTCACAGGATGAAAGGGAGGGCTGGTATAGACTGTCTTCAATGTCACAGGATGGAAGGGAGGGCTGGTATAGACTGTCTTCACTGTCACAGGATAGAAGGGAGAGCTGGTATAGACTGTCTTCACTGTCACAGGATGGAAGGGAGGGCTGGTATAGAC
Organism: Salvelinus fontinalis; assembly: GCF_029448725.1. Taxonomy (NCBI): domain Eukaryota; kingdom Metazoa; phylum Chordata; class Actinopteri; order Salmoniformes; family Salmonidae; genus Salvelinus; species Salvelinus fontinalis. The sequence continues at coordinate 6,163,889 of NC_074696.1, forward strand.
TGTCTTCACTGTCACAGGATGGAAGGGAGGGCTGGTATAGACTGTCTGCTTGTCATGGGCAGGAATGGTTTACTGCTCCATTCAGTTTACCTCTCCATTCAGTTTACCTCCCCATTCAGTTTACTGCTCCATTCAGTTTACCTCTCCATTCAGTTTACCTCCCCATTCAGTTTACTGCTCCATTCAGTTTACTGCTCCATTCAGTTTACCTCCCCATTCAGTTTACCTCCCCATTCAGTTTACCTCCCCATTCAGTTTACTACTCCATTCAGTTTACTGCTCCATTCAGTTTACCTCCCCATTCAGTTTACTGCTCCATTCAGTTTACTGCTCCATTCAGTTTACCTCCCCATTCAGTTTACCTCCCCATTCAGTTTACCTCCCCATTCAGTTTACCTCCCCATTCAGTTTACCTCTCCATTCAGTTTACTGCTCCATTCAGTTTACCTCTCCATTCAGTTTACTACTCCATTCAGTTTACTGCTCCATTCAGTTTACCTCCCCATTCAGTTTACTGCTCCATTCAGTTTACCGGTCCATTCAGTTTACCGCCCCATTCAGCTTGCAACTCCATTCAGTTTACCGCCCCCTTCAGCCTGCTACTCCATTCAGTTTACCGGTCTATTCAGTTTACCGCCCCATTAGGTCATCTACTCCATTCAGTTTACCGCCCCATTCAGCCTACCATTCAGTTTACCACCCCATTCAGCCTACCATTCAGTTTACCGCCCCATTCAGCCTGCTACTCCATTCAGTTTACCGGTCCATTCAGTTTACCGCCCCATTCAGCCTGCTACTCCATTCAGTTTACCGCCCCATTCAGCCTGCTACTCCACTCAGTTTACCGCCCCATTCAGCCTGCTACTCCACTCAGTTTACCGCCCCATTCAGCCTGCTACTCCATTCAGTTTACCGGTCCATTCAGTTTACCGCCCCATTCAGCCTGCTACTCCATTCAGTTTACCGCCCCATTCAGCCTGCTACTCCACTCAGTTTACCACCCCATTCAGCCTGCTACTCCATTCAGTTTACCGCCCCATTCAGCTTGCTACTCCATTCAGTTTACCGCCCCATTCATCCTGCTGCTCCATTCAGTTTACCGCCCCATTCAGCCTGCTACTCCATTCAGTTTACCGCCCCATTCAGCCTGCTACTCCATTCAGTTTACCGCCCCATTCAGTCTGCTTCTCCATTCAGTTTACCGCACCATTCAGCCTGCTACTCCATTCAGTTTACCGCACCATTCAGCCTGCTACTCCATTCAGTTTACCGCCCCATTCAGCCTGCTACTCCATTCAGTTTACCGCCCCATTCAGTCTGCTACTCCATTAGGTTTACTGCTCCATTCTGAGAGTTAACCAGAGAAAGAGGCATCCAAAGAATCAGAGTTCAGAACTAAAAGCAGAAACAGATCAGATGAAGGAGACCAGGAGAGGAAGACACTTAGGTCACTTTCTGAGATGTAACCCTGATCTTGTACCCACTACAGAGGGACGTGAGAACGATTCAGTACATCACTGGGTAGTGAGAACAGCCCAGTACATCACTGAGAAGTGAGAACAGCCCAGTACATTACTGAGTAGTGAGAACAGCCCAGTACATTACTGGGTAGTGAGAACAGCCCAGTACATTACTGAGAAGTGAGAACAGCCCAGTACATCACTGGGTAGTGAGAACAGCCCAGTACATCAATGGGTAGTGAGAACAGCCCAGTACATTACTGAGAAGTGAGAACAGCCCAGTACATTACTGAGAAGTGAGAACAGCCCAGTACATTACTGGGTAGTGAGAACAGCCCAGTACATTACTGAGAAGTGAGAACAGCCCAGTACATCACTGGGTAGTGAGAACAGCCCAGTACATTACTGAGAAGTGAGAACAGCCCAGTACATCAATGGGTAGTGAGAACAGCCCAGTACATCACTGAGAAGTGAGAACAGCCCAGTACATTACTGAGAAGTGAGAACAGCCCAGTACATTACTGGGTGGTGAGAACAGCCCAGTACATCACTGAGAAGTGAGAACAGCCCAGTACATCACTGGGTGGTGAGAACAGCCCAGTACATTACTGGGTAGTGAGAACAGCCCAGTACATCACTGGGTGGTGAGAACAGCCCAGTACATTACTGAGAAGTGAGAACAGCCCAGTACATTACTGAGAAGTGAGAACAGCCCAGTACATTACTAAGAAGTGAGAACGGTTCAGTAGATCACTGGGTAGGGAGTACGGCCCGGTACATCACTGGGGTCAAGCTTCCTGCCATCCAGGACCTCTATATCAGGCATTGTCAGAGGAAGGCCCTAAAAATTGTCAAAGACTCCAGCAATCCAAGTTATAGAATGTTCTTTCTGCTACCGCACGCGTTACCGAAACGCCAAGTCGAGGTGGAAGGGGCTTCTTAGCAGCTTCTACCCCCAAGCGATAAAACTCACCAAACAGCTAATCAAAGGGATAACCAGACCCCTCTTTTACACTGCTGCCACTCTCTGTTTATTATCGATGCATAGTCATTTTAACTATACATTCATATATATATATAAAACCTCAATTACCTCAACTAACCAGTACATTGACTCTGTACCGGTACCCCATGTATATAGCCTCGCTTTTTATTTTACTGCTGCTCTTTAATTATTTGTTACTTTTCTTTTCTTTATTTCTTTGTTTTTCTACTTATATACTTAACACTTATTTGTATTACTTAAAGCATTGTTGGTTAAGGGCTTGTAAGTAAGCATTTCACTGCAAGGTCTACACCTCTTTTATTCGGCGCATGTGATAAATAACATTTAATTTGATTGATGTTCTCTTACAACTCTTGCCCAGCCTTCTCTCCTCCATATCTTCCAGAAGACAGTACTAGAAGATTACAGCAGGGTCATGTGATGGAGCACTACCACCCTCTAGTGGTCAACCTCTGAGACAGTACTAGAGGACTACAGTAGGGTAATGTGATGGAGCACTACCACCCTCTAGTGGTCAACCTCTGAGACAGTACTAGACGATTACAGCAGGGTAATGTGATGGAGCACTACCACCCTCTAGTGGTCAACCTCTGAGACAGTACTACAGGATTACAGCAGGGTAATGTGATGGAGCACTACCACCCTCTGGTGGTCAACCTCTGAGACAGTACTACAGGATTACAGCAGGGTCATGTGATGGAGCACTACCACCCTCTAGTGGTCAACCTCTGAGACAGTGATCTTCACCCTGTTAAAATATCCACTTAACATTTGATCTCCACCCTGGTAACATCTGATGATCTCCACCCTGTTAACATCTGATGATCTCCACCCTAGTAACATCTGATGATCTCCACCCTGGTAACATCTGATGATCTCCACCCTGGTAACATCTGATGATCTCCACCTTGGCAACATCTGATGATCTCCACCCAGTTAACATCTGATGATCTCCACCCTGGTAACATCTGATGATCTCCACCCTGGTAACATCTGATGATCTCCACCCAGTTAACATCTGATGATCTCCACCCTGGTAACATCTGATGATCTCCACCCTGGTAACATCTGATGATCTCCACCTTGGCAACATCTGATGATCTCCACCCAGTTAACATCTGATGATCTCCACCCTGGTAACATCGGATGATCTCCACCCTGGTAACATCTGATGATCTCCACCCTGGTAACATCTGATGATCGCTGGTTTCCACATCATTAGGACTGGTTTCCACATCATTAGGGCTGGTTTCCACATCATTGGGGCTGGTTTCCACATCATTAGGGCTGGTTTCCACATCATTAGGGCTGGTCTACACATAATTAGGGCTGGTTTACACATCATTAGGGCTGGTTTCTTCATCATTAGGGCTGGTTTACACATCATTAGGGCTGGTTTCCACATCATTAGGGCTGGTTTCTTCATCATTAGGGCTGGTTTACACATCATTAGGGCTGGTTTACACATCATTAGGGCTGGTTTCTTCATCATTAGGGCTGGTTTACACATCATTAGGGCTGGTTTCCACATCATTAGGGCTGGTTTAAACATCATTAGGACTGGTTTACACATCATTGGGGCTGGTTTCCACATCATTAGGACTGGTTTACACATCATTAGGGCTGGTTTACACATCATTAGGACTGGTTTACACATCATTCGGGCTGGTTTCCACATCATTAGGGCTGGTTTACACATCATTAGGACTGGTTTACACATCATTAGAGCTGGTTTACACATCATTAGGGCTGGTTTAAACATCATTATTTAGGATACCTAAAGTTGGATTAGGAAAATTGTTTGAACTGTTTGGACAAAGTTTACAGGAAACTTATTAGATAATTTGTAGTCATGTTGGGCGGTGTTTTTCTGAAACCAACGCGCCAAATAAATTAATATTTTTAGGATATAAAAAGGAGGTTATCAAACAAAAGGTCCATTTGTGATGTTTATGGGACATATTGGAATTAACAACAGAAGAAGATATTCAAAGGTAAGGCATGAATTATATCGTTATTTCTGACTTTTGTGTCGCCACCTGCCTGCTTGAAAATGAATTGTTATGCATTTGTGTGCTGGGCGCTGTCCTCAGAAAAATCACATGATTTGCTTTCGCTGTAAAGCCTTTTTGAAATCTGACACCGTGGCTGGATTAACAAGAAGTTAAGCTTTATTTTGACATATTGCATGTGTATTTTCAAGATTGTTAAATATGAACAATTCTGTAGTTTGAATTTGGCGCCCTGCACTTTCACCTGGTGTTAGTCAGGTGAGACGCTACCGTCCCACCTATCCTCGAGAAGTTAAAATACATTTTCTAATGTTCCGAGCTAGTCCTCCTGATTTCGTTTGACGCCACATGGACTATGACAGTGTCAGCTCCCGGCATCTGTGGTAGAACAGTCGGAAGCAGCCTTATGATGTCCTGTACCTGTTATCCTGGGTAGAACAGGGTTTTTGCCTTTGGAACCCGAGATGTATCTCACCATAGCGCTGCCTACAATGACAGCTGGTGATGTTAAATGGGCCGGTCTCTCAGGCAGCCTCATGGTCTGGTGAGGCTGGGAGCTCTGAGGATCTGAACTCGAGGTAGAAGCTACCGGAGAGGGAGACAGAACAAAGACGCAGGTACATCCGGATCCGATTTTGAATGGGAAGCCCCCAAGAAAGAAGGCGCCGGAACCTCCGGATTCAGGATGGAAAAGCTGTTTCTTGTCTGTGTCAGATCGGGGCTCAACATCTCCATGGGGACCCCCGTTGCCAGAGGACGCTTTCTTCATCTTCCACGGCGAGGGACGTATCTCCATGACTGGTTGGTTGGGTCGAGAACGGCTCCGTTCTCCAGGGAAGGGGGGGATCCCTTCGGGGAAGGAACCCTGCTATGTCCAAACTTTTGACTGGTTCTGCATATGTATGTGAATAGTGTGTATGTGAAATAGGTAGAAATAGTAGTTATATAGGATGAACCAGGACTAGAATACAGTATTATACATATAAAATGGACAGCAGTAGTTATATAGGTTGAACCAGGACTAGAATACAGTATGAAGTGGACAGCAGTAGTTATATAGGTTGAACCAGGACTAGAATACAGTATGAAGTGGACAGCAGTAGTTATATAGGATGAACCATGACTAGAATACAGTATAAACATATGAAGTGAACAGCAGTAGTTATATAGGATGAACCAGGACTAGAATACAGTATTATACATATGAAGTGGACAGCAGTAGTTATATAGGATGAACCAGGACTAGACTACAGTATGAAGTGGACAGCAGTAGTTATATAGGATGAACCAGGACTAGAATACAGTATGAAGTGGACAGCAGTAGTTATATAGGATGAACCAGGACTAGAATACAGTATGAAGTGGACAGCAGTAGTTATATAGGATGAACCAGGACTAGAATACAGTATTATACATATGAAGTGGACAGCAGTAGTTATATAGGATGAACCAGGACTAGAATACAGTATGAAGTGGACAGCAGTAGTTATATAGGATGAACCAGGACTAGAATACAGTATTATACATATGAAGTGGGTAAAACAGTATGTAAACCTTATTAAAGTGACCAGTTTTCAATGACTCTATGTAGGCTAAATAGGACATAATTCTCTAATGCACAGGGTAGAATACCTACTGTGTGGTACCCAGCTAGTGACAGTGTCTAAAGGTGTTTTCACATATAATCCTCTTTATTACAACAGATTTCAGTCCACTTTAAAGTGAACTCTGTGTAACAAAAAGAAAAGCTAAATAACTTAGTTCGTTAAATGATTTTGCCTTTGAATGAGGATTGTTTTGAGTCCTCTTTGCATTCACATTGCCGTGTTTAAAAAGGGAACCACAATCTTTTTCAAACATTTCACTCAATGCACTCTGGGTTTTTACAAAGTGCAGGACAAGCCATTTCATAAGAGCGTGTTATTGGACAGCTAAATATACCTACTTAAATTTTGGAAGATAATAGATGTTTACCTTTATTTAATCAGTTCAAATATGAGACATAATCATTTGTAATCAGAAGATACTATTAACATGTAAATAGTATTGGTAAGGGAATAAATAGCAGAAGAATAACTGCAGATAACATAATGCTGTTGTTGAAAATTGTGTACTGCCCCTTTATTTTGTACCCAATGTTGTGATTCAAACAAATTATATTTGTCACATCGAATATAACAGGTGATTTGCTTACTTACAAGCCCTTAACCAACAATGCAATTCAAGAAATAGAGTTAAGAAAATATTTACTAAATAAACAAAAGTAAAAAAAAAAAAAATACAAAAAAAGTTACATCATAAAATAACGGGGCTATATACAGGGAGTACCGGTACCGAGTCAATGTGCAGGGGTACAGGTTAGTCGAGGTCATTTGTACATGTAGGTAGGGGCAGTGGTGGAAAAAGTACCCCATTTTCATACTTGAGTAAAAGTTAAGATACCTTAATAGATAATGACTGAAGTAAAAGTGAAAGTCGCCCAGTAAAATACTACTTGAGTAAAAGTCTAAAAGTATTTGGTTTAAAATATACTTAAGTATCAAAAGTAAAAGTATAAATCCTTTCAAATTCCTTATGTTAAAGCAGATGGCACCATTTTCTTGATTTATTTAATTTACGGAAAGCCAGGGGCACACTCCAACAATGAGACATGATTTACAAACAAAGCATGTGTTTAGTGAGTCCACCAGATCCTCTGATCTGGAGGACTCACTAAACAGAGAACATCCCCGGTCATCCCTACTGCCTCTGATCTGGAGGACTCACTAAACAGAGAACATCCCCGGTCATCCCTACTGCCTCTGATCTGGAGGACTCACTAAACAGAGAACATCCCTGGTCATCCCTACTGCTGAGTGTCAAGGAAAATGTATGGAGTAAAAAGTACGATATTTTCTTAAGGAATGTAGTGAAATAAAAGTAAAAGTAGTGAAAATACTTAAAAATAAATATTAAAGTAATGTACAGATACCCCCCCAAAACACTTAAGTAGTACATTTAAGTATATTTACTGAAGTACTTTGCACCACTGGGTAAAGTGACTATGCATAGATTTTAAAAAGTGTTATTTTTAATAATAAAAAATATATTTGAACTGTTATTTAGGTAGACAAGTCAGTTAAGAGAAAATTCTTGTTTACAATGACGACCTAACCTGGCGGCGCTGGGCCAATTGTGCGCCTCCCTTTGGGACTCCCAATCACGGCCGGATGTGATGCAGCCTGGATACGAGCCAAGGACGGCAGTGACGCCTCTTGCACTGAGATGCAGTGTCTTAGACTGCTGCGCCACTCGGAAAACGGTACCGGAGCACCAAGTCTAGGATCAAAAGGCTCCTCAGCATCTTCTACCCCCCAAGTCATAAGACTGTTGAACAATTAATCAAATTGCCACCGGACTATTTACATTGACCCCCCCCCCCCCTCCCCTTTGTTTTTACACTGCTCCTACTTGTTTATTTGCTCCCGAGTGGGAGTCTAAGACACTGCATCTCAGTGCAAGTTTTCGTCAACCTCTGCTCAGACTTAAATAGCAGTGTTCCAAGAACCTCCACCAGGGGGAGACTGTGGGTATCCTCAAACGGACATAAAGGAGACACAAGAAGGCACCCCACACTCAATTTAGATCCCAAGGAGGTCTTTATTTCCATACTGTATGATCTCACTCTCATCACCATCTCCTTTGATATCTTCTCATGTCTCCTCTTGGAACTCCCCCCCCCCCCCCCCCCCCCTCCCTCCACACACACACACACACAAACACAATACTGTAGAATCATGTTTTCATTTCTCACATTTTAGGCATCCATCTTCAGCCTTGGATGGATCATGTTGCAATGAGATGGGCACAGAGGTGTGTGTGTACAGTCCTTTTTCAGTGTGGCGGTAAATTAATTGAACAGGAGAAGAGGTTTGCTTGTGTCTCATCACTCCTTGACTAAAAGATAGATTTAGAAATTAGTTCGAGCTAGGCATAGTTCAACAGCTTGAAAAGCCTTCATTAACATACTCCCAGAGATAGAAAGACATCCAGTATTCACTGAATGAAGTAGAGTACCCATCCCCATTTACATTTGAATTAATCAATTAAATAAATTATACTATAGCACATTCAAATACATTATTATTGTAGACTATATACGCTACTCCTGTATCTACATTGTACAATACCGTAATCACTGAATTAAATAGCGTACCCATCCACATTTACAATTTAGTTCATCAATTATATATATCATACAAGCACATACAGTTACATTATTGTAGAATATGCTACTCCCGTATCCACAATATATTAGGATACTGTTATGATATCATTGGTCTTGTCAGGAATGATTTTAAGGTCTTCGATCGATGTTGTATGTCGTACATCGTTTCCCTTCGTCAGTGAAAAGTACTTATGCATCCCCCATTCAATTCAGTCTGAGTGTGAATGTGTAGGCCTAGTGACAGTGGAAAAACAAACTCATAGCTCCAGCTCTTAATGGCATGTAGGGGAAGTGTATTACAATGTAAAATATGTATATATCCTATAGTACAATAGTATGTACAGAGTGTATTACAATGTAAAATATGTATATATCCTATAGCACCATGTGTGTATATTTTCAATTACAATTTATTTAATCCATGAAATAATGAATACTAGTTTAATCAAATTACGTTATTGTTGTACACAAGCCTACTCCCCTATCGACAGAGTAAATAATATTGCCTACGTGCTTTCGACAACTCGTTAACAACAAAAAAGTTATTATTTTCAAAGAAACCAAATTTGCCTTATCAACACAGTAGGCATAAATATTTCCTAACAATAGCAGAACTTAAATATAGCCTACGTACTCCTCAATCGGATCAAGGACATCTTGGTAACTTTTTTCATTGTCTCTAAGGAAACTATCTGGGACAAACACTCTCGGAAATCGCGTCTGCCGCTTGTAAAAAAACAACAACTAACAAATGAATGTCTGTGTCGCCACCGAGCTCTCAAATGCCCTCTGGGAAAGCCAATGATCTCCTCTATTCGAATGAAAAGGCAATGGACACAACTCTTATTGGTTGTCTGACGTAGGCTGCTGGGAACTGGTAACAACACAGTCTGTGATTGGCTAACAACATTTTAGATCTGTATACAGCGAGATAAGATAACATACCATGTCATGAGGTGTTGAGGGAAAAGACAGATTACCTATAGATTGGACATAATCTTTTCTAGGCAATTAGTGATAACAGGAAATACAGGAAATACAATGTAGGCTACACTACAGCTCAAGGTGGCTGGTTCGGAATGTCGGCTTTTATTAAAATAAATATAAACTATGCACCTTATGACTTTCATTAACACGCAGGCTTCACGCAGACGTAAGGCGTTGGCATCAAGTCGTGTCAGTCAGATGTTCATTGGTAGGCGACAGGGAGCACCTCCCTATCCACATCGACGGGACAGCAGTGGAGAAGGTGGAAAACTTTAAGTTCCTCTGCATACATATCACTGACAAACTGAAATGGTTCACCCACACAGACAGTGTGGTGAAGAAGGCGCAAAAGCGCCTCTTCAACCTCGGGACGCTGAAGGAATTTGGCTTGTCACCTACAGGAGAAGGACAATGTAACAGTATTTATTCCGTCCTTCTCCTCGCCCCTACCCGGGCTCGAACCAGGGACCCTCTGCACACATCAACAACTGACACCCACGAAGCATCGTTACCCATCACTCCACAAAAGCCACGGCCCTTGCAGAGCAAAGGGAACAACTACTTCAGGTCTCAGAGCGAGTGACGTCACCGATTGAAACTCTATTAGCGCGCACCACCGCTAACTAGCTAGCCATTTCACATCGGCTACATTAGCCTATGCCACTCTGACATTGCTCATCCATATATTTATATATTCTTATTCCATTCTTCACTTAGATGTGTGTATTATGTATTTGTTGTGTAATTGTTAGATATTACTTGTTAGACATTGCTGCACTGTCAGAACTAGAAGCACAAGCATTTCGCTACACTCGCAATAACATCTCGCAATAACATCCTAGTACGGTTGCCTAGGCTTAATTCTGGCCCATATCACCCCCCATAGACGATAGCGTCAGCGTGCATGCGCCCGGCCTGCCACAAGAGTCACTAAAGCGCGATGGGACAAGGACATCCCGGGCGGCCAAACCCTCCCCTAACCCGGATGACGCTGGGCCAATTGTGCGTCACCTCATCGGACTCTTGATTCATATTTTCATGTAGTTTCGTTGCATTCTCGAGGTATGACTCATTAGTTCCACCGTGATCATTTGTTCCACTCTCTCGACCAATCAGACGCGTTGGACGAGGGTGTGGTTTTGACTGACAAGCAAAATGCGCCAATCCGCTTCGAGAAGGTGGTTGAATTTATTCTGTGCGGATACGTGGGTATCGAAGTTCTTTTCGAAATGAGTTTTAACTACGGCCAGGTAAATATAGCTTATCCTGGTTTGATATTTATTATAAACATGTATAATAGCTATTTACTGTTGTTCGTTATGATATGTCCATCTATGCGTTTGGTGTGTAGTCGTTTGAGGTGGTGAAGTGAGTGGACTGCGGTATAACCTATTATTGACTGCTAATGCTACAAAAAAAAGTTACAGCAGCTAGCCTTTAGCAAGGCGCGTATAAACATGTAACTAGTTACAATATTACCGGTTTCTGTGTCCTAGCAGAGTTGATACACTGTTACATTTATGTAGTAAGCATAATTTGTCCCTTGAAACAGTTGCCTTTTGTTACATTGTAACTATAAGTAGGCATAGCTTGCCCTACCCATAGACGCTAGCTGCTTTAGCGCCTATTGACTACAGTATAATCTGACCAGGGGAATTTTGTTTAGAGCCCGGACGCTTGTTGTGAACATTTACACCCGTCGCTTTGCGGTACTTTCAAATCAGCAAGACATCATTTTCAAAAGATAACTTTAAAATACTACACACCTTTTTTTATAGAGTTAGTCTTCCCACACGGACATAATACCATGTTTACAGCGCGTATTTACAGAAAAAAAAGGCGGAAGACCTGTGCTAATTAGCTACCGGCCTCTCCTAGAACACCTGGGTGTAAACGGAAGACAAATGTGTTGTCGCTGAAAAATGATGTCTGCTGCAACTGTGTTAACCGGTTAAAACACGGTGCAGCTAATGTTTATTTTCTATTTGTGAAATATCTTGGATGTGACAGGAAAGTAGAGTGCTTATGTTTCTAGAACCGGACCACAGTTGAGAATCGATTCACGTTTAGATGGAGTATTTGACTCTTTTTGGTTTCCAGAACCAATTTGCATTTAAACGGAACATGTAAGGTTCCTTGGAATATATGGAGTAACGTTCGACTCCATTAGTCCGATATGTGGTATTGGGCTAAGTTTGCCCCAGCGGCTACATGTGCTTGGCTGTAGCCTAGTGCTTGTGTTTTAGTGGCCTAATGTTGCTCAATTAATGACTGGTAGAGTCCAATGGCTGTAAACCAGGTTTATTGTTTCAGTTGTATGTAGTAGGCTATATTGGCATAATAATCATCCGTATCGGGTTATTTGTGTTATATAGTTTGGCCTTATTTAGGCAATATGGTGATATTTGCATGTCGGAGACACAATATGCTCCTTGCTGTCTTTACTAATAGAAAAGAGAATCAACAGTAACCTAGGCTACTATGTTATGATTTGTGTTTTATCATATTAACCAATTGAACATCCTCCTTCCCTCTCTCCAGGGTTATCCAGGAGGACAAGCCGGAGGGGGTAACTTCCCCCGTCAACACCCACCCCCTGGTGCTCCATACGGGGGTAGTGCCCCACCAGGACAGTACGGAGGCTCTGGCCCATCGGGCTACGCCCCGTACGGGGGAGCGACCGCACCTCCAGGGAGTCAGAATGCTGGAGGGGCTACCCCAGGTGGACCCTACGGGGGCTATGGGGCCCCAGGACAGGGGAGGCAGGCTGGGGGAGCACCAGGGGCCCCATACGGAGGGGGACAGACCCCTGGAGGGCCCTATGCTGGGGGGTATGGAGGACAGCCACAGGGAGGGCCCTATGGACAGCAGTCTCCAGCAGGTCAGTTACTATGTTATAGTTTTCACTGTGTGGTTTGGTGGGGACCAGAAGTCCTCACAAGGATAGTAAAACTATGAAAACATGTTGCCAGTCCCCACCAGGAAGAAGGCTATTTTCAGGCTTACGGGTTAGGCTTACGGGTTAGGCTTACTGGTTAGGGAAAATAGGATTTAGAATGGGAATCAATGATTTGGTCCCCACAAGTATAGTAAAACAAACATGTGTGATACTGAGTATCTCAGACAAGGGTTCAGACAGGATCTCTTGCTCCATAGATTTTCCTCTATGGAGGCCGCCTGTCCTGTGGAGACTGACAGGATTTACTTTGTACCACTGAGTGTAACGGATGTGAAATGACTAGCTAGTTAGCGGGTACGCGCTAGTAGTGTTTCAATCAGTTACGTCACTTGCTCTGAAACCTAGAAGTAGTGTTGCACCTTACTCTGGAAGGGCCGTGGCTTTTGTGGAGCGATGGGTAACGACGCTTCGTGGGTGACTGTTGCTGATGTGTGCAGAGGGTTCCTGGTTCGCGCCCGGGTCGGGGCGAGGGGACGCCGTAAACTTAAACTGTTACATGAGCAGGACTTAGACTGGTGGAGTGATGACTGGGTTAATTGTGTGTGTGTGTGTGTGTGTGTGTGTGTGTGTGTGTGTGTGTGTGTGTGTGTGTGTGTGTGTGTGTGTGTGTGTGTGTGTGTGTGTGTGTGTGTGTGTGTGTGTGTGTGTGTGTGTGTGTGCGCGTTAGTGATATTGTCCCCCTGTGGTAGCTGAGTCACAGGGCTGATAAACAGACTTATTACCACTCCCTACAGGGACAGCATGCATTTGGGCTCAGCTTTAAATGACACTCTACCTCTCTCTCTTTCTCTCTCTCTCTCTTTCACTCACTCTACTTCCCCTTCTCTCTCTTTCACTCACTCTACTTCCCCCTTCTCTCTCTCTCTCTCTTTAACTGACTCTACTTCCCCCTTCTCTCTCTTTCACTCACTCACTCTACCTCCCCCTTCTCTCTCTCTCTCTTTCACTCACTCTACCTCCCCCTTCTCTCTCTCTCTCTCTTTCACTCACTCTACCTCCCCCTTCTCTCTCTCTCTCTCTTTCACTCACTCTTCTTCCCCCTTCTCTCTCTCTCTCTCTCTCTCACTCACTCTACTTCCCCCTTCTCTCTCTCTCTCTCTCACTCACTCTACTTCCCCCTTCTCTCTCTCTCTCTCTCACTCACTCTACTTCCCCCTTCTCTCTCTCTCTCTCTCTCACTCACTCTACTTCCCCCTTCTCTCTCTCTCTCTCTCTCTCTCTCTCTCTCTCACTCACTCACTCTACTTCCCCCTTCTCTCTCTCTCTCACTCACTCACTCTACTTCCCCCTTCTCTCTCTCTCTCACTCACTCACTCTACTTCCCCCTTCTCTCTCTCTCTCACTCACTCACTCTACTTCCCCCTTCTCTCTCTCTCTCTCTCTCACTCACTCTACTTCCCCCTTCTCTCTCGCTCTCTCTTTCGCTCACTCTACTTCCCCCTTCTCTCTCTCTCTCTCTCGCTCACTCTACTTCCCCCTTCTCTCTCGCTCTCTCTTTCGCTCACTCTACTTCCCCCTTCTCTCGCTCTCTCTCTCGCTCACTCTACTTCCCCCTTCTCTCGCTCTCTCTCTCGCTCACTCTACTTCCCCCTTCTCTCGCTCTCTCTCTCACTCACTCTACTTCCCCCTTCTCTCGCTCTCTCTCTCACTCACTCTACTTCCCCCTTCTCTCGCTCTCTCTCTCACTCACTCTACTTCCCCCTTCTCTCTCGCTCTCTCTCTCACTCACTCTACTTCCCCCTTCTCTCTCGCTCTCTCTCTCACTCACTCTACTTCCCCCTTCTCTCTCGCTCTCTCTCTCGCTCACTCTACTTCCCCCTTCTCTCTCGCTCTCTCTCTCGCTCACTCTACTTCCCCCTTCTCTCTCGCTCTCTCTCTCGCTCACCCTACTTCCCCCTTCTCTCTCGCTCTCTCTTTCGCTCACTCTACTTCCCCCTTCTCTCTCGCTCTCTCTTTCGCTCACTCTACTTCCCCCTTCTCTCTCTCTCTCTCTTTCACTCACTCTACTTCCCCCTTCTCTCGCTCTCTCTTTCACTCACTCTACTTCCCCCTTCTCTCTCTTTCACTCACTCTACTTCCCCCTTCCCTCTATCTGTCTATCTGTGGTCCGGCTGGCCTTTCAATCTGTCAGTCTCCTTCCATCTACCAGTTATATGTTGCCATGGTTATCTTTCCTATCTACTACAACCTGAATGGAAGTGTGTTTTATTAATCAGTGTCTTTTTAACTGACCTGGAAACAGTTCTGTCTCTCTCTGTCTCTCTCTCTGTGTCTCTGTCTGTCACTCTCTCCAGAGATGGCATGACGCATGCACAGACAAGACATTTTCCAAGGCATGCACACAAACCTCAACTAAAAACTGTGTTAGAATGGTTTAACCTGTAAGTCTCTTCTCGTTTACCACTCATCCATCTCTCTCTCTCTCTCTCTCCTCCCTAGGTAACATACCACCAGGGGTGAACCCAGAAGCATACCAGTGGTTCCAGACAGTGGATACAGACCATAGTGGCTCTATCACTCTAAAGGAACTGAAACAGGCTCTGGTAAACTCCAACTGGTCAGCCTTCAACGACGAGACCTGCCTTATGATGATCAGTGAGTTAAACAGGGAAGAGGTGGATGGAAAGAGGGAGGTGTAGACATTTTATCAGACAGTGATTGTCATGCAAATAACTGTCTGTCTCATGGTAATTGACCATTTAATTAACTTAAACACATTTAGTATCTCCTGGCTTCTTACAAGCCATTTTTTAAAAAGTCTAATAAATCCATGTTAGGTAGCCTACACCTTAACAATAAATCCATGATTCATTTTGGACAGGTCTAAAGAAACATTATGTGAAGTAAATGTAGTCTGTTTCAGAAGAACAGAATACCATACTCTGAGTTGTCCTTACGTTAGTTCCTGATGTGGCTGTGTCATATGGCTGTGGGCTACACTGGTTCATTTAGCAGGTCCTGATGTGGCTATGTCATATGGCTGTGAGCTACACTAGTTCATTTAGCAGGTCCTGATCTGGCTATGTCATATGGCTGTGGGCTACGCTAGTTCATTTAGCAGGTCCTGATCTGGCTATGTCATATGGCTGTGGGCTACACGAGCTCATTTAGCAGGTCCTGATCTGGCTATGTCATATGGCTGTGGGCTACACTGGTTCATTTAGCAGGTCCTGATCTGGCTGTGGGCTACGCTAGTTCATTTAGCAGGTCCTGATCTGGCTTTGTCATATGGCTGTGGGCTACGCTAGTTCATTTAGCAGGTCCTGATGTGGCTTTGTCATATGACTGTGGGCTACGCTAGTTCATTTAGCAGGGCCTGATCTGGCTATGGGCTACACTAGTTCATTTAGCAGTTCCTGATCTGGCTGTGGGCTACGCTAGTTCATTTAGCAGGTCCTGATGTGGCTATGTCAGATGGCTGTGGGGCGACACTAGTTCATTTAGCAGACAAGATTTGCTTAGAATTCCGTTGGCATTATTTTTATAGTATAAACAATACGATTGAACAAAGCATAATGAAATATAAAATATTTTCTCCAAGTGATTTGAGGTAGTGCGCACATGCGGCTATTCTGTGTCGAGCGGTTAACAAAGAAATAGGTATTCCTAGATGCTTAATTTAGAGTTATTAATTTAACTAGTAGTTCTACAAATGTTGGGCTATATGTTTTAATTTTTTAATACATTGTAAGGCTGCATAATGCGACTCTAATGATGATTTGAAGAAAGTCACTTGAAAGGCATTTTTTTGTGTAGGCTGTACACACTTCATCAGTCTCTCATTCACAATTTTGACATGCACTTGATAATGCCTCAAATTTCACGGCGCCGTCCCCTTTGTGGCTGTAATGCATCAAAACAAATCCGTGCCTTTTGCGGCTCGGAGTGCTGCGTTTTGCCCTTCTCTCTTCGGATTGCCCATCACACTCAGGGTCTCCTCACTCACACGGCTCTCCGTCACGTGATCGGGTCCTTCTCACAGGCTACAAGTGAAGACGGACACATTGGGGACGCAACTGTGCGCGTCCTTATCCAATTCCGAGGTGCATATTGGAAGAAATGTCCACATTTTATTTCCGTCAGTCAACAAGATGAGTCGGCCTTACAAACAACAAAAGCACTAGCCTATGTCAATCTACTATCCCCTATAGTGCAGCTGGGCAGTATACCGTATTTTACTATATAGCGGTATTGATACAGGGACCGGTTTGAGTTTTTACTTTACCTTCTATACCAGTATTTGAATGTTTGGTTTGTTAAATGTGATACGCCATGTGTAATGTCAATTTTTATAGTTTACTTCGCTACTTGAGTCATCTCTCTCCGCTCTTTCTCTCCGTGACACTTTCCACACAGACCTCGCCATGTCCCCTTCCACTTTCCACACAGACCTCGCCATGTCCCCTTCCACTTTCCACACAGACCTCGCCATGTCCCCTTCCACTTTCCACACAGACCTCGCCATGTCCCCTTCCACTTTCCACACAGACCTCGCCATGTCCCCTTCCACTTTCCACACAGACCTCGCCATGTCCCCTTCCACTTTCCACACAGACCTCGCCATGTCCCCTTCCACTTTCCACACAGACCTCGCCATGTCCCCTTCCACTTTCCACACAGACCTCGCCATGTCCCCTTCCACTTTCCACACAGACCTCGCCATGTCCCCTTCCACTTTCCAAACAGACCTAGCCATGTCCCCTTCCACTTTCCACACAGACCTCGCCATGTCCCCTTCCACTTTCCACACAGACCTCGCCATGTCCCCTTCCACTGTCACTCAAGGAGCACATTTGATGTTCCTCAACCAGGAGACACTTGCGTTGGTCAACGCAGCACATGCAACAATGCTGTTTTCACTTTGCTTCTTACTTTAAATCCACTAGCGTCCTATAATGACACTATTAGTTTGTGTTTCTTACATCAGCAAACAGATAGTTTGTCTTTTCTTAGCAAGTTTCCCTAAATCTTGTGAGATGCTAATTGTTAGCCGCTAATGCTAATAGCTAGCTAGCTAATAAATGTACTGAGTAAGAGCAAACGTAGCTAGCTAATACAGCTAGATAATACCAGTGATGGTGTAGACCTAAATCAGCATGTTGTTTGTGCAACGATATCTTCTAAATCAAAGCGGAATATGAAAAGCAAGAATATGTTAGCTACATGAAGTAGCTAAGAGAAAACATGCAATGTAGCCAAAGCGTATAGGGTCCCCTAAGAAACACTTATCAACACTTTAGTTCCTACCCTGTCACAATATCTCCACCCTGGCATTTTTAATTCGTTGTCATCTCAAACAGCACTGTGTTCAAAGTGCCCACTATTATATTATAACTTTTAGAATTTATAATGGTCATTCTATTTCCATGATTCCAACAGTTTTGTTTAATTCGGTAGTCAAATCGCAATTGCAACAT
The DNA here is from genome assembly GCF_029448725.1 of Salvelinus fontinalis. Taxonomy (NCBI): domain Eukaryota; kingdom Metazoa; phylum Chordata; class Actinopteri; order Salmoniformes; family Salmonidae; genus Salvelinus; species Salvelinus fontinalis. The sequence goes on from NC_074696.1 coordinate 6,181,937, forward strand.
TTGGTTAAAAACAAGTCCTAGATTGTTTGCCCATATCGTGCAGCCCTACGTGTAATTTCTCAATTGAGCAGTGAAGTACTTAAGTAGTACTTGAAAGTATTAACTTTTTTTGGTATGTGTACTTTTACTTTACTATTTTTTACAACTTTTACGTCACTACATTTTTCACTGACACCTAAAAGTAATCAAAATGTAACGAATGTTTAGCAGGACAGGAAAATGGTCCAATTCACGCACTTATCAAGAGAACATCCCTGGTCATCCCTACTATCTGATCTGGAGGACTCACTATACATGAGCTCATTGGCTCTCATGAAATGTTTGACTAGATTTACCATTACGTTTGCATTGATGTCAGAGTGATTAGAGGGACAATGGAGTGCTGAGTACCAGGCAGTTAGCAAGTTTGGTAGGATACTAATGACCAGCAGCACCATCAGAGCTTGGAGAAGCCTAATTACTGTGACTAAATGGTAATGTAGGAATTTGAGTGTCGTCATGACTTGTGACCGCCGGTGTGGCAGTAATATGGTCACTGCAACAGCCCTAGATGTAGAGAGAGGGAGGGGAAGAGTAGGGTGCTGGAAAGTATGGAGAGAGGGAGAATTAAAGACATGTAAAGGGGATGATGATGATGATTTATCTTTTGAGTCAGACATTCAAAACTGTCCTACTCGCATATGGACTGTTAACAGGTAGGACAGAGTGAAGACTTGGGCAAAGTGTTCAAATCTTCACTCTTACAGGTCACACACATCACATTTTATGTGAATGACATATTCGTGGAGTTAGTGTATAGTGGTGTGCCAGTAGATATCATGTAGTTTCCATACCCCTTCTGTCGTAGACTTGTCGTATTGACTCATACCCCTTCTGTCGTAGACTTGTCGTATTGACTCATACCCCTTCTGTCGTAGACTTGTCGTATTGACTCATACCCCTTCTGTCGTAGACTTGTCGTATTGACTCATACCCCTTCTGTCGTAGACTTGTCGTATTGACTCATACCCCTTCTGTCATAGGCTTGTCGTATTGACTCATACCCTTCTGTCGTATTGACTCATACCCTTCTGTCGTAGACTTGTCGTATTGACTCATACCCCTTCTGTCATAGACTTGTCGTATTGACTCATACCCCTTCTGTCGTAGACTTGTCGTATTGACTCATACCCCTTCTGTCGTAGACTTGTCGTATTGACTCATACCCCTTCTGTCGTAGACTTGTCGTATTGACTCATACCCCTTCTGTCGTAGACTTGTCGTATTGACTCATACCCCTTCTGTCGTAGACTTGTCGTATTGACTCATACCCCTTCTGTCGTAGACTTGTCGTATTGACTCATACCCCTTCTGTCGTAGACTTGTCGTATTGACTCATACCCCTTCTGTCGTAGACTTGTCGTATTGACTCATACCCCTTCTGTCGTAGACTTGTCGTATTGACTCATACCCCTTCTGTCGTAGACTTGTCGTATTGACTCATACCCCTTCTGTCGTAGACTTGTCGTATTGACTCATACCCCTTCTGTCGTAGACTTGTCGTATTGACTCATACCCCTTCTGTCGTAGACTTGTCGTATTGACTCATACCCCTTCTGTCGTAGACTTGTCGTATTGACTCATACCCCTTCTGTCGTAGACTTGTCGTATTGACTCATACCCCTTCTGTCGTAGACTTGTCGTATTGACTCATACCCCTTCTGTCGTAGACTTGTCGTATTGACTCCATACCCCTTGTGTCGTAGACTTGTCGTATTGACTCATACCCCTTCTGTCGTAGACTTGTCGTATTGACTCATACCCCTTCTGTCGTAGACTTGTCGTATTGACTCATACCCCTTCTGTCGTAGACTTGTCGTATTGACTCATACCCCTTCTGTCGTAGACTTGTCGTATTGACTCATACCCCTTCTGTCGTAGACTTGTCGTATTGACTCCATACCCTTCTGTCGTAGACTTGTCGTATTGACTCATACCCCTTGTGTCGTAGACTTGTCGTATTGACTCATACCCCTTGTGTCGTAGACTTGTCGTATTGACTCATACCCCTTGTGTCGTAGACTTGTCGTATTGACTCATACCCCTTGTGTCGTAGACTTGTCGTATTGACTCATACCCCTTGTGTCGTAGACTTGTCGTATTGACTCATACCCCTTGTGTCGTAGACTTGTCGTATTGACTCATACCCCTTGTGTCGTAGACTTGTCGTATTGACTCATACCCCTTGTGTCGTAGACTTGTCGTATTGACTCATACCCCTTGTGTCGTAGACTTGTCGTATTGACTCATACCCCTTGTGTCGTAGACTTGTCGTATTGACTCATACCCCTTGTGTCGTAGACTTGTCGTATTGACTCATACCCCTTGTGTCGTAGACTTGTCGTATTGACTCATACCCCTTGTGTCGTAGACTTGTCGTATTGACTCATACCCCTTGTGTCGTAGACTTGTCGTATTGACTCATACCCCTTGTGTCATATACTATTGACTCCCACTGGGTTTTTACCAACCATAGTTTTCCCATTCACTAAAAGACATCTGTACTTTCCCTTAGAACATAAATGTACCTGACAGTAACTCTCTCGAATGGGATAAGAAAAGAAAAGAAACATGTTCATTTTCTACAAGTCACCTGGTGTGGTTACCAATACAACCCATTAACCTCTTGTTGTCAGCTGTAGACCTGCTGTGAATTCGTGTATTTCCTCTCCTGTTTTATACCAGACATGTTTGACAAGACCAAGTCTGGCCGTATCGACCTGTTTGGGTTCTCAGCCCTGTGGGTCTTCATGCAACAGTGGAGACAGTTGTTCCAACAGTACGACCGCGACCGGTCCGGCTGCATCAGTGGCACTGAGCTACACCAAGGTAAGGCGTGTGTGTGGGGTGTGCTTGTGTGCCAGTATGAGGTGAATCCTAACTCCCCACTTCAATAGAATTTTCATTTTGACGTCAAAACATGACTTAGTGAAAACTCTCTGTGATGACAATGTAAGCAGAAGACATTTTGATTGATGGAGAAAAATGAAATAAAAACATTGTCTTAATCTCTTGGTCTTTGTCCTCTGTCTCTCCCTCCCTCCCTCCAGCCCTGTCCCAGATGGGATATAACCTGAGTCCCCAGTTCACTGAGACGATAGCGGCTAAGTACGCTGTGAGCTCTGGGCGTCCTGGTTCCCTGCAGCTAGACTCTTTCATCCAGGTGTGTACACAGCTACAGAGCATGACGCAGGCCTTCAGGGAGAAAGACTCCGCCATGACGGGAAACATACGCATGAGCTACGAAGACTTTCTCTCCACCACTGTCAACAGGCTCATGTGAGAGAGGGGGACAATGGTAATATCCACCTCCCAGTGGTGGCTGGTGACACTTTACACGGGGTGGGCACAGGCTTATAGTATCATCTTTCATTTACTCCATTCCAGCTGTTATTTTTGAGCTGTCCTCCCTTCGCCAGCCTCCGGTGCCAGCCACCAATAATAGGCACAACAACAACAAAAAAAAGGGTCCACCTAAAGCCAACACCCTGAAATCAAGATGGTGGGATGGAGGACGAATGAGTCAAACTGAGGATGAGGAAATGGAGGAGACTAGGGGAGAGGAGATTTGATTAATCACTCTCTTCGTCTCTTTATTGCGTGTGTGTATATGTGTGTATATATATATATCACACACACACACACACACAAGGGTATGGAGTCTAAATATATATGTATTTGTGTGTAAACTGCAGGAAATGATTTGCATGGTGGAACTTGCTGTGCCAATTCAACCTCATGTGTCAATCTCATAGGGCCAGTTTCCCCAACCAAGATTAAGCCTCATCCTGGACTAGAAAGCATTTTCACTAGAGATTCCCAATGAACAATGCTTTTTTTTAGTCCAGGAACAACTCTTAATCTCTGGTCTGAGGAAACCAGCTCAAAGTATAGCTGGTTAACAGTTACATTGCAATGTATGACACTCGGTACACTTGAACGATGCGCCAGAGCCAATTTTAATAATTTTTTATTAATAACATAGCTTTATTCCAAACCACTACCTTCTCTGCTGGTAGCTGTGATGGTTATGACTGTTGATGATCACCGTTGCACATTGTCGCACAGCTATACATTTCAGCCATTGGATAGTTCAGGACCAATCTTTTCTTCTTTTTTTTTTAAATCAAATGTATTGTTTACTGACAACTTGAAATTGTATTCTATTAAAGTTTTAAAAACTTGACATGCCAGCTTTTTTTATGAAATCCCTTTCTCGCTTAGGCGCCATTTAATGAAACTCCTTAGGCGCCATTTAATGAAACCCCTTAGGCGCCATTTAATGAAACTCCCTTAGGCGCCATTTAATGAAACTCCTTAGGCGCCATTTAATTAAACCCCTTAGGCGCCATTTAATGAAACCCCTTAGGCGCCATTTAATGAAACCCCTTTGGCGCCATAATGCTACGGCTTAGTATGAAACGTAGCCGTAGTGCTACGGCTTAGTATGAAACGTAGCCGTAATGCTACGGCTTAGTATGAAACGTAGCCGTAATGCTACGGCTTAGTATGAAACGTAGCCGTAGTGCTACGGCTTAGTGCTACGGCTTAGTATGAAACGTAGCCGTAGTGCTACGGCTTAGTATGAAACGTAGCCTTAGTGCTACGGCTTAGTATGAAACGTAGCCGTAATGCTACGTCTTAGTGCTACGGCTTAGTATGAAACGTAGCCGTAGTGCTACGGCTTAGTATGAAACGTAGCCGTAATGCTACGGCTTAGTATGAAACGTAGCCGTAATGCTACGGCTTAGTATGAAACGTAGCCGTAGCGCTACGGCTTAGTATGATACGTAGCCGTAACGCTACGGCTTAGTATGTAACGTAGCCGTAATGCTACGGCTTAGTATGAAACGTAGCCGTAACGCTACGGCACTCACTATGCGCTTATACTCTTGTTGGTTGCTAGGCAGCGCCCATGAACCATCCTCCTGCCGGTTCCAAACTTTACAAGGCATGACACTTTTCCCTTTTGTTGTCGCATAGCCCCTCACTAAGCATGCACTGTTTTCCGAATGACACAAATATTGGAATAAAGATGGCTAATGTATTTGAACTCATGTATTAAATGTCATTCAGTCTTTGTAATAAATCTGAAGCAGTAGCCTATCGTCAACTGCACTGAACAAAAAATATAAATGCAAAAAGTAACGTTTTGGTCCCATGTTTCACGTGCTGAAATAAAATATCCCAGAAATGTTCTATACTAACAAAATGCTTTTCTCTAAAATGTTGTGCACAAATTTGTTTACATTCCTGTTAGTGAACATTTCTCCTTTGCCAAGATGATCCATCCACCTGACAGGTGTGGCATATCAAGAAGCTGATTAAACAGCATTGTCATTACACAGGTGCACCTTGTGCTGGGGGTCCATAAAAGGCAATCTAGTGTGCAGTTCTGTCACTAATCAATGCTACAGATGTCTCAAGTTTTTGAGGTGTCATGCAATTGCATGCTGACTGCAGGAATGTCCACCAGAGCAGTTGCCAGAGAATTGAATGTTAATTTCGCTTTCTCCTGGAAGCTGAAAATGTCCCAGTTCTTCAATGGCCTGCATACTCACCAGACATGTCACCCATTGAGCATGTTTGGGATGCTCTGGATCGACATGTACAACAGCGTGTTCCAGTTCCCGCCAATATCCCGCAACTTTGCACAGTCATTGAAGAGGAGTGGAACAACATTCCCCAGTCATTGAAGAGGAGTTGGACAACAATCCACAGTCATTGAAGAGGAATGGGACAACGTTCAACAGTCATTGAAGAGGAGTGAGACAACGTTCCACAGCCATGAAGAGGAGTGGGACAACGTTCCACAGCCATTGAAGAGGAGTGAGACAACGTTCCACAGTCATTGAAGAGGAGTGAGACAACATTCCACAGCCATTGAAGAGGAGTGAGACAACATTCCACAGCCATTGAAGAGGAGTGAGACAACATTCCACAGCCATTGAAGAAGAGTGAGACAACATTCCACAGCCATTGAAGAGGAGTGAGACAACGTTCCACAGCCATTGAAGAGGAGTGGGACAACGTTCCACAGCCATTGAAGAGGAGTGAGACAACATTCCACAGTCATTGAAGAGGAGTGGGACAACGTTCCACAGTCATTGAAGAGGAGTGAGACAACGTTCCACAGCCATTGAAGAGGAGTGAGACAACATTCCACAGCCATTGAAGAGGAGTGAGACAACATTCCACAGTCATTGAAGAGGAGTGAGACAACATTCCACAGCCATTGAAGAGGAGTGAGACAACATTCCACAGCCATTGAAGAGGAGTGAGACAACATTCCACAGCCATTGAAGAGGAGTGAGACAACATTCCACAGCCATTGAAGAGGAGTGGGACAACGTTCCACAGCCATTGAAGAGGAGTGGGACAACGTTCCACAGCCATTGAAGAGGAGTGAGACAACATTCCACAGTCATTGAAGAGGAGTGGGACAACGTTCCACAGCCATTGAAGAGGAGTGGGACAACGTTCCACAGTCATTGAAGAGGAGTGGGACAACGTTCCACAGTCATTGAAGAGGAGTGGGACAACGTTCCACAGTCATTGAAGAGGAGTGGGACAACGTTCCACAGTCATTGAAGAGGAGTGGGACAACGTTCCACAGTCATTGAAGAGGAGTGGGACAACGTTCCACAGTCATTGAAGAGGAGTGGGACAACGTTCCAAAGTCATTGAAGAGGAGTGGGACAACGTTCCAAAGTCATTGAAGAGGAGTGGGACAACGTTCCAAAGTCATTGAAGAGGAGAGGGACAACGTTCCCCAGTCATTGAAGAGGAGTGAGACAACGTTCCACAATCAACAGCCTGATCAACTCTATGCGAAGGAGATGGTTCGCTGCATGAAGCAAATGGTGGTCACACCAGACACTGACTGGTTTTCTGATCCATGCTTCTACTGTGACCAACAGATGCATATCTGTATTCCCAGTCATGTAAAATCCATAGATCAGGGCCTAATGAATTCAGTTCAATTGACTGATTCCTTATGAGCTGTTACTTAGTAAAATCTTAAATGTGCCATGTGTTTTATTTTTGTTCAGTACAGATAATTTCTCACCTTTTATTTGGGACATCGTCATTGCGCTGCTTTGGGACAGGCGTGGGGGGGGGCTCCTTTTGATAAATCAATACATGTCAGATTTTTTTGTTTAGGCTACAATAAAGAAAGGCTGTGGGGAAAAGTTAGCTAACTTGAGGTGAGTGCTGCTCATGATCATCTTGTCTAGTTTGCTGATTAATTACATGTTGCCATGTTATGTAGTTTTAACAAGTGGATTATTTTCTGCTCTTCTGTCGCTTAGTAGCCGAGGCCTACTCCCGAACAAAACACTGACTTGTCTGATAATCAATCAATCAATCAGTGATTTTGTTTGGTTGAATCTCTGTATAGGCCATTTCTTCTTCTGTCTGGGCTAATACATAGAGTTGGTGGTGTAGCTCATCTATTTGTTTGTTCATCTAGCACTGCTCAGAAACAGTTAGCATGATATAATGTAGCTTTAATCAAGTGTAGGCATATTTTTTGCTCCCTCGCATTTAGGCAACACCAAACGCCTGCTAAGGTTGTGAAATATGAAAAGGGGGACACATGCTTTTGAAAATAGGATTGCGGTTATTATTATTTATTATTATGATGATGAAGGTAAGACCCTATGCCTGCTCCCTAACAAAGTGGAGTGAGGATAGGAAAGAGATGAAACATGGATAATAAGCATTGGTTTGGGCTCTGTTTCGAAACAACTTTTTTTGTTGTTGACAGTTGTTCCAGTGACAAGTGTGGGTCAAATGTTTTATTTATTTTTTCTGTTTATATTCCATTTTATTCTTACTATGAAATACTTTGTGTTGACTATTATTGGGTAGATTAGTCTTGTCTGTTTTAATAAAAAAAAATGTGTTTTGATTTCATTTGGATGGTACAGCCATGGCTGCATAGATCCATAAACATAGGCTTATTTAAACAAAAAATATGCTATTCTTTTCACAATTATTTTGTTAGTCACAATGTTTCTTATGACCTGCCTAGATGAATTAACAATGGATTTCTATTTTAATGAGTTTATTAAAATAGAAGCCCACCCACATCTGCGCACCGCTACTACCACTTGTCCCCGCTATGCGCATGGGAGATATGAATGGTGTTTGCAGTCAAGAATGTGGTTAAAATGAACCTGTTTGTACGAGGGTCATATAAACATTGCCCAATTTTTTTTTTTTTTGAGGCTAAATACCTTAAAATCAGTATCATATTCATATTGCAGGCTTTCTGCTATAAAATTATTGGACAGTTTTTCAATGCTACTTGTCACTATAACCGCTGAATGGCGTCCTAGCTCAAAGGAACACACAAGTGATTGCGATCTAAGGATTGGATATGAGGTTCCCGTGTAGAGCCAATCAAATTCATTTGGAGGCGCGGTTATCAAGCCACACGGAAGTTACTGCGCTTTTCACGTTTTCGAAGGTGAGTCAGTTCTGAGTTGTTGAACAATGTATTTAATTTTTTTTTTACAAGAATCACAACGTGAACATTGTCATTTAATGTGCGCAGTAGTTACTGGTTTACCTGTGAATGAAGTGTGAGCTTCGAAGGAAATAAGCTTAGTTTACAAGCTGCAGTTGACAGCTAACGTTAGCTAGCTAGGTCCATTGGTTGACTCCAGTGCCTTTGCCTTCTGGATGACATCACGATTTTTACTGTTATGTAGTTAATCTATGTAACCGGTCGGCTCGTATAAAAACGAACTACCTATGTAATCAGAAGTTTGTAACTAGCTACTATTAACTAGCTATTAAGGCCTAACGTTACTTGTGTTTGTGACTCAGTCAAGTCGTTAGTTAACTAGCTAGGCTGGAAACCCGATCTTGAATTTCTATGTCGGGCTTAATAAATTAGCGTTTGGATCAGGAAAGTTTCCTCTCAGGACCGTTTACAAGGCAGAATGTTTAATATAATTATATTTTATCTCACTTTAGCAGTTGTATGCGTGTTTATGTCCTTTCGCAGGTAGGAATGTGAGACAATATATCCACAGGCAAGTATAATGACATTGTCTTTTCAAAGTGTGTTCAAATGTAATTCACATGAATCATGCACAGAACCGTTACAATGGAACCAATGGAATAGAACAGCGTTCAAGTATTTGAACATATTTGAAATGCCAGTATGTGTCTGTTACGTGTCTGGTACGTGTCTGTTACGTGTCTGGTACGTGTCTGGTACGTGTCTGGTACGTGTCTGTTACGTGTCTGTTACGTGTCTGTTACGTGTCTGGTACGTGTCTGTTACGTGTCTGGTACGTGTCATGCGTGCACGTTCATGTTGTGCACAACCTTCAGCCCTGTAGAGGTCAGTGAGAGGAAACTGTCCTGATCCAAACGCTCATTTATTCCTGATGTTGAATCCAATGTAATTCAACTTCGGATCTCCAGGCTACTAACTAGCTAAGTAACTTGCATATATAGCTAGCTAGGCCCAGTTTTATTGTGCAGTTTCATTTTGATGTCATGTCAGATGTTTGTTATTTTTTTTACCTTTTTTTTTTGTTGGTGCCATTCACCAACAAATCATTTTGTTTCAATAAAAGGTCAACAAAACAGCCTTTCTTGAGATGTAAAACCTGTGGTACCATTCTGTCTCTCCTCCTACTACAGGGAATAGAAGACCCAGGCATTTAAAAACTCCTTGAACCCTCTCTGTGTTGTCTCCCAGGTTGAACACATCCTGTCCACTGTGCAGTGGCCTTTCTAGATCCTTGAATGAACACATTAAAATTGTTGTGGCACAACCACTGTCACCCTCAGTTTGTTTCCTTTTTGTAAACCTGAATTACCACAGCAGCTACTAATCCTTCCCCCCTCCCTCTCCCCCCCTCCCTTTCCCCCCTTCCCCCCCCCCCCCCCTCTTTCTCTCTCTTTCTCTCTCTCTCTGTCTCTCTCTCTCTTTCCTTCCCCAGCTGAGCTTACACTGCACCAGCGCCCCAGCTCCTGTCATTATGTGGCCAGTGTTATGGATGTCCATGCGGACCTACGCCCCCTACATAACCTTCCCGGTGGCCTTCGTGGTGGGGGCGGTGGGCTACCACCTGGAGTGGTTTATCAGGGGGGACACCACCCCTAAACCTGGGGAGGAGAAGAGCATCGTGGAGCTGAGGGAGGATAGGAAGCTGGAGGAGGGGGCAGGACGGGACAGCACCCAGGTCCTCAGTCTCAAAGAGAAGCTAGAGTTTACCCCTCGGGCAGCGCTGGACCGCAACCGACCCGAGAAGAGCTAACCGTGCCTGGGGTTAGGCTGACTGGTGTCCACCACCCCTAGTCCTGGGTGAAGGGAGTGGAATGATGGATATAAACCCTGGTTTCCTGATGCTATGTATTGGCCAATGAGAGGCGTTGAAGCCACTGGTCGGCCATATTGTCACTCCCCAGAAGAAGCAGTCCGCCATAGGAATGAATGGAATTCTGCAGTATTTCAATTACATTTTTCAAGGAGAAAATTAAATGTTTTAAAGTATTTTGTTGTTGTAGTGGGGACAGTAACTTTAGAACTTTCAAAAATTATACTTTAAGAAAAAAGTGTTTATTTTTTTATTTTGTTTACTTCACATTGTTTAAGAGTTTGCATTAAGGTGACTGTAATAGAATACATGTGGCAAAAACAAATGTAGACAATAAAGGCATTTCTATAGCAACCAAAATATGTTTTACAATGGTGGAGGAACAGCGCCCCCTGTCAGTCATCTAGTGTGTATGTCTATATAAGTCATTGGCGTGGAAGGCGCTAACCAAAGGGATCGGAGTCATCTTCTTCTCAACATACACACACCAGACAATCGTTGGCACTCGTATGCCCAAAGCACTGGCATCATACTGTACTTGGACACCTGTGGTGGCACTGTTCTGTTTGAAACTGGAGGATCATGGGAAATGGAGTCTTGTTGTAGGGTGCTGAATATCCATGCACCACATTAATGGTTTGTGATTCTCTTGCTCTCTTTCATATAAACACACACACAAATATAGGCTACTGGTTATTCAGTTCATAGTTGTGATCATGTTCACCACATAAACCATTGGAGAATGTTGGTCTGTATTTTCAAAGCTTAGTATATAAGTCCCTGGGCACTCAATCTGATGACTACTGCTGGGGTAACTCCTGATGAGGCATCGCTCTCCTCTGCTCCTCAGATGCTCACATGACTGATGAAAGAACAAAGAACCCCTATGTGTGTGTGTGTGTGTGTGTGGGAGACTTTCAATGTGGCTTCATATTTTAAAAACGTCATGAAAGAGAAGAAGACAGTGTCGACAACATAAAATAACTGAAATCAATTTGAATGAACGAGTGCCGAGGTAGAATAACACAGAAGGGAACAAGCTGCTCCTTTAATGCTCCTCCGTTCTCCAGAAATTAAAATAGGTTCCAGTCAGCAAGCATGAAGAAGGGAGGAGTGCCTCATCTGGTCGTTTATCCTCGTTGCTTTGATGCCTTCTCTTTTCTGTTACTTTGGATTCAATACCAAGAAAGACTAAAAGTCTGAGTGCTCTATTAGAGAACTCAAACTGGTCTTTTTCTGTCTTTCATTTACCTGGTTTGCTTTCATTTAGAAAGTCTGTAAAGGTACACTGGTTCATGTGTTTCATGGATTATGATATTATATTTAAGGATTTGGATGGAAGATACAAAATGTGACAGTCTTTTGTCGGGTACGACCGCTCACTGCATGTTCTAAGTTACTGCTGTAAAATTATTGTATGTTATAAAAATATGAACATGTAATGTGTCTCACAACCATTGATATTGTATTTCCCTCACACGACAACGTCGACAGACCCCAAAAGATCCGAAATGGGGAACGAGCAGGAGTAGACTGCCCATAACAGAGGATGACAGAGAGGAGTCGTCCATGGCCTGTGTTCCTTGGGGATCAACAACAGACCTTAATTAAAGTATACAATCACTTAATTGAGCCAGATATTCAACCATAACTAGTTTGAGAAATAATACTATTATCAGATTGATGAAGGACTTGTTTACAAGTTATGGTAGTTCATGGGAAAGTCTTGTTTTTTGGGGGGACTGGGCCCATTCATGCCATGGGACAGGAAGTGATGACACAGCCTGGTCTCTTCCTAACAGGAAATGAGATTTCCCAGGCGGGTGAAACGGCTGCCGGCACAAAGAGAAAAGACATTCCATTCTTGACGGGAAAAAATACCCATTCCTCTCCTTTTCTATTCATGTGTCACACGATTCAGATCTTTCTTGGGTTAGGATGAAACACGATACTTACCTGCCTACCCAGACTCCTTGCTCCGGCCCAACGCTACACCACGTCCACGGACGTTCCAGCGACTGGATATGAGTACCTCCCCGACCCTTCACCCGAATACGAAAACATTTGGGCCGTCTGTTTGGTCCAGAAACCGCTGTGTTGAGCCAGAACACACGTGGTAAAGGTGCAGGTTTGAAAATTCCTCTTTGGTTTTGATACTCTGATTGGTTAGAGAAGATCCAATCGCTGGTGACTTTGTTTTGTACAACAACCTTTGTGCCCTTCTTCACCACAAACTATTTCAAGGATGATGACCAGGTCCTCTCCTTTAATACCAGGTCCTCTCCTTTAATACCAGGTCCTCTCCTTTAATACCAGGTCCTCTCCTTTAATACCAGGTCCTCTCCTTTAATACCAGGTCCTCTCCTTTAATACCAGGTCCTCTCCTTTAATACCAGGTCCTCTCCTTTAATACCAGGTCCTCTCCTTTAATACCAGGTCCTCTCCTTTAATACCAAGTCCTCTCCTTTAATACCAGGTCCTCTCCTTTAATACCAGGTCCTCTCCTTTAATACCAGGTCCTCTCCTTTAATACCAGGTCCTCTCCTTTAATACCAGGTCCTCTCCTTTAATACCAGGTCCTCTCCTTTAATACCAGGTCCTCTCCTTTAATACCAGGTCCTCTCCTTTAATACCAAGTCCTCTCCTTTAATACCAGGTCCTCTCCCTTAATACCAGGTCCTCTCCCTTAATACCAGGTCCTCTCCTTTAATACCAAGTCCTCTCCTTTAATACCAGGTCCTCTCCCTTAATACCAGGTCCTCTCCTTTAATACCAGATCCTCTCCTTTAATACCAGGTCCTCTCCTTTAATACCAAGTCCTCTCCTTTAATACCAGGTCCTCTCCCTTAATACCAGGTCCTCTCCTTTAATACCAGGTCCTCTCCCTTAATACCAGGTCCTCTCCTTTAATACCAGGTCCTCTCCTTTAATACCAAGTCCTCTCCTTTAATACCAGGTCTTCTCCTTTAATACCAGGTCCTCTCCTTTAATACCAGGTCCTCTCCTTTAATACCAGGTCCTCTCCTTTAATACCAGGTCCTCTCCTTTAATACCAAGTCCTCTCCTTTAATACCAGGTCCTCTCCCTTAATACCAGGTCCTCTCCTTTAATACCAGGTCCTCTCCTTTAATACCAGGTCCTCTCCTTTAATACCAGGTCCTCTCCTTTAATACCAGGTCTTCTCCTTTAATACCAGGTCCTCTCCTTTAATACCAGGTCCTCTCCTTTAATACCAGGTCCTCTCCTTTAATACCAGGTCCTCTCCTTTAATACCAGGTCTTCTCCTTTAATACCAGGTCTTCTCCTTTAATACCAGGTCTCCTTTAATGCCAGGTCCTCTCCTTTAATACCAGGTCCTCTCCTTTAATACCAGGTCCTCTCCTTTAATGCCAGGTCCTTTCCTTTTAGGTCTGACTGTATGACTCATATTACATGTTCTATCTGTGATTTAATCAGCAATGTCAATTGCATGGAATTGTAAAATCAAGCCCAAAAAAATGGTGGACCATCTCATCCTGATTCAGACGTGGGTAACGTTTGCTTTCTGAGTTGGCCATTGGAAGACTGAGGAGAGTAGAGCAGAAAACTAATAGCCTAATGTGCATCTGTGTTGGAGATCAGAAACACATTCAAGTACGCTTTCCAGATCAAGAGAAGCATCTGGCCCTGCTCATACATATCTTTCCAGATCAAGAGATCATCTGGCCCTGCTCATACATATTGTAATGACCCTGGGTTTATAAGCGTGGAAATCGACTCTGCCGCTCGAGCATGCTTTTGCGGCACAGTCGATAGCGCGCCGGACCTCGGGCTAGGAGGTCGAGGGTTCGAGACCTGCTCCCTGCCTGTTTCATTACAATATCTTTCCAGATCAAGAGAAACATCTGGCCCTGCTCATACATATCTTTTCAATCAAATGCTTCAGGTAAATGTAATTTAGGTATTTTAGGAACCAGTTCACCACGGCGTGTTTTGAAATAACTAAACTCCTCTTTTGTAATTTCATCTCCTAACAGACCACTATGAGAGCCTTTATAACCTCTCTCTACCACACGCTTTACCTCCACTACCTAAATAATAACCTACACACCTACCTACACTTTACACTTTACCTCCACTCCTCAAGCACTTCCTGTGATTAATAGGGAAAGAGAGAGAGACAAATCTCTCCAGCGCCTGAGGACCTGTCGTAATGGAGCTAACTCTTAATGGAGCTAACTTAACCTTTTCTCTGTGCCACGATAAGCTACGGTCTTCAGCTCTGCCAACCAGCGCTGCCAGAGTTTATGACTGCTACTTTTACACTGTAGGTGTGTTTGTGTGTGTTGCACTGGGTTGAAGCTGGAGGACGTTTCATTCTAGAGTGGTCTGGGGGTACAGAGTTATGGAAAAGGAAAGGTGTTGAATCTCCCTTTCACTGTTAACCCCTAGAGAGAGGGGATGGATGGATGGACGGACGGACAGAGGGAGGGAGGGAGGGAGGGATGGATGGATGGAGGGATGGATGGGTGTAGGGAGGGAGGGAGGGAGGGAGGGAGGGAGGGAGGGAGGGAAGGAAGGAGGGATGGATGGATGGATGGTCAGAGGGAGGGAGGGCAATATGGTGTGTGAGTGTCTTTACCTCTGTGAGTGTGTGTGATGGTCTTTACGTCTGTGTGTATCTGTGTGTTTACCTCTGTGTGTGTGTGTGTGTGTGTTTACCTCTGCGTATCTGTGTGTTTACCTCTGTGTATCTGTGTGTTTACCTCTGTGTATCTGTGTGTTTACCCCTGTTTGTGTGTGTGTGTGTGTGTGTGTGTTTACCTCTGTGTATCTGTGTGTTTACCTCTGTGTGTGTGTTTACCTCTGTGTATCTGTGTGTTTACCTCTGTGTATCTGTGTGTGTTTGCCTCTGTGTGTGTGTGTATCTGTGTGTTTACCTCTGTTTGTGTGTGTGTGTGTGTGTGTGTGTGTTTACCTCTGTGTGTGTTTACCTCTGTGTGTGTGTTTACCTCTGTGTGCGTGTGTGTGTCTGTGTGTGTGTGTTTACCTCTGTGTGTGTGTGTGTGTGTGTGTTTACCTCTGTGTGTGTGTTTACCTCTGTGTGCGTGTGTGTGTCTGTGTGTGTGTGTTTACCTCTGTGTGTGTGTGTGTGTGTGTGTGTGTGTGTGTGTGTTTACCTCTGTGTGTGTGTTTACCTCTGTGTGTGTTTACCTCTGTGTGTGTGTGTATCTGTGTGTGTTTACCTCTGTGTGTTGTGTATAGGAGATATTACAGTACCCTCCCAGCAGACAGGCGGCTCCATTGTTCCTGAGTCAGAGAGATAACGTCGTCTCCAACTCTCCCAGTCAGGATGTGGACCGGAGCGCCGGAGCAACTCCCAAACTACAACAACCACCTTCACCCCATGTTCATTACTCACACACACACACACACACACACACACACACACACACACACACACACACACACACACACACACACACACGCCGCACACACACACACACACACACACACACACACACACACACACACACACACACACACACACACACACACACACACACACACACCGCACACACACACACACACACACACGCCACGCACACGCCACACACACACACACACACACACACACACACACACACACACACACACACACACACACACACACACACACACACACACACACACACACACTGTCCCGTAGAACAATGGAGCGTCTCCCTAAATCCTCCCCCTTCCCATTGACTGGGTGAGTTTGGTTCCCATAGCTTCCAAGTACATGTTGCATTGTTCCTAATCTGACCTATTGTTAGAGGGAGCGTTGCCGCTCGCCCATAAGCGTCCCCTGGGGTGTGATCAGTGGTGTCTTTGACCCTGTTGGACTCTCTTACACAAACACTTTGTGACACCTCTCAGATCCCGCACCTAGAGACCTAGTTCGAATCACCACACACACACACACACACACACACACACACACACACACACACACACACACACACACACACACACACACACACACACACACACACACACACACACACACACACACACACACACACACACACACACACACACACACACTGTATTCCCTCACACAAAACGCACACATCAGTGGGGAACAGGTTTACAATGGGAAAAAAATCGAATCAAATTGTATTGCTTTAGGTACAATAGGTACAACCTTACAGGATTACTTACAAGCCCTTAACCAACATTGCCGTTTTAAGAAGAATAAGTGTTAAGAAAGTATTAACTAAAATAAACTGAAGTAAAAAAAATATTAAAAATAAAAATTGAAAATAAAAAATTGAAAAATAAATAATTAAAGAGCAACATTAAAATAACATTGTGGAGGCTATATACAGGGGGTACCGGTACAGAGTCAATGTGGAGGCTATATACAGGGTGTTACGGTACAGAGTCAATGTGGAGGCTATATACAGGGGGTACCGGTACAGAGTCAATGTGGAGGCTATATACAGGGGTTACCGGTAGAGAATCAATGTGGAGGCTATATACAGGGTGTTACGGTACAGAGTCAATGTGGAGGCTATATACAGGGGGTACCGGTACAGAGTCAATGTGGAGGCTATATACAGGGGGCACCGGTACAGAGTCAATGTGGAGGCTATATACAGGGGGCACCGGTACAGAGTCAATGTGGAGGCTATATACAGGGTGTTAGGGTACAGAGTCAATGTGGAGACTATATACAGGGGGTAATGGTACAGAGTCAATGTGGAGGCTATATACAGGGTGTTACCGGTACAGAGTCAATGTGGAGACTATATACAGGGGGGTACCGGTACAGAGTCAATGTGGAGGCTGTATACAGGGGGTACCGGTACAGAGTCAATGTGGAGGCTGTATACAGGGGGTACCGGTACAGAGTCAATGTGCGGGGGCACCGGTTAGTCGAGGTGATTGAGGTAATATGTACATGTAGGTAGAGGTAAAGTGACTATGCATAGATAATGAACAGAGAGTAGCAGCAGCGTAAAAATGGGAGTGGGGGGGGGGGGGGGGGAGACAATGCAAATAGTCTCGGTGGCCATTTGATTAGCTGTCATGGAGTATAATATCTTGGGGGTAGAAGCTGTTAAGAAGCATTTCGGAGTCTTTGGCATTTTGTAATCTTTTTTCAAGTCTTTGGCAATGTTTAAGGCCTTCCTCTAACACCACCTGGTATAGAGGTCCTGGATGGCAGGAAGCTTGGCCCCAGTGATGGACTGGGCCGTACGCACTACCCTATGTAGTGCCTTGCGGTCGGATGCCGAGCAGGTGATGCAACCAGTCAGGATGCTCTCGATGGTGCAGCTGTAGAACATTTTGAGATTATGATGACCCATGCCAAATCTTTTCAGTCTTCTGAGGGGGAATAGGCATTGACGTGCCCTCTTCACGACTGTCTTGGTGTGTTTGTTGGTGATGAGGACGCCAAGGAACTTGAGGATCTCAACATGCTCCACTACAGCCCCGTCGATGAGAATGGGGACGTGCTCGATCCTCCTGTAGTCCCAATCATCAAAATTTGTCTTGATCACATTGAGGGAGAGGTTGTTATCCTGGCACCACACTGCCAGGTCTCTGACCTCCTCCCTGTAGGCTGTCTCATCATTGTCGTCTGCTCACTCAATGATGGTGTTGTAGTCATACTTGGCCATGCATTGATAGGTGAACAGGGAGTACAGGATGGGACTAAGCACCTACCCCTGACGGGCCCCTGTGTTGAGGATCAGCGTGGCAGATGTTTTGTTACCTACCTTCACCACCTGGGGGCGGCCCATCAGGAAGTCCAGCATCCAGTTGCAGAGGGAGGTGTTTTAGTCCCAGGGTCATTAGCTTAGTGATGAGCTTTGAGGGCACTATGGTGCTGAACGCTGAGCTGTAGTCAATGAACAGCATTCTCACATACAGTGGGGAGAACAAGTATTTGATACACTGCCGATTTTGCAGGTTTTCCTACTTACAAAGCATGTAGAGGTCTGTCATTTTTATCATAGGTACACTTCAACTGTGAGAGACGGAATCTAAAACAAAAATCCAAAAAATCACATTGTATGATTTTTAAGTAATTAATTTGCATTTTATTGCATGACATAAGTATTTGATACATCAAAAAAGCAGAACTTAATATTTGGTACATAAACCTCTGTTTGCAATTACAGAGATCATACGTTTCCTGTAGTTCTTGACCAGGTTTGCACACACTGCAGCAGGGATTTTGGCCCACTCCTCCATACAGACCTTCAGACCTTCAGGTTTCGGGGCTGTCGCTGGGCAATACGGACTTTCAGCTCCCTCCAAAGATTTTCTATTGGGTTCAGGTTTGGAGACTGGCTAGGCCACTCCAGGACCTTGAGACGGATTACCCACCTGGACAAAAGGAACATCCTGCAGTCGCCTCTTCACTGTTGACGTTGAGACTGGTGTTTTGCTGGTACTTTTTAATGAAGCTGCCAGTTGAGGACTTGTGAGGCATCTGTTTCTCAAACTAGACACTAACGTACTTGTCTTCTTGCTCAGTTGTTCACCGGGGCCTCTCACTCCCACCTCCCATGTGGTGTACTCCTCAATGCCATCGGAAGAATCCCGGAACATATTCCAGTCTGTGCTAGTAAAACAGTCCTGTAGATTAGCATCCGTGTCATCTGACCATTTCCATATTGAGCGAGTCACTGGTGCTTCCTTCTTTAGCTTTTGCTTGTAAGCAGGAATCAGGAGGACAGAGTTATGATCAGATTTGCCAAATGTAGGGTGAGGGAGAGCTTTGTACATGTCTCTGTGTGTGGAGTAAAGGTGGTCTAGAGTTTTCTTTCCTCTGGTTGCACATTTAACATGCTGGTAGAAATGAGGTAAAATGGTTTTAAGTTTCCCTGCATTAAAGTCCCCGGCCACTACGAGCACTGCCTCTGGTTGAACTTTTTCTTTTTTGATTATGGACTTATGGGGCGGCAGCGTAGCCTAGTGGTTAGAGCGTTGGACTAGTAAAAGAAAGGTTGCAAGATCGAGTCCCTGAGCTGACAAGGTACAAATCTGTCGTTCTGACCCTGGAGCATCAGCATTTTGTGGATTTGATTACAGGCCTTTCTTCTGAAACTCATCAGTCTATTCTTGTTGGTCCCCCCTTTACTGTTATAACAGCCTCCACTCGTCTGGGAAGGCTTTCCACTAGATGTTGGAACATTGCTGCGGGGACTTGCTTCCATTCAACCACAAGAGCATTAGAGAGTTTCGGCACTGATGTTGGGCGATTAGGCCTGGCTCACAGTCAGCGTTCCAATTCATCCCAAAGGTGTTTGATGGGGTTGAGGTCATGGCTCTGTGCAGGCCAGTCAAGTTCTTCCACACCGATCTCGACAAACCATTTCTGTATGGACCTCACTTTGTACACGGGGGGAATTGTCCTGCTGAAACAGGAAAGGGCCTTCCCCAAACTGTTGCCACAAAGTTTGAAGCACAGAATCGTCTAGAATGTCATTGTACTGGCAGGTTCATTCTTAAGGGCCGGTAGCAGCATTCGATATTTCAGATGACTGACATGCCCAAAGTAAACTGCCTGTTACTCAGGCCCAAAAGATAGGATATGCATATAATTGGTTGTATTGGATAGAGAACACTCTGAAGTTTCCAAAACTGTTACAAAAATGTCTGTGAGTATAACATAACTGATATAGCAGGTGAAAACCTGAGGAGAATCCATCTGGAATAAAAAAAAATTGAGGTGTCTGCCCATCCAAATCCTTGTTTATGGGAAAATCAAAGGAATACCTTCCAGATTGCAGTTCCTAGGGCTTCCACTAGATGTCAACAGTCTTTTGAAAGAGATTCAGGCTTGTTTTTTGAAAAATTAGAAAGAATTTGTAGGTTTTCTAGGTGGCTCCCATTTTGACTGTAGTATTGTGGTGCGTGTTAATGAGGGCGTGCACTTCGTTATTTATCTCCGGTAATGAACATACTGTTCCCTGTCCTAAATTGTATCGTTTATTTACATTTTAGGGTACCTGAGTATTGATTATAAACATTGTTTGACTTGTTTGGACAAAGTTTATTGGTAACTTTTGGGATTTAATTTGTATGCATTTTTTGGGGGTATCCCTTTTTATGCATCTGTGGATTACTGAATCATGCGAGCCAACTAAACTGACTTTTTTGGGATATAAAGAAGGACTTTATCAAACAAAACGACCATTTGATGTGTAGCTGGGACCCTTGTGATTGCAACCAGAGGATTTATTTTATCGCTATTTCTGACTTTTGTGACACCTGTGCTTGTTTGGAAAATGTTTTTAATGCTTTTGTGTCTGGGTCGCTGTTCTCAGATAATCGCATGGTATGCTTTCACCGTAAAGCCTTTCTGAAATCTGACAAAGCGGCTGGATTAACAAGAATTTAAGCGTTTAAATGTTTTAGGACACTTGTATTTTCATGAATGTTTAATATTATGATTTTGTATTTTGAATTTGGCGTGCTCCAATTTCATCAGATGTTGTTGAATTTGATTCCGCTAGCGGCATTTCCGCTTAAAAAGTACTTGCAAAACACCAGTCTCAACGTCAACAGTGAAGCGGCGACTCTGGGATAATGGCCTTCTAGGCAGAGTTGCAAAGAAAATGCCATATCTTAGACTGGCCGATATAAAGAACACAGACACTGGAACTCTGCCTAGAAGGCCAACATCCCAGAATCACCTCTTCACTGTTTATTTATTTATTTTACCTTAATTTAACTAGGCAAGTCAGTTAAGAACAAATTCTTATTTTCAATGACGGCCTAGGAACAGTGGGTTAACGGCCTTATTCAGGGGCAGAATGACAGATTTTTACCTCGTCAGCTCGGGGATTTGATCTTGCAACCGTTCGGTTAACAAGTCCAATGCTCTAACCTGCCGCCCTGCTGACATTGTGACCGGAGTTTTGCGGGACTATTTTTTGAAGCTGCCAGTTTAGTTGACTTGTGAGGCTTCTGTTTCTCAAACTAGACACTCTAATGTACTTGTTCTCTTGCTCAGTGGTGCACCGGGGCCTCCCACTCCTCTTTCTATTCTGGTTAGAGCCAGTTTGCGCTGTTCTGTGAAGGGAGTAGTACACAGCATTGTACGAGATCTTCAGTTTTTTGGCAATTTCTCGCATGAAATAGCCTTAATTTCTCAGAACAAGAATATTCTGACGAGTTTCAGAAGAAAGTTCTTTGTTTCTGGCTTTTTTTAGCCTGTAATCGAACCCACAAATGCTGATGCTCCAGATACTCAACTAGTCTAAAGAAGGCCAGTTTTATTGCTTCTTTAATCAGGACAACAGTTTTCAGCTGTGCCAACATAATTGCAAAAGGGTTTTCTAATAATCAATTAGCCTTTTAAAATGATATACTTGGATTAGCTAACACAACGTTCCATTGGAACACAGCAGTGATGGTTGTTGATAATGGGCCTCTGTACGCCTATGTAGATATTCCATTAAACAAATCAGCCGTTTCCAGCTACAATAGTCATTTACAACATTAACAAAGTCTACACTGTATTTCTGATCAATTTGGTGCTTTTTTTAATGGACAAAACAATTGCTTTTCTATCAAAAACAAGGACATTTCTAAGTGACCCCAAAATTCTTAACGGTAGTGTATATTGTATGTACATACTACATAAATAGGAATACAGTGACTAGAAAACAGGATAATAGACAGTAACAGCAGTATACTGTAGGTAGGGGTAAAGGATAGATAATAGACAGTAACAGCAGTATACTGTAGGTAGGGGTAAAGGATAGATAGTAGACAGTAACAGCAGTATACTGTAGGTAGGGGTAAAGGATAGATAATAGACAGTAACAGCAGTATACTGTAGGTAGGGGTAAAGGATAGATAATAGACAGTAACAGCAGTATACTGTAGGTAGGGGTAAAGGATAGATAATAGACAGTAACAGCAGTATACTGTAGGTAGGGGTAAAGGATAGATAATAGACAGTAACAGCAGTGTACTGTAGGTAGGGGTAAAGGATAGCTAATAGACAGTAACAGCAGTATACTGTAGGTAGGGGTAAAGAATAGATACTAGACAGTAACAGCAGTATACTGTAGGTAGGGGTAAAGGATAGATACTAGACAGTAGCAGCAGTATACTCTAGGTAGGGGTAAAGGATAGATACTAGACAGTAGCAGCAGTATACTCTAGGTAGGGGTAAAGGATAGATACTAGACAGTAACAGCAGTATACTGTAGGTAGGGGTAAAGGATAGATAGTAGACAGTAACAGCAGTATACTGTAGGTAGGGGTAAAGGATAGATAATAGTCAGTAATAGCAGTATACTGTAGGTAGGGGTAAATGATAGCTAATAGACAGTAACATCAGTATACTGTAGGTAGGGGTAAAGGATAGATAATAGACAGTAACAGCAGTATACTGTAGGTAGGGGTAAATGATAGATAGTAGACAGTAACAGCAGTATACTGTAGGTAGGGGTAAAGGATAGATAATAGACAGTAACAGCAGTATACTGTAGGTAGGGGTAAAGGATAGATAATAGACAGTAACAGCAGTATACTGTAGGTAGGGGTAAAAGATAGCTAATAGACAGTAACAGCAGTATACTGTAGGTAGGGGTAAAGGATAGATAATAGACAGTAACAGCAGTATACTGTAGGTAGGGGTAAAGGATAGATAGACAGTAACAGCAGTATACTGTAGGTAGGGGTAAAGGATAGATACTAGACAGTAGCAGCAGTATACTGTAGGTAGGGGTAAAGGATAGATAATAGACAGTAACAGCAGTATACTGTAGGTAGGGGTAATGGATAGATAATAGACAGTAACAGCAGTATACTGTAGGTAGGGGTAAAGGATAGATAATAGACAGTAACAGCAGTATACTGTAGGTAGGGGTAAAGGATAGATAATAGACAGTAACAGCAGTATACTGTAGGTAGGGGTAAAGGATAGATAATAGACAGTAACAGCAGTATACTGTAGGTAGGGGTAAAGGATAGATAATAGACAGTAACAGCAGTATACTGTAGGTAGGGGTAAAGGATAGATAATAGACAGTAACAGCAGTATACTGTAGGTAGGGGTAAAGGATAGATAATGGACAGTAACAGCAGTATACTGTAGGTAGGGGTAAAGGATAGATAATAGACAGTAACAGCAGTATACTGTAGGTAGGGGTAAAGGATAGATAATAGACAGTAACAGCAGTATACTGTAGGTAGGGGTAAAGGATAGATAATAGACAGTAACAGCAGTATACTGTAGGTAGGGGTAGATAATAAACAGTCGCAGCAGTGTATGTGATGAGTCAAAAATATTTCCATGTGTTTAGCTATTTTACATACCATATAGCAGTTTTATGGCTTAGATGGGTTGAGGTGCTCATGGGACTCTGATGCCTTAACAATGTAACAATGCCTACCCCTGTTAGCCCATGCTTCATCCATTGTCAGGGTGGACAATCCCTCCCCCCCCCCACACCGCCACCCTGCCGGCCTGCCAGTCCCAGGGGAACAACAATGGGGGGAACAGGAAGCAGAAACAAACCCACTTCCTGTACAGCGTTCTACATTTAGACATGTGTAAAATTAATTATTTGGAATTCAATTACATGTATTTAAACTCTCTTGTTATAGACTCTCTTTGCATGGACTCTTTGTATTGACTCTCTTTGTATGGACTATCTTTGTATAGAATCTCTTTGTATGGACTCTCTTTGCATGGACTCTCTTGGTATAGACTCTCTTTGCATGGACTCTCTTTGTATTGACTCTCTTTGTATTGACTCTCTTGCTATAGACTCTCTTTGCATGGACTCTCTTTGTATGGACTCTCTTTGTATGGACTCTCTTTGTATTGACTCTCTTTGTATTGACTCTTTTTGTATTGACTCTCTTTGTATTGACTCTCTTTGTATTGACTCTCTTTGTATTGACTCTCTTTGTATTGACTCTCTTTGTATTGACTCTCTTTGTATTGACTCTCTTTGCATGGACCCTCTTTGTATTGACTCTCTTTGTATGGACTCTCTTTGCATGGACTCTCTTTTGTATTGACTCTCTTTGTATGGACTCTCTTTGCATGGACTCTCTTTGTATTGACTCTCTTTGTATGGACTCTCTTTGCATGGACCCTCTTTGTATTGACTCTCTTTGCATGGACTCTCTTTGTATTGACTCTCTTTGTATGGACTCTCTTTGCATGGACTCTCTTTGCATGGACTCTCTTTGTATTGACTCTCTTTGCATGGACTCTCTTTGTATTGACTCTCTTTGTATGGACTCTCTTTGCATGGACCCTCTTTGTATTGACTCTCTTTGTATAGACTCTCTTTGTATGGACTCTCTTTGCATTGACTCTCTTTGCATGGACTTATGAGCCCACATAAGTCAAAGAGAGTCCCTGCTTTCTAAAATGTTTGAATCTTGGTCTAAAAAACAGTCCTCAAATGAGTCCCCCAGTTCTATTTGTAGGTCCTTATTTTAATTCCCTCCGCCTGTGAGTGTTTGTGTAGCTGTGGCTGTTATGTCAGCAGCCCTAGGGAAGGACAGGTCTCTGAGCCTCTCAGCACTACAGCTGGCAGGAAACAAGACTAACATATATGTCCCAAAATGGCACCATATTCCCTACGTAGTGCACTAATTTCGACCACTGCTACATAAGGCTATGGTTAAAAGTAGTGCACTGTGTAGGAAATAGGGTGCCATTGGGACGTATTCAACAATGCACAGCATACTTTGCTCACGTCTGGCCTGGCCTGCTTACCCTGGCACAGTTCTGCCCCTGTTGGGTTACTGAGTGTGCTGCAGAGCTTGGACTAGGGTGTTGAGTTGCTATGTGTGTGTGTGTGTGTGTGGTGTTTGTGTGTGTGTGTGTGTGTGTGTGTGTGTGTGTGTGTGTGTGTGTGTGTGTGTGTGTGTGTGTGTGTGTGTGTGTGTGTGTGTGTGTGTGTGTGTGTGTGTGTGTGTGTGTGTGTGTGTGTGTGTGTGTGTGTGTCTGAATGTCATTAAAGGGATGCATCAGCAAACAGTTGTGATGATGTGAGGATGCAGAAAACGGTGTAAAGATGGGTCTCAGAACAGTACAGGAAACAGTGTAAAGATGGGTCTCAGAACAACACAGGAAACAGTGTAAAGATGGGTCTCAGAACAACACAGGAAACAGTGTAAAGATGGGTCTCAGAACAGTACAGGAAACAGTGTAAGATGGGTCTCAGAACAACACAGGAAACAGTGTAAAGATGGGTCTCAGAACAACACAGGAAACAGTGTAAAGATGGGTCTCAGAACAACACAGGAAACAGTGTAAAGATGGGTCTCAGAACAACACAGGAAACAGTGTAAAGATGGGTCTCAGAACAGTACAGGAAACAGTGTAAAGATGGGTCTCAGAACAGTACAGGAAACAGTGTAAGATGGGTCTCAGAACAACACAGGAAACAGTGTAAAGATGGGTCTCAGAACAACACAGGAAACAGTGTTAAGATGGGTCTCAGAACAACACAGGAAACAGTGTAAAGATGGGTCTCAGAACAAGGTTGACTATATGATCCACGCTATAGCACTTCCACGGATTCCCTGGTTCAGGGTTAGGAGTTGGCCAGTGCTAATCTCCGTTAAACTATAATGTGAATCCTCCGTAGCTCAGTTGGTAGAGAATGACATTTGAGTGCCAGGATCGTGGGTTCAATTCCAGGGATTGTAAGTTGCTTTGGACGAAGGTGTCTGATAAATGGCATATACTACAAAATGTGAAGTAATTTGGTCAGATAGTCTGTCCACGAGAGATTACACACCGCTAGTTGTCTCTCAATATGACATCGCCAACTTCCTAACATCTCCTAGGTAACTGTTGGTCCAGCAGTAAATATGTATCTTCTTCTTGGCTTGTCTAACACGGAACCCAAACTTGCTGCGAGCGTGCGCCATCGTGCTTAAATGTATTTTATAAATTAGGTGCATTACCGCCACTGACCTCTTTCGTCTTTCAGTCACCCATGTGGGTATAACCAATGAGGAGATTGCACGTGAGTACCTGCTTCTATAAACCAATGAGGAGATGGGAGAGGCTGGACTTGCAGTGCAATCTGTATCAGAAAGAGAACTGACTTCTATTTTAGCCCTTGGCAACACAGACGCTCGTTGGCGCGCGAGAGCAGTGTGGCTGCAATACTTGAATGATATA
>NC_074696.1:6210977-6223477 GCF_029448725.1 Salvelinus fontinalis
ACACACACACACACACACACCCCCCACATACACACTTGCTGGCCTGAGATAACATAGCAGAGTGAGCCTACTGTCCCAGGTGCTTCTGAACAGGCACTGCATTGGGCAGCCTCACCGGGCCCTGCTTCGCCACTTCACACGCCAAAAGGAACCATATTTACTGCATAGTGCACTACTGCACTGCATATAGATTTACACCCTATGGGCCTTGGTCAAAAGTAGTGTACTATATAGGGAATAGGTTGCCATTTGGTACTCACTTCAATACCTGCTGCCAGCTCATCTTTCAGTGAGGGTTGAAGTGAACAGACAACTCATAACCAAATCACACTGTCCATTAACACGGTCAAGGAATGGCTTCCTCTTTTTTTAAATTAAATAATTAAAACCTAAAACCTGTTGATTCATTTAAAACCTGTTGACTTCATTTAAAACCTGTTGAATTCATTTAAAACCTGTTGACTTCATTTAAAACCTGTTGAATTCATTTAAAACCTGTTGATTCATTTAAAACCTGTTGAATTCATTTAAAACCTGTTGATTAATTTAAAACCTGTTGATTCATTTAAAACCTGTTGATTCATTTAAAAACCTGTTGATTCATTTCAAACCTGTTGACTTCATTTCAAACCTGTTGATTCATTTAAAACCTGTTGATTCATTTAAAACCTGTTGATTCATTTAAAACCTGTTGATTCATTTAAAAACCTGTTGATTCATTTAAAACCTGTTGATTAATTTAAAACCTGTTGAATTCATTTAAAACCTGTTGATTAATTTAAAACTTGTTGATTCATTTAAAACCTGTTGATTCATTTAAAACCTGTTGACTTCATTTAAAACCTGTTGAATTCATTTAAAACCTGTTGAATTCATTTAAAACCTGTTGATTCATTTAAAACCTGTTGATTCATTTAAAAACATGTTGATTCATTTAAAAACCTGTTGATTCATTTAAAAACCTGTTGATTCATTTAAAACTTGTTGATTCATTTAAAACCTGTTGAATTCATTTAAAAACCTGTTGATTCATTTAAAACCTGTTGAATTCATTTAAAACCTGTTGATTCATTTAAAACCTGTTGATTCATTTAAAACCTGTTGATTCATTTAAAACCTGTTGATTCATTTAAAAACCTGTTGATTCATTTCAAACCTGTTGACTTCATTTCAAACCTGTTGATTCATTTAAAACCTGTTGATTCATTTAAAACCTGTTGATTCATTTAAAACCTGTTGATTCATTTAAAAACCTGTTGATTCATTTAAAACCTGTTGATTCATTTAAAACCTGTTGAATTCATTTAAAACCTGTTGATTCATTTAAAACCTGTTGAATTCATTTAAAAACCTGTTGATTCATTTAAAAAACCTGTTGATTCATTTAAAACCTGTTGATTCATTTAAAACCTGTTGAATTCATTTAAAAACCTGTTGATTCATTTAAAACCTGTTGAATTCATTTAAAACCTGTTGAATTAATTTAAAACCTGTTGATTCATTTAAAACCTGTTGATTCATTTAAAACCTGTTGATTCATTTAAAAACCTGTTGATTCATTTAAAACCTGTTGATTCATTTAAAACCTGTTGAATTCATTTAAAAACCTGTTGATTCATTTAAAAACCTGTTGATTCATTTAAAACCTGTTGATTCATTTAAAACCTGTTGATTCATTTAAAACCTGTTGAATTCATTTAAAAACCTGTTGATTTATTTAAAACCTGTTGAATTCATTTAAAACCTGTTGAATTCATTTAAAACCTGTTGATTCATTTAAAACCTGTTGAATTCATTTAAAAACCTGTTGATTCATTTAAAAACCTGTTGATTCATTTAAAACCTGTTGATTCATTTAAAACCTGTTGAATTCATTTAAAAACCTGTTGATTCATTTAAAACCTGTTGAATTCATTTAAAACCTGTTGAATTCATTTAAAACCTGTTGATTCATTTAAAACCTGTTGATTCATTTAAAAAACTGTTGATTCATTTAAAACCTGTTGATTCATTTAAAACCTGTTGATTCATTTAAAAAGCTTCAGTGAGAGACGTCAGTGATATCAATCCTTTTTTTCATCCCCGGTCGTTTGTTGTTGTTTGTTTTGAGGCCCCCTAGGGTTAGACAGGATGTCTTTTCTACACAATTACCCATCAGGCACTATTTCTTGCCACAGATAACTGCTTATCGTCGAGGAGACAGTTCCCTGAATTGCTGGAAACGAACTGTCTCTGTGTAGAGTGCACTGAGGCTAGCACCTTCACACACACCGTCACACGAACACACACACACACACACACACACACACACACACACACACACACACACACACACACACACACACACACCGTCACACGAACACACCGTCAACACACACACACACACACACACACACACACACACACACACACACACACACACACACACACACACACACACACACACACACACACACACACACACACACACACACACACACACACACACACACACACACACACACACACACACACACACACACCGTCACACGAACACACACACACACACACACACACACACACACACACACACACACACACACACACACACACACACACACACACACACACACACACCACACCACACACACAGACACACGCACACACACACACACACACACTGGAAAATGATCCAGGGCATGTCCCTGTGTGTAGTGTGCAGAGTGCTGGGTTTTATCAGCACCTCACTGTTTTCATGGTCCATATCCCCCATAACGATATGACGTACGGCCTGTGTAAAGTGCTTTTCCACCTTATATCAATTGTTACTGTCATATTAATATTTCTGCTAGCCCTCTTACACCCCGAGACAGAGTCTAAGCAGGGCAGTAAATCATTGTTATTTTCCTGCGATTTTCTTGTGAGGGATATTAGCAGAATATAATATCCTTTAACGTAGTTATATTATTCTGTTCTGTTATTCTTGGCCGGTTAGGATAATGAACATACAATATAGGATAATTAACGTAGCAGGTTAGGAGAATTAACATAGCAGGTTAGGATAATTAACGTAGCAGGTTAGGATAATTAACATAGCAGGTTAGGATAATTAATATAGCAGGTTAGGAGAATTAACATAGCAGGATAGGATAATTAACATTGCAGGTTAGGATAATTAATATAGCAGGTTAGGATCATTAATATAGCAGGTTAGGATCATTAATATAGCAGGTTAGGATCATTAATATAGCAGGTTAGGAGAATTAACGTAGCAGGTTAGGAGAATTAACGTAGCAGGTTAGGAGAATTAATATAGCAGGTTAGGAGAATTAACATAGCAGGATAGGATAATTGACATAGCAGGTTAGGAGAATTAACTTAGCAGGTTAGGAGAATTAACATAGCAGGTTAGGAGAATTAATATAGCAGGTTAGGATAATTAATATAGCAGGTTAGGAGAATTAACATAACAGGTTAGGAGAATTAACATAGCGTGTTAGGAGAATTAACATAGCAGGTTAGGAGAATTAATACGTTTTTAGTTTAGTTTAGTTTATTAATTCGACCATTTAAAAAAAAACAAGCACACATAAAACTTGAAAAAGCCATACATGCACATGAATGAAATCATCAAGGACAACACATGATGAAGTCTGGGACTTATTTCCATTGTGGTCCTCTTGAGTCAAGATGGCTGGACAAGATTCAACACAGTTAAACACAGTATGGCAGTGAAATAATAAAACAGAAACAGAGAAGAAGAACATCTATCTCATCATTCCAGTTACATCATAGGGGTTATTCATATGGGCACAGAAGACATAAAACGTATTTTTACTTTATTTTTAAAGCTGCCCAGAGAGGACATTGTTTTTTTTTTTTTTTTTTTTTTTTTTTTTTTTTAATTTTATCCCATTTTCTCCCCAATTTTCGTGGTATCCAATCGCTAGTAATTACTATCTTGTCTCATCGCTACAACTCCCGTACGGGCTCGGGAGAGACGAAGGTCGAAAGCCATGCGTCCTCCGAGGCACAACCCAACCAAGCCGCACTGCTTCTTTAACACAGCGCGCCTCCAACCCGGAAGCCAGCCGCACCAATGTGTCGGAGGAAACACCGTGCACCTGGCCCCCTTGGCTAGCGTGCACTGCGCCCAGCCCGCCACAGGAGTCGCTGGAGCGCGATGAGACAAGGAAATCCCTACCGGCCAAACCCTCCCTAACCCGGACGACGCTAGCCCAATTGTGCGTCGCCCCACGGACCTCCCGGTCGCGGCCGGCTGCGACAGAGCCTGGGGGCGAACCCAGAGACTCTGGTGGCGCAGTTAGCACTGTGATGCAGTGCCCTAGACCACTGCGCCACCCGGGAGGCAGGACGTTGTTTTTATGGGCAGAGGTAACTCATTCCATTCTGAGGCTCCAGTATACAAGAAAGTACCTTTCCCAGCATTACTCCTGAACCTGTATAAGCACACATCAGCAACACCTGATCTGGTGCTGTGATTGTGTGCATCCAGTAACACGAGGAAAGTGATCAGTTAGATATCTGGGCGCAGGACCATAAATACTCCTGTAAACCAAACCTAGTCTAATCTGGAACACCCTAGCCTCAACAGGCAGGACCATAAATACTCCTGTAAACCAAACCCAGTCTAATCTGGGACACCCTCAACAGGCAGGACTATAAATACTCCTGTAAACCAAACCCAGTCTAATCTGGGACACCCTAGCCTCAACAGGCAGGACCATAAATACTCCTGTAAACCAAACCCAGTCTAATCTGGGACACCCTCAACAGGCAGGACCATAAATACTCCTGTAAACCAAACCTAGTCTAATCTGAGACACCCTCAACAGGCAGGACCATAAATACTCCTGTAAACCAAACCCAGTCTAATCTGGGACACCCTAGCCTCAACAGGCAGGACCATAAATACTCCTGTAAACCAAACCCAGTCTAATCTGGGACACCCTAGCCTCAACAGGCAGGACCATAAATACTCCTGTAAACCAAACCCAGTCTAATCTGGGACACCCTCAACAGGCAGGACCATAAATACTCCTGTAAACCAAACCTAGTCTAATCTGGGACACCCTAGCCTCAAAAGGCAGAACCATAAATACTCCTGTAAACCAAACCCAGTCTAATCTGGGACACCCTAGCCTCAACAGGCAGGACCATAAATACTCATGTAAACCAGACCTAGTCTAATCTGGGATACCCTAGCCTCAACAGGCAACCAGTTTAGTTCCTGAAAGCAGCTCCTGCCTATGTGAGTACGTGGACTCACCTTCAATACTACCCTGATCAACTTATTCTGGGCTATCTGGAGCTTCCCCTTCATAAGTTTAGATAAGCCCCCAAACCAGGATGTACTAGCATAGTCAAAATGGCATTGAATGAGGGCAGTAGCAATCGCAACAAATAATCTGCTCAGACCCCAACCAAGGAGCATCAAAAGTTGTGCTATAAATTCTCAGACAACAGAAAGATTCCTTGATGCCCTTCCAGACTCCCTCTGCCTACCCAAGGACGTCAGAGGACAAAATCAGTTAACCACCAACCTGAGGAACTCAATTTAACCTTGCGCAATACCCTAGATGCAGTTGCACCCCTAAAAACTAAAAACAGTTGTCATAAGAAACTAGCTCCCTGGTACACAGAAAATACCCGAGCTCTGAAGCAAGCTTCCAGAAAATTGGAACGGAAATGGCGCCATACCAAACTGGAAGTCTTCCGACTAGCTTGGAAAGACAGTACCATGCAATATCGAAGAGCCCTCACTGCTGCTCGATCATCCTATTTTTCCAACTTAATTGAGGAAAATAAGAACAATTCGAAATGTATTTTTGATACTGTCGCAAAGCTAACTAAAAAGCAGCATTCCCCAAGTGACCATGGCTTTCACTTCAGCAGTAATAAATTCATGAACTTCTTTGAGGAAAAGATCATGATCATAAGAAAGCAAATTACGGACTCCTCATTAAATCTGCGTATTCCTCCAAAGCTCAGCTGTCCTGAGTCTGCAAAACTATGCCAGGACCTAGGATCAAGAGAGACACTTAAGTGCTTTAGTACTAAATTTCTTGACACAATGATGAAAATAATCATGGCCTCTAAACCTTCAAGCTGCATACTGGACCCTATTCCAACTAAACTACTGAAAGTGCTGCTTCCTGTGCTCGGCCCTCCTATGTTGAACATAATAAACGGCTCTCTATCCACCGGATGTGTACCAAACTCACTAAAAGTGGCAGTAATAAAGCCTGTCTTGAAAAAGCCAAACCTTGACAAAGAAAATATAAAAAACTATCGGCCTACATCGAATCTTCCATTCCTCTCAAAAAAAATTGAAAAAGCTGTTGCGCAGCAACTCACTGCCTTCCTGAAGACAAACAATGTATACGAAATGCTTCAGTCTGGTTTTAGACCCCATCAGAGCACTGAGACTGCACTTGTGAAGGTGGTAAATTACCTTTTAATGGCGTCAGACCGAGGCTCTGCATCTGTCCTCGTGCTCCTAGACCTTAGTGCTGCTTTTGATACCATCGATCACCACATTCTTTTGGAGAGACTGGAAACCCAAATTGGTCTATACGGAGAAGTTCTGGCCTGGTTTAGATCTTATCTGTCGGAAAGATATTAGCCTGTCTCTGTACTGGCTTGTCCTCTGACAAATCATCTGTACATTTTGGTGTTCCTCAAGGCTCCGTTTCAGGACCACAATTGTTTTCACTATATATTTTACCTCTTGGTGATGTCATTCGGAAACATAATGTTAACTTTCACTACTATGCAGATGACACACAGCTGTACAGTTCAATGAAACATGGTGAAGCCCCAAAATTGCCCTCGCTAGAAGCCTGTGTTTCAGACATAAGGAAGTCGATGGCTGCAAACGTTCTACTCTTAAACTCGGACAAAACAGAGATGGTTGTTCTAGGTCCCAAGAAACAAAGAGATCTTCTGTTGAATCTGACAATTAATCTTGATGGTTGTAAAGTCGTCTCAAATAAAACTGTGAAGGACCTCGGCGTTACTCTGGACCCTGATCTCTCTATTGACGAACATATCAAGACTGTTTCAAGGAAATCTTTTTTCCATCTACGTAACATTGCAAAAATCAGAACATTTCTGTCCAAAAATGATGCAGAAAAATTAATCCATGCTTTTGTTACTTCTAGGTAAGACTTCTGCAATGCTCTAATTTCCGGCTACCCGGATAAAGCACTAAATAAACTTCAGTTAGTGCTAAATACGGCTGCTAGAATCCTAACTAGAACAAAAAAATGTGATCAAATTACTCCACTGCTAGCCTCCCTACACTGGCTTCCTGTTAAGGCAAGGGCTGATTTCAAGGTTTTACTGCTAACGTACAAAGCATTACATGGGCTTGCTCCTACCTATCTTTCCGATTTGGTCCTGCCGTACATACCTACACGTACGCTACAGTCACAAGATGCAGGCCTCCTAATTGTCCCTAGAATTTCTAAGCAAACAGCCAGAGGCAGGGCTTTCTCCTATAGAGCTCAATTTTTATGGAATGGCCTGCCTGTCCATGTGAGAGACGCAGACTCGGTCTCAACTTTTAAGTCTTTACTGAAGACATTTCTTCAGTAGGTCCTATGATTGAGTGTAGTCTGGCCCAGGAATGTGAAGGTGAACGGAAAGACTCTGGAGCAACGAACCGCCCTTGCTGTCTTTGCCTGGCCGGTTCCCCTCTCTCCACTGGGATTCTCTGCCTCTAACCCTATTACAGGGGCTGAGTCACTGGCTTACTGGTGCTCTTCCATGCTGTCCCTAAAACGGGTGCGTCACTTGAGTGGGTTGAGTCACTGACGTGATCTTCCTTTCTGGGTTGGCGCCTCCCCCTTGGGTTGTGCCGTGGCGGAGATCTTTGTGGGCTATACTCGGCCTTGTCTCAGGATGGTAAGTTGGTGGTTGAAGTTTTCCCTCTAGTGGTGTGGGGGCTGTGCTTTGGCAAAGTGGGTGGGGTTATGTCCTACCTGTTTGGCACTGTTCGGGGGTATCTTCGGATGGGGCCACAGTGTCTCCTGACCCCTCCTGTCTCAGCCTCCAGTATTTATGCTGCAGTAGTTTGTGTCGGGGGGATAGGGTCAGTATGTTATATCTGGAGTACTTCTCCTGTCTTATCTGGTGTCCTGTGTGAATTTAAGTATGTTCTCTCTCATTCTCTCTTTCTCTCTTTCTTTCTTTCTCTCTCTTGGAAGACCTGAGCCCTAGGACAATGCCTCATGACTAGCTGGCATGATGACTCCTTGCTGTCCCCAGTTCACCTGTCCGTGCTGCTGTTCCAGTTTCAACTGTTCTGCCTGCGGCTATGGAACCCTGACCTGTTCACCGGACGTGCTACCTGTCCCAGACCTGCTGTTTTCAACTCTCTAGAGACAGCAGGAGCAGTAGAGATACTCTTAATGATCGGCTATGAAAAGCCAACTGACATTTACTCCTGAGGTGCTGACTTGTTGCACCCTCGACAACCACTGTGATTATTATTACTTGACCATGCTGGTCATTTATGAACATTTGAACATCTTGGCCATGTTCTGTTATAATCTTCACCCGGCACAACCAGAAGAGGACTGGTCACCCCTCATAGCCTGGTTCCTCTTTAGGTTTCTTCCTAGGTTTTGGCCATTCTAGGGAGTTTTTCCCAGCCACCGTGCTTCTACACCTGCATTGCTTGATGTTTGGGGTTTTAGGCTGGGTTTCGGTACAGCACTTTGAGATATCAGCTGATGTAAGAAGGGCTATATAAATACATTTGATTTGATTTGAGTTTCGAGACACAGTCAACTTAGTGTATGTCAATTTCTGACCCACTGGAATTGTGATTCAGTGAATTATAAGTGAAATAATCTGTCTGTAACAATTGTTGGACAAAATGACTTGTGTCATGCACAAAGTAGATGTCCTAACCGACTTGCCAAAACTATAGTTTGTTTACAAGACATCTGGGGAATGGTTGAAAAACGAGTTTTAATGACTCCAACATAAGTGTATGTGAACTTCCGACTTCAACTGTAAATATATATTTAAAAATCCTCCTTGTGCAAAATGTGTAATAAATGATCACTGATTCCATAGACTATTACTCAACTCTGCGATATTTTAGATTTATCAGACACCAATATTAAGTAAATTGTATTTTGCACTGTTTCACATATCCTGGTCTTTGATCATTTGGGTCAGCGCAAGTGATCTACAAAAGTGCATAAATACATTGTGGGTTGGGCTATTCTTTTGGCAGACATCAGTATTGAAATCCTCTAACATAATGATTTCCGTCAACAGGTGAATCATTACAGTTTGACAACACAATTTCAAGACCTTCGTAAAAATGCATTCTGCTTGGGCGGCCTATAACACCTCCCCCCCAAAAGAAATCGGCTTGGTTAGGAGAATTAACATAGCGGGTTAGGAGAATTAGGTTAATGTTAGGAAAATTAGGTGTCTTAGCTAAAATGCAGGTACTCCATCTAGCCCCAACTGTGGAAGTAATCAATTCACAGCTGTCGTCAATGAAGTGGGTAAATAAAGAGGACATAATCACCTAATTAAAACAGATGAAAATAAAGAGCTTTATTAACATGTAACTACTTTATATAAACATTGACAATCTCTGTACAAAACCAAATTAAATACATATTATTGAAGTACTCTCCTTTCTTATTAAAGGAATACATTTCTCAATGATAACTAATTCAGCTGTACCGCTTATATTCTACATTGAATGTGCAATGACTTTTCATTCCCAGGGAATTAACTTAAAACCATTCAGAAACAGTAACTTTCATTGAACATACCCTTTCTCTATTTCCATCGCTCTCTCCATACCCACTCCCTCCCCCCAGTCTCTTTCTCTCCATCCCTCATTCTTCATATTTTGGATACTGGCGACCATCCCAGCACTCCGTGGTTCTGGCTCCCCTCTCCTCACTCCGAGCCAACGTTGGAGAGGGAATAAGGGTGTATGTAGTTTGTGTGTGTGTGTGTGTGTGTGTGTGTGTGTCTGTGTCTGTGTCTGTGTCTGTGTCTGTGTCTGTGTCTGTGTTTGTGTGTGTGTGTGTGTGTGTGTGTGTGTGTGTGTGTGTGTGTGTGTGTGTGTGTGTGTGTGTGTGTGTGTGTGTGTGTGTTTGCCTATATGTGTGTATGCCTGCTCATGTGTGTGCCTTTGTGTGCATGATTGCCAGTGTGTTTGGCCACTAGTCTCCGGGTTAGGCAGAATAGTCCAGAGATCCCAGTACACTGGTCTCCGGGGAGGCAGAATAGTCCAGAGATCCCAGTACAC
Organism: Salvelinus fontinalis; assembly: GCF_029448725.1. Taxonomy (NCBI): domain Eukaryota; kingdom Metazoa; phylum Chordata; class Actinopteri; order Salmoniformes; family Salmonidae; genus Salvelinus; species Salvelinus fontinalis. Next base: position 6,221,269 of record NC_074696.1, read on the forward strand.
TGGTCTCCGGGTTAGGCAGAATAGCCCAGAGATCCCAGTACACTAGTCTCCGGGTTAGGCAGAATAGTCCAGAGAGCCCAGTACAGTGGTCTCCGGGTTAGGCAGAATAGTCCAGAGAGCCCAGTACAGTGGTCTCCGGGTTAGGCAGAATAGCCCAGAGATCCCAGTACACTGGTCTCCGGGTTAGGCAGAATAGTCCAGAGATCCCAGTACACTGGTCTCCGCGGAGGCAGAATAGTCCAGAGATCCCAGTACACTGGTCTCCGGGTTAGGCAGAATAGCCCAGTACATTCCACTGGCTCTAGCAGCATTCTGAGGTCACAGTAATCCCTTAGGGAACATGCTTAATTCAGAACATAAAGGAAACCTCCTAAATGGCACCCTATTCCCTACATAGTGCGCTTCTGTTGACTAGAGTCCATGAGGCTCTGGTCTAAAGTAGTGCACTATGTAGGGAATAGGGTGCCATTTGGGACACATTCATATTTCCTTCCCCCCTATGCTTTCTCACAAGACCTCACTGCACTGCATGGGCCCTGTAGGCTGTTTTCCCTGTGGAATCCCACGTTTTTCCATTGTCACATTCAGCCAGTGCATAAGCTTATCCCATTCCCATTCCCATAGAAGGATTCCTGCAGTCATAAATGGCTGAATTATACTACATCATTTCACTGTTCCATTATTCCTCGTTTCCCATTCTCCGGTGTTCCATGATCAAGGTTTTACCTTCTCTATTTCCCATTCTCCGGTGTTCCATGATCAAGGATCGTACCTCCCCTGAGGGAGGATTCTCATGTTCCCATTCTCTGGTGTTCCATGATCAAGGTTTTACCTTCTCTGGTTCCCATTCTCTGGTGTTCCATGCTCAAGGTTTTACCTTCTCTGGTTCCCATTCTTCAGTGTTCCATGATCAAGGATCGTACCTCCCTTGAGGGAGGTTCTCTGGTTCCCATTTGAATGAGGAAGATCTAATCTAGTCTCCACTACATAGTCTTTGCCTTCAAGGTATATGGTTGCACAATACAATCAGTAACATGTAATAACACGGTCATAACCATGTCATAATGTCATAACAGCTGACATAACTAGTCATAACCTGTCATAATATGGTTATAACACTGTCATGACCCATATATTTACACCTGTTGTGACATATAGTGTATTATTTTATGGCTGGTTATAACACCTACACAAGAGTGTCAAACATTTATAAAAAAAAAAAAAATCCCAGCCAAGAAGTTTCCTTTCGTTTGAAAGTTTGTTTCTTAAGTCCTTCGTTGTTGTAACGAATTCTTTACAGTATTTTGTTCATCATATTTTAAATAACCAGTAGAAAATATACTTTATGCCAATGTCAAGAAGCATTTCGACCATCATAATCATATAAGCCATATAGGCCTATCACGTACATAACCTTACGCCAGTCATCAGTCTAATAGAGGGTGTCTAGTCCTGCTCCTACATTCATCCCAGTCATCAGTCACATAGAGGATGTCTAGTCCTGCTCCTACATTCATCCCAGTCATCAGTCACATAGAGGATGTCTAGTCCTCCTCCTGAAATCTGCTCCTACATTCATCCCAGTCATCAGTCACATAAAGGATGTCTAGTCCTGCTCCTGAAATCTGCTCCTACATTCATCCCAGTCATCAGAAACAGAGCATTGGGGCAGGTGCATGTCTGACATCAATGTGTGTGCAATTACAATGATAATTGAATATGGTCAATAAAAAAAAAATCTATGTTATATTAACATACTGTTATACTGTTAAACATACTGTTGACAAGTAGGCTATGATGTAATGGAATGTTTTGCCTTGTGTGGTGTGTTTTGACACTCTTATGTAGGTGTCATAACCAGCCATAAAATAACACAATGTACAGTATGTCACAACAGGTCTAAATGTGTTATGACAGTGTTATGACCTTATTATAACAGGTAATGACATGTTAATGTCAGCTGTTACAACATATGACAGTGTTATGACCATGTTATAACAGGATATGACACGTTATGTCAGCTGTTATGACACATTATGACAGTGTTATGACCATATTATAAAATGTAATGAAAAGTTATGTCAGCTGTTATGACATATTATGACAGTGTTATGACCATATTATAACAGGTTATGACAAGTTATGTCAGCTGTTATGACATATTATGACAGTGTTATGACCATATTATAACAGGTTATGACAAGTTATG
>NC_074696.1:6228477-6275740 GCF_029448725.1 Salvelinus fontinalis
TATTACAGTATCATATTACAGTAACATATTACAGTAACATATTACAGTAGCATATTACAGTATCATATTACAGTATCATATTACAGTAACATATTACAGTATCATATTACGCAACACTGTTGTCGTTCTCAGCATACTTCACGTGTGTTATATGATGTTGATTTGATTACACTTATGTAACGTTCAGAATGAGATTGGTGTTTCTCTGAAACTGTTTTTGTACGTCTCAGTGACGTACAATACTGTGTCTCTTCCAGTCTACGTTCCCCTGAGGGACTGTGGTTATGCTGTCCCCTGAAAAGTCCACATGATTCTCACACACACACACACACACACACACACACACACACACACACACACACACACACACACACACACACACACACACACACACACACACACACACACACACACACACACACACACACACACACACACACACACGTACATAAACATCCTGTGAACTGGGCCAACTCTTGACTTTTATCTGTTTGTTTGTTATCTCTCCTCTCTTTTACTATCACTCTCTCTTTTACTATCACTCTCTCTTTTACTATCACTCTCTCACTCTCTTTTACTATCACTCTCTCTTTTACTATCACTCTCTCGCTCTCTCTTTTACTATCACTCTCTCTTTTACTATCACTCTCTCGCTCTCTCTTTTACTATCACTCTCTCTTTTACTATCACTCTCTCGCTCTCTCTTTTACTATCACTCTCTCTTTTACTATCACTCTCTCTCAATCTCTTTTACTAGTTTTGTCTCACCTGGACTACTGTAAAGTCGTGTGGTCAGGTGCCACAAAGGTGGGACTTTGGACAATTGCAACTAGCTCACAATAGGGCAGCAGGGCTGGCCCTTGGATGTACACAGAGAGCAAACAATTAATATTATGCATGTCAATCTTTCCTGTTTCAAAGCGGAGGAGAGATTGACTACATCACTACTTGTATTGATTGACATGCTGAATGCACTGAGCTGTCTGTCTAAACTACTAGCACACAGCTCAGACACCCATCCATACCCCACAAGACATGCCACCAGAGGTCTGTCTAAACTACTGGCACACAGCTCAGACACCCATGCATACCCCACCAAGACATGCCACCAGAGGTCTGTCTAAACTACTAGCACACAGCTCAGACACCCATCCATACCCCACAAGACATGCCACCAGAGGTCTGTCTAAACTACTAACACACAGCTCAGACACCCATCCATACCCCACAAGACATGCCACCAGAGGTCTGTCTAAACTACCGGCACACAGCTCAGACACCCATCCATACCCCACAAGACATGCCACCAGAGGTCTGTCTAAACTACCGGCACACAGCTCAGACACCCATACATACCCCACAAGACATGCCACCAGAGGTCTGTCTAAACTACTAACACACAGCTCAGACACCCATACATACCCCACAAGACATGTCACCAGAGGTCTGTCTAAACTACTAACACACAGCTCAGACACCCATCCATACCCCACAAGACATGCCACCAGAGGTCTGTCTAAACTACCGGCACACAGCTCAGACACCCATCCATACCCCACAAGACATGCCACCAGAGGTCTGTCTAAACTACTAACACACAGCTCAGACACCCATCCATACCCCACAAGACATGCCACCAGAGGTCTGTCTAAACTACTAACACACAGCTCAGACACCCATCCATACCCCACAAGACATGCCACCAGAGGTCTGTCTAAACTACTAACACACAGCTCAGACACCCATCCATACCCCACAAGACATGCCACCAGAGGTCTGTCTAAACTACTAACACACAGCTCAGACACCCATCCATACCCCACAAGACATGCCACCAGAGGTCTGTTTAAACTACTAACACACAGCTCAGACACCCATGCATACCCCACAAGACATGCCACCAGAGGTCTGTTTAAACTACTAAAACACAGCTCAGACACCCATGCATACCCCACAAGATATGCCACCAGAGGTCTGTCTAAACTACTAACACACAGCTCAGACACCCATGACTACCCCACAAGACATGCCACCAGAGGTCTGTCCTAACCACTAACACACAGCTCAGACACCCATCCATACCCCACAAGACATGTCACCAGAGGTCTGTCTAAACTACTAACACACAGCTCAGACACCCATCCATACCCCACAAGACATGCCACCAGAGGTCTGTCTAAACTACTAACACACAGCTCAGACACCCATCGATACCCCACAAGACATGCCACCAGAGGTCTGTTTAAACTACTAACACACAGCTCAGACACCCATGCATACCCCACAAGATATGCCACCAGAGGTCTGTCTAAACTACTAACACACAGCTCAGACACCCATGACTACCCCACAAGACATGCCACCAGAGGTCTGTCCTAACTACTAACACACAGCTCAGACACCCATCCATACCCCACAAGACATGTCACCAGAGGTCTGTCTAAACTACTAACACACAGCTCAGACACCCATCCATACCCCACAAGACATGCCACCAGAGGTCTGTCTAAACTACCGGCACACAGCTCAGACACCCATCCATACCCCACAAGACATGCCACCAGAGGTCTGTCTAAACTACTAACACACAGCTCAGACACCCATCCATACCCCACAAGACATGCTACCAGAGGTCTGTCTAAACTACTAACACACAGCTCAGACACCCATCCATACCCCACAAGACATGCCACCAGAGGTCTGTCTAAACTACTAACACACAGCTCAGACACCCATCCATACCCCACAAGACATGCCACCAGAGGTCTGTCTAAACTACTAACACACAGCTCAGACACCCATCCATACCCCACAAGACATGCCACCAGAGGTCTGTCTAAACTACCGGCACACAGCTCAGACACCCATCCATACCCCACAAGACATGCCACCAGAGGTCTGTCTAAACTACTAACACACAGCTCAGACACCCATACATACCCCACAAGACATGCCACCAGAGGTCTGTCTAAACTACTAACACACAGCTCAGACACCCATCCATACCCCACAAGACATGCCACCAGAGGTCTGTCTAAACTACTAACACACAGCTCAGACACCCATACATACCCCACAAGACATGCCACCAGAGGTCTGTCTAAACTACTAACACACAGCTCAGACACCCATCCATACCCCACAAGACATGCCACCAGAGGTCTGTCTAAACTACTAACACACAGCTCAGACACCCATCCATACCCCACAAGACATGCCACCAGAGGTCTGTCTAAACTACTAACACACAGCTCAGACACCCATACATACCCCACAAGACATGCCACCAGAGGTCTGTCTAAACTACCGGCACACAGCTCAGACACCCATCCATACCCCACAAGACATGCCACCAGAGGTCTGTCTAAACTACTAACACACAGCTCAGACACCCATCCATACCCCACAAGACATGCCACCAGAGGTCTGTCTAAACTACTAACACACAGCTCAGACACCCATCCATACCCCACAAGACATGCCACCAGAGGTCTGTCTAAACTACTGGCACACAGCTCAGACACCCATATATACCCCACAAGACATGCCACCAGAGGTCTGTCTAAACTACTAACACACAGCTCAGACACCCATACATACCCCTCAAGACATGCCACCAGAGGTCTGTCTAAACTACTAACACACAGCTCAGACACCCATCCATACCCCACAAGACATGCCACCAGAGGTCTGTCTAAACTACTAACACACAGCTCAGACACCCATCCATACCCCACAAGACATGCCACCAGAGGTCTGTCTAAACTACTAACACACAGCTCAGACACCCATCCATACCCCACAAGACATGCCACCAGAGGTCTGTCTAAACTACTAACACACAGCTCAGACACCCATACATACCCCTCAAGACATGCCACCAGAGGTCTGTCTAAACTACCGGCACACAGCTCAGACACCCATACATACCCCTCAAGACATGCCACCAGAGGTCTGTCTAAACTACCGGCACACAGCTCAGACACCCATACATACCCCACAAGACATGCCACCAGAGGTCTGTCTAAACTACCGGCACACAGCTCAGACACCCATACATACCCCACAAGACATGCCACCAGAGGTCTGTCTAAACTACTGGCACACAGCTCAGACACCCATCCATACCCCACAAGACATGCCACCAGAGGTCTGTTTAAACTACCGGCACACAGCTCAGACACCCATCCATACCCCACAAGACATGCCACCAGAGGTCTGTCTAAACTACTAACACACAGCTCAGACACCCATACATACCCCACAAGACATGCCACCAGAGGTCTGTCTAAACTACTAACACACAGCTCAGACACCCATACATACCCCACAAGACATGCCACCAGAGGTCTGTCTAAACTACTAACACACAGCTCAGACACCCATACATACCCCACAAGACATGCCACCAGAGGTCTGTCTAAACTACTAACACACAGCTCAGACACCCATACATACCCCACAAGACATGCCACCAGAGGTCTGTCTAAACTACTAACACACAGCTCAGACACCCATACATACCCCACAAGACATGCCACCAGAGGTCTGTCTAAACTACTGGCACACAGCTCAGACACCCATCCATACCCCACAAGACATGCCACAGAGGTCTGTCTAAACTACTAACACACAGCTCAGACACCCATACATACCCCACAAGACATGCCACCAGAGGTCTGTCTAAACTACTAACACACAGCTCAGACACCCATCCATACCCCACAAGACATGCCACCAGAGGTCTGTCTAAACTACTAACACACAGCTCAGACACCCATACATACCCCACAAGACATGCCACCAGAGGTCTGTCTAAACTACTAACACACAGCTCAGACACCCATACATACCCCACAAGACATGCCACCAGAGGTCTGTCTAAACTACTGGCACACAGCTCAGACACCCATACATACCCCACAAGACATGCCACCAGAGGTCTCTTCACAGTCCCCAAGTCCAGAACAGACTATGGGTGGTGCACAGTACTACATAGAGCCATGACTACATGTAACTCTATTCCACATCAGGGAACTGATGCAGCAGGAGAATCAGATTTTAGAAAACAGATAAAAATACACCTTATGGAACAGCGGGGACTGTGAAGCAACACTATCATAGGCACAGACACATGCATACACACACACACACACACACACACACACGATAACATGCACACTATACACACACATGGATTTAGTACTGTTTGTTCAGGGTGTTCTGTTGGGGGGTACTGGAGGACCAGGGTTGGGAACCACTGCTGCATGTTCTGTAAGTGGACCACAGCTTCCGCCCTCCTCAATCACAACAGCACGCTACCAATCCTCTGTTAAAACACTGTTATGTGAGGCCAGAACTAATAACCCTGTCTCTCTGTGTCACCTGTCCTTCTGTCCATCCGTCCACCTATTTCCCTGTCTCTGTGTCACCTGTCCATCTGTCCATCCGTCCACCTATTTCCCTGTCTCTCTGTGTCACCTGTCCTTCTGTCAATCCGTCCACCTATTTCCCTGTCTCTCTGTCACCTGTCCTTCTGTCAATCCGTCCACCTATTTCCCTGTCTCTCTGTCACCTGTCCTTCTGTCAATCCGTCCACCTATTTCCCTGTCTCTGTGTCACCTGTCCTTCTGTCCATCCGTCCACCTATTTCCCTGTCTCTGTGTCACCTGTCCTTCTGTTCATCCGTCCACTTTTGTATCCATCCTTGTCACGTTCCTGACCTGTTTTCTGTTGTTTTTGTATGTGTTTAGTTGGTCAGGGCGTGAGTTGGGGTGGGCATTCTATGTGTTGTGTTTCTATGTTGGGGTTAAATGTGTTGCCTGATATGGTTCTCAATTAGAAGCAGGTGTTTGACGTTTCCTCTGATTGAGAACCATGTTAAGGTAGGCTGTTCTCACTGTTTGTTTGTGGGTGATTGTCGCTGTGTCTGTGTTTTGTTGCACCACACGGTACTGTCTCGTTCGTGCATTCGTTTTCCCTGTTCGTGCGTTCTTCGTTTCATGTAGTTCTCATGTTCAGGTCTGTTTAGTTCGTTTTGTTATTTTGTCATTTCTAAAGTGTGCTTCATCATCGTTATTCTTTTCTTTATTAAATTCATTATGTATTCATCACCCGCTGCGCCTTGGTCCGCTCATTCACCACAAGGCGACCTTACAATCCTGTGTTACACCATATGTTTCTTTGTTGTAGTGTAATTTCATAAACATATATATGTCCCAAAGTATCAAATCCCAAAGTATTAAATATATTTCCCAATAGTTCGTATGACGTAGGCTGTGTGATCGATATGTAAAGCTTGTTAAAAAACAGTGATACTATCAAGAGCGGTGTGCGTGTTTCTTATTTTCCCCCAATAATTCGTATAAAACGTTATGTTCTTGAGACACGTTTGACTGAACTTGAAGGACTTTTCGACAGTTGGGGCAAACTATTTTATAATTTTTTTGTTGTTGTATACTCTTAAAATGTAAGCAAACCCCTATGTTAATTGACTCTGTAATTTTAACCTTGCTATACAACGCCATTTACAATGCCATACGCATGCATCACTTTGTATGTTATTCTTTCAGCGTCACAGTCGTAACTCACAGATAATTCTACGAAGAAGAAAAGTAAAAGTTATGGGCGACCAATATGTCATAAGAATAGCCTACATTAAAATAAAAAGCTTGGTTTAAGATAAAAGTTGCGCATCCTTACCTGTCAGACGTAAAGTTGGGTTCTTCTACTGGTTGACTTCTCCTCAGTACTCCGTCGTTCTACTACTCTGCGGTACGTTCGGCAAGCGGTCGGGCGTGCTTTCTTTAAAAACCAGCCCTGTAGTCGGAAAAAGTGGGGAGAATTTTCCCATGCTTTTTATTGGTCTTTCCAAAGGAAATTGGTCCAGGAAAGGGGATGGATGAATTCTAAAATAGTTCACTGAGCCTGTTCGCTGCGCTGTGCAACGCCAGCGACTTCAGAGATGGCATGTCGATAAGGAAGGATTTGTTTAGCCTAAGTAGGCTATTAGCTAGAATAAGTGAAAGGGCTAAAGTTATCAACTTGAAGGCATATCGTATCAAAGTTGACCAATCGGTGTAGAAAGTGAAGTCTATAGCCTAATTGTCAACTTGTGCGTAACCATAAAGGTGTGAAAAAAGATGTGAATACGATCTGTTCAACAGTAGATTTAACACGTAGCCTATAATGAATTTATTGTCGTTTAAGTTTGCTGATTGATTGGACTTCTATGAATTAGAGTTGAACTCTTTTGGTGTTATTTTCCGTAAAGCCACACAATGGCGCCAGTCACCGTTTTTCCGAGAAGAAACTCTGACGCACCAACAGAGTGTATGAAACACCAGCGGATTGTAAAACCAGGGCCGGTTTAATGCAGGGGCCTATCGGGGCTGAAGCCCCTGGGGCCAGGGCCGTGGGGGGCCCAAGAGGCAGCAACATTTTTTTATAATATGTTGCAGTCAAAAGTTTGGACACACCTAGTCATTCAAGGATTTTTCTTTATTTTTTACTATTTTCTATATTGTAGAATAATAGTGAAAGACATCAAAACTATGAAATAACACATGGAATCATGTAGTAAGCAAAAAGGTTTTAAACAAATCAAAATATATTTTAGATTCTTCGAAGTAGACGTCCTTTGCCTTGATGACAGCTATGCACACTCTTGGCATTCTTGCATCTCACAAAGACATGGTGGTTGGATCCAAAAATCTCAAATTTGGCCTCGTCAGACCAAAGGACAGATTTCCACCAGTCTAATGTCCATTGCTCGTTTTTCTTGGCCCAAGCAAATCTCTTATTATTATTGGTGTCCTTTAGTAGTGGTTTCTTTGCAGCAATTAGACCATGAAGTCCTGATTCACACAGTCTCCTCTGAACAGTTGATGTGGAGATGTGACTGACTGTTACTTGAACTCTGTGAAGAATTTATTTGGGCTGCAATTTGTGAGGATGGTAACTCTAATGAACTTATCCTCTGCAGCAGAGGTAACTCTGGGTCTTCCTTTCCTGTGGTGGTCCTCATGAGAGCCAGTTTCATCATAGCGCTTGATGGTTTTTGCAACTGCACTTGAAGAAACTTTCAAAGTTCTTGAAATGTTCCATATTGACTAACTTTTATGTCTTAAAGTAACGATGGACTGTCGTTTCTCTTTGCTTATTTGAGCTATTCTTGCCATAATGTGGACTTGGTCTTTTACCAAATAGGACTATATTCTGTATAACAACCCTACCTTGTCAAAACACAACTGATTAGCTCAAACGTTCCTGCCCAAATTCCACAATTTAACTTTTAACAATTACACCTATTAATTGAAATGCATTCCAGGTGACTACCTCATGAAGCTGGTTGAGAGAATGCCAAGAGTGTACAAAGCTGACATCAAGGCAAAGTGTGGCTACTTTGAACAATCTAAAATATAGTTTGATTTGTTTAACACTTTTTTGGGCTACTACATGATTCCATATGTGTTAGTTCATAGTTTTGATGTCTTCACTACTATTCTACAATGTAGAAAATAGTAAAAAATAAAGAAAAATCCTTGAATGAGTAGGTGTGTTCAAACTTTTGACTGTTATCACTCCATTGGTGTTGTTCAATGAGCACATAATAATCCAATATCTTACCAGCATCAATGATACAACATTGTCCTCTGTCTCCAGATATTTATCTATTCTTTGGAACTGATTTAATCCAGGCTAAATTATTGGAAGTGTCTCCTTGTCAGATTTAAATAAATCAATGTTTTAGTGATTGGTCCCACAGCCAACTTTAGCCTAATGCAAGTCATCACTAATTATTTTGTCTTTCTAAGCTCTAAACATCCATTTATCAAAACGTTTAAAATATGTAGATGTCAACCTAGCAAATTAGGAATTGGCTGAAGACCAAATGGAGACAAGGACTAGCTTTCCCTTTGTGTATGTAACATCGATTAAAAAAAACTACAAACCCCATAGTCAATCGCAAGTTGACTACAAATAATGATCATCCTTAACTGACATGATTGGTGTTGTATGTATGGTATAATGAATCTGAGCGTAATGAATGTAGCCATGAGGGACAGCAACATTTCCTTTGCCCATGATAAAGACCAGTCAAGCGCGTGATGCAGAGTTGTATTTCTAAAGATTCTTTACGCCCTACAGCCGAATTGAAAAGAGACAGAGAGAGCAGAGAAATGGAATCGTGAGATGCCTAGACGATTATCTAATTGATGATTAAATAAAAATAGCCGCTACAGCGCTTTGTGACTGGCTGACTGGCTGGCTGACTGGCTGACTGGCTGACTGGCTGACTGGCTGACTGGCTGGCTGGCTGGCTGACTGGCTGACTGGCTGGCTGACTGGCTGACTGGCTGGCTGGCTGGCTGACTGGCTGGCTGGCTGGCTGACTGGCTGGCTGACTGGCTGACTGGCTGGCTGGCTGGCTGGCTGGCTGACTGGCTGGCTGACTGGCTGGCTGGCTGGTTGACTGGCTGGCTGGCTGACTGGCTGGCTGGCTGACTGGCTGGCTGACTGGCTGACTCAGCAGTTAGAAACAGGAGGGAAAAGGGCAGAAAGGGCCTAATAACACATTGAACACAACTGGCCTGGTGCTTTATGTAACATCAGTCTCGAAGTGAATGAATAGAAAGCAGAATTGCCAATGTTCTGGAGATGCGATGCTTTCACCCCATTAGGTTACTGTGGGTGTTGGCTTTGACCAGACAGAGAAATGAACAGGGTCGTACATGGCAACCTATGTAGTTTTAACCAGGGTACTGGTCAAATGTAGTGCACTACATGGAGAACAGGGTGCAATTCATCAATGCCTTATATTCTAAACAATATTTTATGCCATTAATTATAATGTGGTTGTCTGAAACGAAGTGTGTGTGTGTGTGTGTGTGTGTGTGTGTGTGTGTGTGTGTGTGTGTGTGTGTGTGTGTGTGTGTGTGTGTGTGTGTGTGTGTGTGTGTGTGTGTGTGTGTGTGTGTGTGTGTGTGTGTGTGTCCATAGTTCTATCATCCTGATTCCTGCTTGCAAGCCAAAATTAAAGCAGGAAGCACCAGTGACTCGGTCTATAAAAAAGAGTGGTCAGATGAAGCAGATGCTAAACTACAGGACTGATTTGCTATCACAGACTGGAATATGTTCCGGGATTCCTCCGATGGCATTGAGGAGCACACCACATCAGTCACTGGCTTTTTCAATAAGTGCATTGAGGACGTCCCCCCCACAGTGACTGTACGTACATACCCCAACAAGAAGCCATGGATTACAGGCAACATTCTCACTGAGCTAAAGGGTGGAGCTGCCACTTTCAAGGAGCGGGACTCTAACCCGGAAGCTTATAAGAAATCCTGCTATTCCCTCAGACGAACCATTAAACAGGCGTCAATACAGTGTCAATACAGGACTAAGATCGAATCGTACTACACCGGCTCCGACTCTTGTTGAATGTGGCAGGGCTTGGAAACTACTGCAGACTACAAAGGGAAGCACAGCCGAGAGCTGCCCAGCGACACGAGCCTACCAGACGAGCTAAATAACTTCTATGCTCGCTTCGAGGCAAGTAACACTGAAACATGCATGAGAGAATCAGCTTTTCCGGATGACTGTGTGATCACGCTCTCTGCAGCCGATGTGAATAAGACCTTTAAACAGGTCAACATTCACAGACAAATTACCAGGATGTGTACTCAGAGCATGCGCGGACCAACTGGCAAGTGTCTTCACTGACATTTTCAACCTCTCCCTGTCTGGGTCTGTAATACCAACATGATTTAAGCAGACCACCATAGTCCCTGTGCCCAAGAACACCAAGGTAACCTGCCTAAATGACTACCGACACGTAGCACTCATGGCTATAGCCATGAAGTGCTTTAAAAGGCTGGTAATGGCTCACATCAACACCATTATCCCCAAAACCCTAGACCCACTCCAATTTGGATACTGCACCAACAGATCCACAGATGATGCAATCTCTATTGCACTCCACACTGCCCTTTCACACCTGGACAAAAGGAACACCTATGTGAGAATGCTATTCACTGACTACAGCTCAGCGTTCAACACCATAGTGCCCTCAAAGCTCATCACTAAGCTAAGGACCTTGGGACTAAACACCTCCCTCTGCAACTGGATCCTGGACTTCCTGACGGTGCCGCCCCCAGGTGGAAAGGGAAGGTAACAACACATCCGCCACACTGATCCTCAACACGGGGGCCCCTCAGGGGTGCATGCTCAGTCCTATCCTGTACTCCCTGTTCACTCACTACTGCATGGCCAGGCACGACTCCAACACCATCATTAAGTTCGCTGATGACGCAACAGTGGTAGGCCTGATCACCGACAATGATGAGACAGCCTGTAGGGAGGAGGTCAGAGACCTGGCCGTGTGGTACAAGGACAACAACCTCTCCTCAATGTGATCAAGACAAAGGAGATGATTGTGGAAAAGGAGCACCGAGCACATCCCCATTCTCATCCACGAAAAAACCTATTCCGAAAAGATTTAGCATGGGTCCTCAGATCCTCAAAAGGTTTTACAGCTGCACCATCGAGAGCATCTTGACTGGTTGCATCACTGCCTGATATGGCAACTGCTCGGCCTCCAAACGCAAGGCACTACAGAGGGAAGTACATCACCGGAGCCAAGACCTCTATTCCAGGCAGTGTCAGAGGAAGGCCCTTAAAATGGTCAAAGACTCCAGCCACCCTAGTGATAGACTGTTCTCTCTGCTACCGCATGGGAAGAGGTACCCGAGCGCCAAGTCTAGGTTAAAGAGGCTTCTAAACAGCTTCTACCCCCAAGCCATAAGACTCCTGAACAGCTATTCAAATGGCTACCCAGACTCTTGCATTGCCCCCCCCACCCCCCCACCCACACACTGCTGCTACTCTCTGTTATTATCTATGCAGAGTCACTTTAATAACTTTACCTACATGTACATAATTACCTCAATTACCTCGACACTGTTGCCCCCGCACATTGACTCTGTACCGGTACCCCCTGAATATAGCCTCCATATTGACTCTGTACCGTAACACCCTGTATATAGCCTCCACATTGACTCTGTACCGTAATACCCTGTATATAGCCCCGCTATTGTTATTTACTGCTGCTCTTTAAATATTAGTTATTCTTATCCCTTACTTTTTTTTTTAGATATTTTCTTAAAACGTCAATGTTGGTTAAGGGTTTGTAAGTAAGCATTTCACTGTAAGGTCTACACCTGTTGTATTTGGTGCATGTGACAAATAACATTTGATTTGATTTGATGTGTGTGTGTGTATGTGTTACAGGGGATGCGAGAAAGAGACAGGCACAGATAAAGAGAACGAGAGACACAGAGAGAGAGAGAGAGCCAGAGAGAGAGAGAGAGAGAGAGAGAGAGAGAGAGAGAGAGACAGAGAGAGAGAGAGAGAGAGAGAGAGAGACAGAGAGAGAGAGAGAGAGACAGAGAGAGAGAGAGAGAGAGAGAGAGAGAGACTCTTCAACATTATCCTCACTGCAGGTATTTCCCCCGATATTTGGAACCAGGGATTGATCACACCAATCTATAAAAATGGAGACAAATTTGACCCAAATAATTACAGAGGAATTTGCGTTAACAGCAACTTGGGGAAAATTCTCTGCAGTATTATAAATAGCAGACTACATAATTTCCTTGACGAACACAACGTCCTGAGCAGAAGCCAGATTGGATTTCTAAAAAATTATCGTACAACAGACCACATTTACACCCTCCACACTCTAATTGATAAACAAGTTAACCAAAACAAAGGCAAAATCTACTCGTGTTTTGTAGATTTCAAGAAAGCATTTGATTCAATTTGGCACGAAGGTCTTTTTTATAAACTAATAGAAAGTGGTATTGGAGGGAAAACATATGATTTTATTAAATCAATGTACACTAAAAACAAATGTGCGGTTAAAATTGGCAACAAGCAAACAGACTTCTTCTCTCAGGGGCGGGGAGTGAAACAGGGCTGCCCAATAAGTCCAACATTATTTAACATCTACATTAATGAATTGGCAAAAACATTAGAAGAATCGGCAGCACCTGGTATCACCCTACACAACACTGAAATCAAGTGTCTGCTGTACGCAGATGACCTGGTGCTGCTGTCTCCCACTAAAGAGGGGTTACAGCAGCACCTAGATCGTCTTCACAGGTTCTGTCAGACCTGGGCTCTGACCGTTAACCTAAAAAAAACTAATATAATGATATTCCAAAAAAGGTTGGGAAATAAGGATGACAAATATAAATTCTATTTGGACACAGTTCTATTAGAACACACCAAAAACTACACATATGTAGGACTAAATATGAGCAACACAGGTAGCTTTCACATGGCTGTGAATGAACTGAGAGACAAAGCAAGAAGAGCATTCTATGCCATTAAAAGGAACATCAAAATTGAAATTCCAATTAGAATCTGGCTCAAAATTTTTCAATCAGTTATAGAACCAATTGCTCTATATGGCAGTGAAGTATGGGGTCCACTCTCTAATAATGAATTCACCAAATGGGACAAACATCCAACTGAAATATTGCATGCAGAGTTTTGCAAGACTGTATTGCAAGTACAAAGAAAAACTCCAAATAACGCATGTAGGGCAGAATTGGGCCAATACCCCCTCCTCATTCGAATAGAAAAAAGAGCCATCAAATTTTACAACCATCTAAAAACAAGTGACCCTAAAACATTCCATCACACAGCTCTACAATGTCAAGAGATGAAACCAGAGAAGAGTCCCCTCAGCCAGCTGGTTCTGAGGCTCAGTTCACCAACCCAAACCAACCCCATAGAGCCTCGGGACAGCCCTCAGAAAATCTGGCCCAACCAAATCATCACAAAACAAAAAGAAAAATATATCAACTATTGGAAAGACACCACAAAAAATCAAAGTAAACTTCAATGCTATTTGGCTCTAAACAGACAGTACATGGTGGCAGACTATCTGACCACTGTGACTGATAGAAAACTGAGTAAAACATTGACTAGGTACAGACTCAGTGAGCACCGTCTGGCTATAGAGACCGGTCGTCACAGACAAACCTGGCTGCCCAGAGAGGACAGGCTGTGCTCACTCTGCTCCAGGGGAGAGGTAGAGACAGAGGTGCATTTCCTACTACACTGTGACAAATACTCAGACCTAAGAGCATATTTCTTTCCCAAAATTATAACTCAATACAAAGAATTTGAAACTATAAAAGATGAAGAAAAAATCAAATATTTATTGGGTGAAAAGCCAAAATGTGCAGTTTTGGCAGCCAAATATGTGTCCTCCTGCCACAACCTGAGGGACAGCCAGTGAAAAATCCCATTTAGCTTAGTTTTGTTTTGTCTTTCATACCAGGTCATATGTCTTCTCAAGTCATATTGACACTGGTCTACTACCATTGCTTTAATGTATTGTTGTTCTGATTAATATTGTTGTTGTAGTTGTTGTTAATGGTGATCCCATGTCCACTACTACTATTATTATTACTGTTGGTCCCACCATTTATTTATATATAAATATATATATATTTTGTATATATATACATATATATTTGATTTTTATTTTTCGATATGTATACTTTGACAATGTAAGTAATAATGAACTTGCCATGTCAATAAAGTCAATTGAATTGAATTGAGAGAGAGAGAGAGAGAGAGACAGAGAGAGAGAGAGAGAGAGAGAGAGAAGAGAGAGAGAGAGAGAGACATAGACAGAGAGAGAGAGAGAGAGACAGAGAGAGAGACAGAGAGAGAGAGATAGAGAGAGACAGAGAGAGAGAGAGAGAGACAGAGAGAGAGAGCCAGAGAGAGAGAGAGAGAGAGACAGAGAGAGAGAGAGAGACAGAGAGAGAGACAGAGAGAGAGAGAGAGAGAGAGAGAGAGAGAGAGAGAGAGAGAGAGACAGAGAGAGAGACAGAGAGAGAGAGAGAGAGAGAGAGACAGAGAGAGAGTTCCTAACCTCCTGCCAAATGTATGACCATATTAGAGACACATTTCCCTCAGATTACACAGACCCACAAAGAATTAGAAAATAATTTCGATAAACTCCCATATCTATTGGGTGAAATTCCACAGTGTGCCATTACAGCAGCAAGATTTGTGACCTGTTGCCACAAGAAAAGGGCAACCAGCGAAGAAAAAACACCATTGTCAATACAACCCATATTTATGTTTGTCTTCTTTGTATTTGCACATCGTTACAACGCTGTATATAGACATAATGACACTTAAAATGTCTCTCTTTATTTTGGAACTTTTGTGAGTGTAATATTTACTGTACAATTTATATTGTTTATTTCACTTATTTGCTTGCTTTGGAAATGTAAGCAAATGTCTCCCTGGCCAATAAAGCCCTTTTAATTCAATTTTTTTTTTGAAAGCGAGAGCGAGAGCGACAGACAGACAGACAGACAGACAGACAAGACAGACAAGACAGACAAGACAGACAAAGACAGACAGACAGACAGACAGACAGACAGACAGACAGACAGACAGACAGACAGAGAGAGAGAGAGAGAGAGAGAGAGAGAGAGAGAGAGAGACATAAATAGGGTCTTTCATAGATATAGAGGATCCTTACTTCTTTATTTCAACCAGAAAGGTGTGAGTTGGGGATGTTTAAGGGACTATGGGCCCACTGTTGGTGGTCTGTTTCTTTGACACGTTCATGGTGACATAAAGGTTCGCAAGAACACATCATTAATATTCACTGATGCGTGAGTTCCATGCAGAACCAGAATGAGATCATATTCTAATGGTTCTATGTAGAACTATAATGAGATTATATTTTTATGGTTCCATGTAGAACTATAATGAGATTATATTCTAATGGTTCCATGTAGAACTATAATGAGATTATATTATAATGGTTCCATGTAGAACTATAATGAGATTCTGTTCTTATGGTTCCATGTAGAACTAGAATGCGATTCTATTCTTATGGTTCCATGTAGAACTAGAATGAGATTCTATTCTTATGGTTCCATGTAGAACTAGAATAACATTATATTCTTATGGTTCCATGTAGAACTAGAATGAGATTCTATTCTTATGGTTCCATGTAGAACTAGAATGAGATTCTATTCTTGTGGTTCCATGTAGAACTAGAATAACGTTATATTCTTATGGTTCCATGTAGAACTAGAATGAGATTCTGTTCTTATGGTTCCATGTAGAACTAGAATGAGATTCTGTTCTTAGCAGATGCTATGCCATCAGGCCCTGTGATTACATTGCGACACACATTGACGCTCCGTACATCGGGCCCTTAACGGCTATTCACATCACTAATGTCCTTCCCTTCACTCTCACTTTGTAGCGATCTTGGTGTCTAGTAGCTACACGACCGGACGTTGACACCATCTCCTCACAAACTTCTCCAAATCAGTGCAGAGCATTAAAAAGTGTCAATATGTGAATTACCCAAAAGGAGCTGCATTTATTCTAGCAGGGCAGGTTGTGTGTGTGTGTGTATGCGGACAGCAGAAAGTTTATGAAAGCTGGCTAAATTGATAGTCCGTGTCCAAAATGGTGACCCTATTCTCCTATAGTCAATTCGTGGTTGTGTGCAGAAACATGTTGTGAACTCATGCTCTGCTAAGAATGTCAGTAGCAATACGCATGTCCTCCAACAGCATCTGGTCTTCCATCCAGGGACCGAACCTGCTTTAGAAGCAAGCCAGTAGTGGGATGCTGGGATGGTAAGCTGCTGTAACACTCAATGTCCTGTAAGACAAGACAGATGGGTCAATATACAGACAGGAGAATAGAGGTGTGAGGCCTAGCTGGGGTGTCTTTCAACCCGGATTTCTGGAAAACCTGGAGATATTTTGGGAAAAAGACCTTTTAGTTTGGTGCTGTCGCTCTTCAGTCCAGTGGGTTTATTTTCTTCAGTCAAGGCTCTGAGCTGAATCTTTTCTGGAGATGGTGCTATACACCGAGTGGTGCGAGTCTCTCTGAAAGGCCTGTGTTGCCATCCTCGTCCTGTATGTTGTTTTCCTCATCAGGGTCTACGAACATACCGTCAGGTTCATTAATGGTTTCATAGACAGAGCTCTATCTTCAGTACAGTAGCCAGGAAAGCCCCCATCCCCAGTCCAGTAGCCAGGAAAGCCCCCATCCCGAGTACAGTAGCCAGGAAAGCCCCCAGCATCAGTACAGTAGCCAGGAAAGCCCCCATCCTGAGTACAGTAGCCAGGAAAGCCCCCATCCTGAGTACAGTAGCCAGGAAAGCCCCCATCCCCAGTACAGTAGCCAGGAAAGCCCCCATCCCCAATACAGTAGTCAGGAAAGCCCCCATCCCCAGTCTAGTAGCCAGGAAAGCCCCCATCCTGAGTACAGTAGCCAGGAAAGCCCCCATCCCCAGTACAGTATCCAGGAAAGCCCCCATCCCCAGTACAGTAGCCAGGAAAGCCCCCATCCCCAGTAGAGTAGCCAGGAAGGCCCCCATCTCCAGTACAGTAGCCAGGAAAGCCCCCACCCCTAGTCTAGTAGCCAGGAAAGCCCCCATCCTGAGTACAGTAGCCAGGAAAGCCCCCATCCCCAGTACAGTAGCCAGGAAAGCCCCCATCCCCAGTCTAGTAGCCAGGAAAGCCCCCATCCCTAGTCCAGTAGCCAGGAAAGCCCCCATCCCCAGTACAGTAGCCAGGAAAGCCCCCACCCCCAGTCCAGTATCCAGGAAAGCCACCATCCCCAGTCCAGAAGATAAGAAAAACACTGGTCCATCAGTTTTGAGGTCTACGTCAGTAAAGTCCTGAGCATCGATCTCATTCTTAACCCCAAAGTTTCCAGAACTACGCTGGGGCTAAATGAAGTTCCTGCACCTCTCTGTTTGACACACCTCATTTCCGTTCCTTTTGTACCAGGTGAACCCGTCTTTCTCCACCGGTGGCATGGCATCACTACTGCAGGTCAGCGTCATCAAACTGCCCTCCACTATTTCACCAGAGGCACTGATAGTCACCATGGAGCATATTTCACAGTAAGAGTACCTTCAATGTGGGCAGATGCTTGTGGCCAACCAAAGCACAGCGGTAGGTGCCCATATCCTTACTGTTGAATGAGAGTGTATAGATTACCCCAGCGTCTGCCCGGGAGAGGTTATTCATTCTTATAAAATATTAAGTCAGCTGGAATAATACAGGAGGTGCTGTTTCTGACTCTGTCTCCCTCTGTAGTGATGTCAGGAAATTAGGATAAACCTCTCCATGTACTTCTGGTACTAACAGATTGACCCCAAATGGACTACGATACGTCCCGTTTGGTGTTTCAAACATGAATATGTACTTGCCTGAGCCACTCACTCCTAGATCTGTGAATCTTAGGGTACATTTATGTATTTTACATTTTTCTCTTTTTCTCCCCAATTTCGATCTTGTCTCATCGCTGCAACTCCCCAATGTGCTCGGGGGAGGCGAAGGTCGAGTCATGCGTCCTCTGAAACATGACCGGCCAAACCGCGCTTCTTAACACCCACCCGCTTAACCCAGAAGCCAGCTGCACCAATGTGTCGGAGGAAACACTGTTCAACTGACAATGAGGTCAGCCTGCAGGCGCCCGGCCCGCCACAAGGGGTCACTAGAGAGCGATGAGTCAATTAATAAAGCCTCCCCGGCCAAACCCTGGCCTAACACAGATGACGCTGGGCCAATTGTGCACCGCCCTATGGGACTCTCACTCACGGCCAGTTGTAATACAGCCGGGATCGAATCCGGGTCTGTAGTGACGCCTCTATTGCTCTGATGCAGTGCCTTAGACTGCTGCACCATTCGAATACATGTGTAGACTTTTCCGTGAAATGCTTAATTACAAGCCCTTAACCAACAGTGCAGTTCAAGAAGAGTTAAGA
This sequence comes from Salvelinus fontinalis, assembly GCF_029448725.1. Lineage (NCBI taxonomy): Eukaryota > Metazoa > Chordata > Actinopteri > Salmoniformes > Salmonidae > Salvelinus > Salvelinus fontinalis. The sequence goes on from NC_074696.1 coordinate 6,247,322, forward strand.
AAATATTTACTAAAGTAAAAAATGTAATAAAATGTAACACAACAAAATAACAATAACAAGGCTATATACAGGGAGTACCGGTACTGAGTCAATGTGCGGAGGTACAGGTTAGTCGAGGTAATTTGTACATGTATGTGGGGGTAAAGTCACAGGCACAGGTTTTAACCAGCGTTTGTCTGTGATGATCTGACCACTGGGGTAATGTGTAAGTTCAAGACCGTTGATGATCCAGTCAGGTTGTCTCGTGAGACTATCCAAGCAGTTATCCAGGAGACACACTGAAGAAGAGCGGAAATCCCTGATGGGCAGGTTGACATACATTACATACAAAACAATGTTTCTATTTCGGTCAATGCAGCACTGAAATCCTCTCCTCTCCTCTCCTCTCCTCTCCTCTCCTCTCCTCTCCTCTCCTCTCCTCTCCTCTCCTCTCCTCTCCGCCTAGTTCCAGTGAGGACAGGTCCTGACAGTACCAGATTGATCTGGTTAAACTCAGAGCGACACTATGAAAGGCAGCCATTGGCAGCTGACGACAGCTATATTAAAGGTGAATTAGCAAGCAGCAATCATGTGTCTAAACCCTGAGGACACTCGTCAACTGTTAGCAGATCTGCGACAACGGAGCCCTGAGAGTCTGAACGTTAGCAGAGTTGTCACGCAAACACTTCTACAAGTAAGTGGCATCCTAATTGGCACCCTATTCCCTTAATAGTAAACTACTTTTCACCAGGGCCCGTCACACAAGCACTTATACAAGGAAGTGGCCATTAAAAAGAAAAAAGTGGCAATTCTGGTGTCACTGGGCCAAGAAGTAGATCTGTAAGTTGTCTTTCTTGTATCACTGAGCCTAGAATGTCATTCTGGTGTCACTGGGCCTAGAAGGTCATTCTGGTGTCACTGGGCCTAGAATGTCAATCTGGTGTCACTGGGCCTAGAAGGTCACTATAGTGTCACTGGGCCTAGAAGGTCACTATAGTGTCACTGGGCCTAGAAGGTAATTCTGGTGTCACTGGGCCTAGAAGGTCATCCTAGTGTCACTGGGTCTAGAAGGTCATTCTGGTGTCACTGGGCCTAGAAGGTCATTCTGGTGTCACTGGGTCTAGAAGGTCATTCTGGTGTCACTGGGCCTAGAAGGTCATTCTGGTGTCACTGGGCCTAGAAGGTCATTCTGGTGTCACTGGGCCTAGAAGGTCATTCTGGTGTCACTGGGCCTAGAAGGTCATTCTGGTGTCACTGGGCCTAGAAGGTCATTCTGGTGTCACTGGGCCTAGAAGGTCATGCTGGTGTCACTGGGTCTAGAAGGTCATTCTGGTGGCACTGGGCCTAGAAGGTAATTCTGGTGTCACTGGGCCTAGAAGGTCATTCTGGTGTCACTGGGCCTAGAAGGTCATGCTGGTGTCACTGGGTCTAGAAGGTCATTCTGGTGTCACTAGGCCTAGAAGGTCATTCTGGTGTCACTGGGCCTATTAGTAGCTCTGTAACCTTTATCTACTTTCAGTTGTCACAAACATGCAAAGGATGAAGAATGCTTCCCTGACAGCAATGCAATGACACTTTGGATAAACTGTGTCCCAAATAGCACCTTTTACCTATGTAGTGCACTACGTTCAACTATAGGTGATATGATGCTATGATGTGATTGGGGAGGTACCAGAAAACTGAATGTGCCACAGATTCAGTCAGGGGATCCAGTGGATCAACAGTTTCAGTCAGAGGATCCAGTGGATCAACAGGTTCAGTCAGGGGATCCAGTGGATCAACCGGTTCAGTCAGGGGATCCAGTGGATCAACAGGTTCAGTCAGGGGATCCAGTGGATCAACAGATTCAGCCAGGGGATCCAGTGGATCAACAGATTCAGTCAGGGGATCCAGTGGATCAACAGGTTCAGTCAGGGGATCCAGTGGATGAACAGGTTCAGTCAGGGGATCCAGTGGATCAACAGATTCAGTCAGGGGATCCAGTGGATCAACAGATTCAGTCAGAGGATCCCGTGGATCTTTCTGTTTCTTTGTCAGAAACACAATAGTGAGAATAGACCCAGAATATTATCATTGATTATGCAGGCGATTCTGGTACTTGCCGGATGTTCCTTTCCCAGTGCTCTCTCATCTTCCAACTTCAGCCCTCTTCATTCCCGTCGGACCGATCGAAGATAGCGTATTTAAATCACGCTAATGTCTGGAAAGGCGCTCTCCTGGGAAACAGCTGTGGGGGAGCAGCAATCCACTGTGTGCCAGAGCTCGGAGGAATTGAGGGCAGAAGTGAGGAAGCTATTCGATTCTCTGGTGCCCGGGAGGGGATAAACTACTGCAGGTACATCAGATCTCCCGTACTGTGGCAGACTACTCAGTAGATTTTCGCACATTGACCGCCGAGAGTTCCTTGAATCCGGAGGCTCTGGTCGACACCTTCCTCCATGGACTGTCGGAGGGGATAAAGGATGAGCACGCAGCTCGGGAAATATCACTGGACCTTGATTCCCTTATTGCCCTTTTGATTAGGATTGATGGTCGCCTACGAGAAAACCGGTGTGAGAGGTCGGGCCTCGGGAACACTCGTTCATCTGATGGCACTCGTCCTAAGGAATCCCGAAATCCCCGACGTGTGCATTTCCGAGGAGAGCCGAAAACACCCGAGGTTCCCTGAGAATCATCAACGGTGGGAGAGTTGGATACTCCTGAGCCTAGGCAACTAGGAACAGCTAGGTTATCAGTTGGGGAACGCTCGCGTAGGCAGAGTTCAAACTGTTGTCTGTACTGTGGACATTACATAGCTCCCCGACTTTTTATTTATTTTTTAAAACCTCAGGGTGATGAGGTAGTACTGTCCAGGGTGCTGAAACCTCAGGGTGATGAGGTAGTACTGAAACCTCAGGGTGATGAGGTAGTACTGTCCAGGGTGCTGAAACCTCAGGGTGGTGAGGTAGTACTGAAACCTCAGGGTGATGAGGTAGTACTGTCCAGGGCGCTGAAACCTCAGGGTGATGAGGTAGTACTGAAACCTCAGGGTGATGAGGTAGTACTGTCCAGGGTGCTGAAACCTCAGGGTGATGAGGTAGTACTGTCCATGGTGCTGAACCCTCAGGGTGATGAGGTAGTACTGTCCAGGGTGCTGAAACCTCAGGGTGATGAGGTAGTACTGTCCAGGGTCCTGAAACCTCAAGGTGATGAGGTAGTACTGTCCAGGGTGCTGAAACCTCAGGGTGATGAGGTAGTACTGTCCAGAGTTTTGAAACCTCAGGGTGATGAGGTAGTACTGTCCAGGGTGCTGAAACCTCAAGGTGATGAGGTAGTACTGAAACCTCAGGGTGATGAGGTAGTGCTGAAACCTCAGGGTGATGAGGTAGTACTGTCCGTGGTGCTGAAACCTCAGGGTGATGAGGTAGTACTGAAACCTCAGGGTGATGAGGTAGTGCTGAAACCTCAGGGTGATGAGGTAGTACTGTCCAGGGTGCTGAAACCTCAAGGTGATGAGGTAGTACTGTCCAGGGTGCTGAAACCTCAGGGTGATGAGGTAGTACTGTCCAGGGTGCTGGAACCTCAGGGTGATGAGGTAGTACTGAAACCTCAGGGTGATGAGGTAGTGCTGAAACATCAGGGTGATGAGGTAGGGCTGAAACCTCAGGGTGATGAGGTAGTACTGAAACCTCAGGGTGATGAGGTAGTACTGTCCAGGGTGCTGAAACCTCAAGGTGATGAGGTAGTACTGTCCAGGGTGCTGAAACCTCAGGGTGATGAGGTAGTACTGAAACCTCAGGGTGATGAGGTAGTGCTGAAACATCAGGGTGATGAGGTAGTGCTGAAATCTCAGGGTGATGAGGTAGTACTGTCCGTGGTGCTGAAACCTCAGGGTGATGAGGTAGTACTGTCCGTGGTGCTGAAACCTTAGGGTGACGAGGTAGTACTGTCCGTGGTGCTGAGACCTCAGGGTGATGAGGTAGTACTGAAACCTCAGGGTGATGAGGTAGTGCTGAAACCTCAGGGTGATGAGTTGTGCTGAAACCTCAGGGTGATGAGGTGGTGCTGAAACCTCAGGGTGATGAGGTAGTACTGAAACCTCAGGGTGATTAGGTAGTACTGAAACCTCAGGGTGATGAGGTAGTACTGAAACCTCAGGGTGATGAGGTAGTACTGAAACCTCAGGGTGATGAGGTAGTACTGAAACCTCAGGGTGATGAGGTAGTGCTGAAACCTCAGGGTGATGAGGTAGTGCTGAAACCTCAGGGTGATGAGGTAGTACTGTCCGTTGTGCTGAAACCTCAGGGTGATGAGGTAGTACTGAAATCTCAGGGTGATGAGGTGGTGCTGAAACCTCAGGGTGATGAGGTAGTACTGTCCGTTGTGCTGAAACCTCAGGGTGATGAGGTAGTACTGAAATCTCAGGGTGATGAGGTAGTGCTGAAACCTCATGGTGATGCGGTAGTACTGAAACCTCAGGGTGATAAGGTAGTGCTGAAACCTCAGGGTGATGAGGTATTGCTGAAAACTCAGGGTGATGAGGTAGTACTGTCTGTGGTGCTGAAACCACAGGGTATTGAGGTAGTACTGTCCATGGTAATGAAACCTCAGGGTGATGAGGTAGTACTGTCCGTGGTGCTGAAACCTCCGGGTGATGAGGTAGTACTGTCCAGGGTGCTGAAACCTCAGGGTGATGAGGTAGTACTGTCTGTGGTGCTGAAACCACAGGGTATTGAGGCAGTACTGTCCATGGTAATGAAACCTCAGGGTGATGAGGTAGTACTGTCCGTGGTGCTGAAACCTCCGGGTGATGAGGTAGTACTGTCCAGGGTGCTGAAATCTCAGGGTGATGAGGTAGTACTGTCCGTGGTGCTGAAACCTCAGGGTATTGAGGTAGTACTGTCCGTGGTGCTGAAACCTTAGGGTGATGAGGTAGTGCTGAAACCTCAGGGTGATGAGGTAGTACTGAAACCTCATGGTGATGAGGTAGTGCTGAAACCTCAGGGTGATGAGTTGTGCTGAAACCTCAGGGTGATGAGGTAGTACTGAAACCTCAGTGTGATGAGGTAGTGCTGAAACCTCAGGGTGATGAGATGGTGCTGAAACCTCAGGGTGATAACGTAGTACTGAAACCTCAGGGTGATGAGGTAGTACTAAAACCTCAGGTTGATGAGGTAGTGCTAAAATCTCAGGGTGATGAGGTGGTACTGAAACCTCAGGGTGATAAGGCAGTACTGTCCAGGGTGCTGAATCCTCAGGGTGCTGATGTAGTGCTGGATTGGAGTTGCACCTAACTAACAATATTATTTAATCGTCCTAATATTTAAAGTTATGATTGTGAATATTCTGATCTTAGATGTGTGAACTTTTATTCCTCCCAGTGTCACTGTAGGATTCTCCAAGGCATTGGACCATTGGAGCTAAAATGATTAGACTGGAGTGAACAACCAGTCCAGCACAACTGTAGTTGTACCAGATCTACTACATTCAGAGCAGCTCAGGCGTTTTTCAAAAATATTTAAAAAAAACGCCTTACAGGGCGAGAATGAGACATCTAATTGGATCCTGTTACTGACTGTCTGAACAGCTTTAAGTCTTAGTGTACATCCCAAATGAGATCCTGTTCCCTACATAGTGCACTACTTTAAACAAGGGCCCTTAGGGAATAGGGTGCCATTTGGGACATATCCTTTGATATCAAAGTGGCGCTGAATGAATTCACACAAAATCAATCTGAGAGCCTGCGGATGTGACACTGCCTTCGCTGTGTGTGTGTGTGTGTGTGTGTGTGAAAGTGATGTTGCGGTCCACCACAGGCTAGTGCCATCGTTAGCACCTGTGAGAACACTCAGAGGGCATGCTGTGTATGTGGTTTGTGTGTGTGTGTGTGTGTGTGTGTGTGTGTGTGTGTGTGTGTGTGTGTGTGTGTGTGTGTGTGTGTGTGTGTGTGTGTGTGTGTGTGTGTGTGTGTGTGTGTGTATTTGGGAGCGAGAAAGAGAGAGATACAGAGCAGAGAGAGAGATACAGAGCAGAGATACAGAGCAGAGAGAGAGATACAGAGCAGAGAGAGATACAGAGCAGAGAGAGAGATACAGAGCAGAGATACAGAGCAGAGAGAGAGATACAGAGCAGAGAGAGATACAGAGCAGAGAGAGATACAGAGCAGAGAGAGAGATACAGAGCAGAGAGAGATACAGAGCAGAGAGAGATACAGAGCAGAGAGAGAGATACAGAGCAGAGAGAGATACAGAGCAGAGAGAGATACAGAGCAGAGAGAGATACAGAGCAGAGAGAGATACAGAGCAGAGAGAGATACAGAGCAGAGATACAGAGCAGAGAGAGATACAGAGCAGAGAGAGATACAGAGCAGAGAGAGAGATACAGAGCAGAGAGAGATACAGAGCAGAGATACAGAGCAGAGAGAGATACAGAGCAGAGATACAGAGCAGAGAGAGATACAGAGCAGAGATACAGAGCAGAGAGAGATACAGAGCAGAGATACAGAGCAGAGAGAGATACAGAGCAGAGATACAGAGCAGAGAGAGATACAGAGCAGAGAGAGATACAGAGCAGAGAGAGATAGCTCCCTTTGTCTTTGTCTTTCTTTAATGAAACATTCTCATTTCATTAAAACCTCACCCACCCCCCTAAAATAAAACACCAAAATATATAATGTACTGCATACGTGTACCATACTCACCTTTCCCTCTACCACACGATACAAAACACCACACATAACAATAACAAACCACTTCTACAACCGTATATCCAAAACATCTTCCCCAGCTATACAGACAGACCCCCAACACATCATATCTCCTGAAACATCTTCCCCAGCTATACAGACAGCCCCCCAACACACCATATCTCCTGAAACATCTTCCCCAGCTATACAGACAGCCCCCCCAACACATCATATCTCCTGAAACATCTTCCCCAGCTATACAGACAGACCCCCCAACACACCATATCTCCTGAAACATCTTCCCCAGCTATCCAGACAGCCCCCCAACACATCATATCTGCTAAAACATCTTCCCCAGCTACACAGACAGCCCCCCCCAACACACCATATCTCCTGAAACATCTTCCCCAGCTACACAGACAGACCCCCCAATACACCATATCTCCTGAAACATCTTCCCCAGCTATACAGACAGCCCCCCCAACACACCATATCTACTGAAACATCTTCCCCTGCTATACAGACAGCCCCCCCAACACACCATATCTCCTGAAACATTTTCCCCAGCTATACAGACAGCCCTCCAACACACCATATCTCCTGAAACATCTTCCCCAGCTATACAGACAGCCCCCCCAACACACCATATCTCCTGAAACATCTTCCGCAGCTATACAGACAGCCCCCCAACACACCATATCCCCTGAATAATCTTCCACGGCTATACAGACAGCCCCCAACACCATATCTCCTGAAACATCTTCCCCTGCTATACAGACAGCACCCCCCAACACACCATATCTCCTGAAACATCTTCCCCAGCTATACAGACAGCCCCCCAACACACCATATCCCCTGAAACATCTTCCCCAGCTATACAGACAGCCCCCAACACCATATCTCCTGAAACATCTTCCCCAGCTATACAGACAGCCCCCCCAACACACCATATCTCCTGAAACATCTTCCCCTGTTATACAGACAGCCCCCCAACACACCATATCTCCTGAAACATCTTCCCCTGCTATACAGACAGCCCCCCCAACACACCATATCTCCTGAAACATCTTCCCCAGCTATACAGACAGCCCTCCAACACACCATATCTCCTGAAACATCTTCCCCAGCTATACAGACAGCCCCCCCAACACACCATATCTCCTGAAACATCTTCCCCAGCTATACAGACAGCCCCCCAACACACCATATCCCCTGAAACATCTTCCCCAGCTATACAGACAGCCCCCAACACCATATCTCCTGAAACATCTTCCCCAGCTATACAGACAGCACCCCCCAACACACCATATCTCCTGAAACATCTTCCCCAGCTATACAGACAGCCCCCCCAACACACCATATCTCCTGAAACATCTTCCCCAGCTATACAGACAGACCCCCAACACACCATATCTCCTGAAACATCTTCCCCAGCTATACAGACAGCCCTACAAAAAAACAGATCTCCTGAAACATCTTCCCCAGCTATACAGACAGCCCCCCCCAACACACCATATCTCCTGAAACATCTTCCCCAGCTATACAGACAGACCCCCCAACACACCATATCTCCTGAAACATCTTCCCCAGCTATACAGACAGACCCCCCAACACACCATATCTCCTGAAACATCTTCACCAGCTGTACAGACAGCCCACCAACAGACCAGATCTGCAGAAACATCTCCACACTCTTTATCATTTTTTAGAACTCAAACTCAACCCTAAGCCACGCAGAGACCATCCCATTAACTTCTTGAGGGCAGGGGGCAGAATTTTCACTTTCGGAAAAATAGCATGCGAAAATTCAACTGCTTGCTACTCATCCCCAGAATATAAGATATGCACATTATTAGTAGATCTGGATAGAAAACACTCTGAAGTCTCTAAAACTGTTTGAATCATGTCTGTGAGAATAACAGAACTAATGTAGCAGGCAAAACCCTGAGGAGAAACCATTCAGAATTTGTATTTTTTTGATGTCACTGTCTTTTCAATGACTTTTCTTAGAGACACCAGATTTCTAGTGGACTTGCTTGCAGTTCCTACCGCTTCCACTGGATGTCACCAGTCCTTGGAAATAAATCGGTTGAGGTTATTCCTTTGTGTAGTGAAGAAGTAGGGCTATCGTAAATGAGGGTCACATGAAGTACATTTTTTGAGAGTCACGTTACGAAAAAAGTTGCATCAGTTTGTTTTCTTTTTGTATTGAACACAGATCATCCCGTCTTCAAATTGATCGATTATTAATGTTTAAAAATACCTAACGTTGAATTACAAAAGTAGTTTGAAATGTTTGCATCCCACCTGCCCCAGAGAAGTTAAACAATAGTAAAGGGTTTGTTATCCACCCACCTTTGGTTTGAGGCCAGCCAGTTTATGCAACAGGGAAGATGCCACCAGGTTGTTGATTATCAGCCTCTATATGACACTTGGGACAGGAGCCACCACCACCTGGCCAGATTTGACACCACTGCCTGTGACAGCACCTCCCAGTTCTTCCTGACCCACCTCTCCGAGCCCAGGTACAGGTACGAGCCCTTCACAACCCCACTGCAAACCCCCTGGAAGCGGAGGGGCCCTATCCCCTCATTCCCCACATAACAGAGCTTTGTTCTTGCCTCCAGTTTAACTTAGCTGACGAAGCTCCCTCGTACACCATCAGATTGGTCTCTAGTGCCTGCATATCCTGCCCATCCCTGACCATCATAGAAACATAATCTGCATACGCTGACACTGCTATGCCTGTCACCACACCAATGCCTGTCCAGCCCTCTCCCTGCATTCTCCTGCGTAGCAGGCCCAAAAAAAGCTCAATGGCTAGTGTATATAACTGCCCCGATAGAGGGCATCCTTGTCTAACGTCTCGTCTCACCCAGACTGGCCTACTGAGCCCCCTTCCCCTTCCCACCTTGACCATACATGACGTCCCAGCATACAACAGCCTCACACGGGGCAAAAAACGATTCCCAAACCCAAACACAGACCTCACAGTAAACACATACTCATGGTCCTCTCTATCAAAAGCCTTCTCTTGATCTAAAGAGACCAGTCCAAAGTTCACATTAGAACCTCTTGACAAGCCCATCATGTCCCTGATTAAGAACAAGTTGTCCCCGATTGAGCATCCCGGTACACAATATGTTTGGTCCTTATGTACTGTCGAGTCCAAATAGGACTTCAGTCTGTTAGAGAGGACCTTGGCAAATATCTTGTAGTCCGCACAGAGTAATGCCACAAGCCTCCAGTTCACACAAGGCCCCTTTTTTAGGCAGGTGAGTCAGAGCCGCCCGACGGCAGCTCATCAGCAACTCTCCGACACATTCACACAACACGCAAAAGAAGTCCTGTCCAATTATTCCACAGAATTTTTTATAAAACTCCACTGGGAGTCCATCGACCCCCGGTGCACGACCGGGGGACATCTGGGTTACGGCCTCTGCCAGTTCATGGGACTACAGAGGAATGTCCATTTCATCCCTCTGTGCCAGAGTGAGCTTAGGGAGTTCTGTGAATAAGACCTGAGCACACATAGGATCACACATTTGTGCCCTATACAACTCAGTTTAAAACTCCACAGTTCACTCCTGCATCTCTCCCACCACAGAGGTCACCCGCCCATCAGACAGCCGTAGATAATGCATACCCTTGGCTTCACCGCTCTGTCTTTCCAAAACAAAGAATAAGGAGCTTGGAGCATCCATCTCCTTGAGCATGGAGAACCTAGCTCTTACAAGTGTTCCCTTTGCTTTAACCTGGAAAAAACTGCCCAGGTCCCTACGTAATTCAGCTAAATTAGCCTAGAGGCCTACATTGCCTTGCCCCACCATCTCTATCTCCATCTCACTAATACACCGCTCTAGTTCCTCCAATACTCTCCTAGCCTATGAGGATGAGAGAGCTGTGTACTGTTGACAGAAAAGCCGAATTTGCACTTTCCCCACATCCCACCATTGACTCAGAGACTCATACTCTTCTCTTCGCTGCCCCCACCTTTCCCAAAAAGTCTGGAAACCTGAGCAAAAAATGGCATCTTGTAAGAGCTTTACATTAAACTTCCAATAGGATGCCTGCCGGGGCCCTGGTGAAATAGACAGCCGAGCCATGGTTAGGTGGTGATCCAAAAAACCCACCGGGAGAATGGTAGCGCCCAGCAGCCTATTGCTCTGATTCCTGGACATGCAAAACCGATTGAGTCAGGCTGCACTCACCCTAGCCCCAAAGACCTTCACCCATGTAATCCGTCTTGTGTTGGGATGTCTAGTTCTCCAAACATCCACTAAGTCAAACTGATTAATTATGTCCCTTAACACCCCCACTGAGCCTGAATGAGGCTCCTCCCCATTTCTGTCTTTTGTAAAGTCCATCGTACAATTCCAGTCCCCATCAACTACCAGCGTCTCCTCAGGTGTTACCTGTGAGAGTTTCTGTCTAAGACAAACAGAAGCATCCTCTCTATCGCTGTGTTAGTCACATACACATTTATAAGGACAAAACCCCTGTGGTTACTTTCTGCTTTTACTACAAGCAGTCTACCCTTACACACCTCCTTTGAGGAGACATTTTTTTTACAGCCAGACCCGGTGCAAAAAGGACTGCCACCCTGCACTAACATTTGTCCTATGGCTCAGCACACTTGCCCCTTTCCACCAGAGCCCCAAATCAACTTGATTCACCACATCACTATACATCTCCTACAGAAACAACACCTGTACTTTTTTTTTGTTTTACATATTCATGCAACAGACTCCTCTTTCTTACATCTCTGGTGCCATTTATATTGAGCGACCCGAAGAGTCTCCATAAGAAGTGTGAGAAAAGCCAGCAAAAGAAAGAGACCAAAAGGTCAAGAGGTCAAAAAGCCCCAGTGCCAGAAAAAACTACTAATCTAAACAGTGTCTGAAGGTCAACCTTTACGCACTGTTGTGACCCATTTCCTCAACCTAAAACGTTTCCTGGGTGAGAGGACACCATGCCCCTCATTTTACATACCGTGTTGTGCTGATCTTAAAAAACTTTCTCGGACTGTAAAAAAAAAAGATTCAAGATTAAACTTTTGTTTACCCTTTAGTCTCATTCAGGAACATTGACAGTTCCCTCACAGTGTACTTTGACCCCTCTGCCTGACTGGCTGTCAGCTCTGGACCTATTGAGGAGGAGTCTGAAAAGAAAGCCTCCTCATCGTCCTCCTCCTCAGACTCACCTTCCTCCTCCTCATCTACCATCCTGACCACCTGCCCTTTCTCTCAAGACGTCGCCTCCCCCACTGCACCAGGCAAAAGTTCCTTGGTGTCTTTTACCACACCAGCTTGCCCTCCCACTTCCTTTCTTCTCCACCTTTTTCCTCTTCCGCATAACACCCCCCCCACTATAATCTCCTCATCCACTAGCATAACCTGACTAGACCTAGCCTCATCTACACCACCATCTATAACCTGACTAGACCCAGCCTCATCTACACCACCATCTATAACCTGACTAGACCCAGTCTCATCTACACCACCGTTATAACCTGACTAGACCCAGCCTCATCTACACCACCATCTATAACCTGACTAGACCCAGCCTCATCTACACCACCATCTATAACCTGACTAGACCCAGCCTCATCTACACCACCATCTATAACCTGACTAGACCCAGCCTCATCTACACCACCATCTATAGCATGACTAGACCCAGCCTCATCTACACCACCATCTATAGCATGACTAGACCCAGCCTCATCTACACCACCATCTATAACCTGACTAGACCCAGCCTCATCTACACCACCATCTATAACCTGACTAGACCCAGCCTCATCTACACCACCATCTATAACCTGACTAGACCCAGCCTCATCTACATCACCATCTATAACCTGACTAGACCCAGCCTCATCTACGCCACCATCTATAACATGAATAGACCCAGCCTCATCTACACCACCATCTATAGCATGACTAGACCCAGCCTCATCAACACCACCATCTATAGCATGACTAGACCCAGCCTCATCTACACCACCATCTATAGCATGACTAGACCCAGCCTCATCTACACCACCATCTATAGCATTACTAGAGCCAGCCTCATCTACACCACCATCTATAGCATGACTAGACCCAGCCTCATCTACACCACCATCTATAGCATGACTAGACCCAGCCTCATCTACACCACCATCTATAACCTGACTAGACCCAGCCTCATCTACACCACCATCTATAACCTGACTAGACCCAGCCTCATCTACACCACCATCTATAACATGACTAGACCCAGCCTCATCTACACCACCATCTATAGCATGACTAGACCCAGCCTCATCTACACCACCATCTATAGCAGGGGTGTCAAACTCATTCCACGGAGGGCCTAGTGTCTGCAGGTTTTTGGTTTTTCCTTTCAATAAAGCCCTAGACAACCAGGTGTGGGGAGTTCCTAATTAATTAGTGATGTTAATTCATCAATCAAGTACAAGGGAGGAGCGAAAACCCGCAGACACTCGGCCCCCCGTGGAATGAGTTTGACACCTGTGATCTATAGCATGACTAGACCCAGCCTCATCTACACCACCATCTATAGCATTACTAGACCCAGCCTCTGCTGCCTGCATCTCATTGCCCCCTGCAAGACAACCTCGATTTCCTCCACTGGTGCTTGTGCCCTCACGTTGTCTACGGCTTTTATGTGGGCACGCAAAGCTCTTATGCCAAAAATCCCCACAATCAAAACAGCGTAGACTATCTGTGCTGAGCCCTTCCCCATGCCCCACTTTAAAATGCACATTTAACTGTTGCTCATTGTTAATTAGAAACTTGAACTCTAGTCTCCGGAACGAAACAACGTGCGCAAAGATTGCTGTACAAATCAAATCAAATCAAATGTATTTATATAGCCCTTCTTACATCAGCTGATATCTCAAAGTGCTGTACAGAAACCCAGCCTAAAACCCCAAACAGCAAGCAATGCAGGTGTAGAAGCACGGTGGCTAGGAAAAACTCCCTAGAAAGGCCAAAACCTAGGAAGAAACCTAGAGAGGAACCAGGCTATGAGGGGTGGCAGTCCTCTTCTGGCTGTGCCGGGTGGAGATTATAACAGAACATGGCCAAGATGTTCAAATGTTCATATATGACCAGCATGGTCAAATAATAATAATCACAGTGGTTGTCGAGCGTGCAACAGGTCAGCAGCTCAGGAGTGAATGTCAGTTGACTTTCATAGCCGATCATTCAGAGTATCTCCACTGCTCCTGCTGTCTCTAGAGAGTTGAAAACATCAGGTCTGGGACCGGTACCACGTCCGGTGAACAGGTCAGGGTTCCATAGCCGCAGGCAGAACAGTTGAAACTGGAGTAGCAGCACGGCCAGGTGGACTGGGGACAGCAAGGAGTCATCAGTCCAGGTAGTCCTGAGACATGGTCCTAGGGCTCAGATCCTCAAAGAGAGAGAAAGAGAGAGAAAAAGAGATAGGAAAAAGTGAGAGAAAAAGAGAGAGAATTAGAGAGAGCATACTTAAATTCACACAGGACACCAGATAAGACAGGAGAAGCACTCCAGATATAACAAACTGACCCTAGCCCCCCGACACATAAACTACTGCAGCATAAATACTGGAGGCTTAGACAGGAGGGGTCGGAAGACACTGTGGCCCCGTCCGACGATACCCCCGGACAGGGCCAAACAGGCAGGATATAACCCCACCCACTTTGCCAAAGGACAGCACCCACACCACTAGAGGGATATCTTCAACCACCAACTTACCTTCCTGAGACAAGGCCGAGTATAGCCCACAAAGATCTCCGCCACGGCACAACACAAGGGGGAGGCGCCAACCCAGATAAAAAGATCACGTCAGTGACTCAACCCATTCAAATGACGCACCCCTCCTAGGGACGGCATGAAAGAGCACCAGCAAGCCAGTGACTCAGCCCCTGTAATAGGGTTAGAGGCAGAGAATCCCAGTGGAGAGAGGGGAACCGGCCAGGCAGAGACAGCAAGGGCGGTTCTTTGCTCCAGAGCCTTTCCGTTCACCTTCACACTCCTGGGCCAGACTACACTCAATCATAGAACCTACTGAAGAGATGAGTCTTCAATAAAGACTTAAAGGTTGAGACCAAGTCTGCGTCTCTCACATGGGCAGACCATTCCCATAAAACTGGAGCTCTATAGGAGAAAGCCCTGCCTCCAGCTGTTTGCTTAGACATTCTAGGGACAATAAGGAGGCCTGCGTCTTGTGACCATAGCATACGTGTAGGTATGTACGGCAGGACCAAATCAGAAAGATAGGTAGGAGCAGTAAAGGTTAGCATGAAAACCTTTGTAGGTTTTAGGTTAGCAGTAAAACCTTGAAATCAGCCCTTGCCTTAAAACTTCTTATGGCTGCAGGGGCAGTATTGAGTAGCTTGGATGAAAGGTGCCCAGAGTAAACGGCCTGCTCCTCAGTCATAGTTGCTAATATATGCATATTATTAGTAGTAGTATTGGATAGAAAACACTCTGAAGTTTCTAAAACAGTTTAAATTATGTATGTGAGTATAACAGAACTCATTTGGCAAAAACCTGAGAAGTTCCACTTCCTGTTTGGTAGATTTTCAACCAAGGTCCCATTGAAATTACAGCCAGATATGGATGAGTTTTCACTTCCTACGGCTTCCACTAGATGTCAACAGTCAATAGAACTTTGTCTGATGACTCTAATGTGAAGGGGGGCCGAAGGAGACAGGAATTAGTAATCATTGCCATGAGGTGACCACGCATTGAACACGCGCCTTCACATGAGGAGGACCTCCGTTCCATCGCTCAACTGAAGTCAATGTAATTCTCCGGTTGGAACGTTATTCAAGATGTATGTTAACAACATTCTAAATATTGATTTAATACATCGTTTGACATGTTTCTACTGACTATTACGGAACTTTTGGACATTTCGGACATTTCTTCACGTTATAGTGGACGCACTTTGTGACTTTGGAATTGTTTACCAAACGCGCTAACCAAAGTAGCTAATTGTACATAAATAATAGACATTATCGACCAAATCAAGCATTTATTGTGGACCTGGGATTCCTGGGAGTGCATTCTGATGTAGATCATCAAAGGTAAGCAAACATTTATCATGTATTTTCTGGTTTCTGTTGAGTCCAACATGGCGGCTAATTTGGCTATTGTTCTGAGCTCCGTCTCAGATTATTGCATGGTTTGCTTTTTCTGTAAAGTTCTTTTGAAATCTGACACAGCATTTGCATTAAGGAGAGGTATATCTATAATTCCATGTGTATAACTTGTATTATCATCTACATTTATGATGAGTATTTTTGTTGAAACGATGTGGCTATGCACTATCACTGGATAATTTTGGAACTAGTGAATGTAACGTGCCAATGTAAACTCACATTTTTTTTATAGAAATATGAACTTTATCAAACAAAACATGCATGTATTGTGTAACATGAAGTCCTATGAGTGTCATCTGATGAAGATCATCAAAGGTTAGTGATTAATCTTAGCTATATATCTGCTTTTTGTGACTGCTATCTTTCGCTGGAAAAATGGCTGTGCTTATTGTGGTTTGGTGTGACCTAACATAATTGTTTGTAGTCCTTTCGCTGAAAAGCATATTTGAAATCGGACACTTTGGTGGGATTAACAACAAGATTACCTTTAAAAGGGTATAAGACACATGTATGTCTGAGGAATTTTAATTATGAGATTTCTGTTTTTTGAATATGGCGCCCTGCACTTTCACTGGCTGTTGTCTTATGGATCCCGTTAGCGGAATTGCAGCCATATGAAGTTAACCACCTAACTGAGGAACTCAATGTAACCTTGCGCAATACCCTAGATGCAGTCGCACCCCTAAAAACAAAAACAAAATTTCATAAGAAACTAGCTCCCTGGTATACAGAAAATACCCGAGCTCTGAAGCAAGCTTCCAGAAAATTGGAACGGAAATGGCATTACACCAAACTGGAAGTCTTCCGACTACCTTGGAAAGACAATACCGTGCAGTATCGAAGAGCCCTCACTGCTGCTCGATCATCCTATTTTTCCAACTTAGTTGAGGAAAATAAGAGCAATCCAAAATGTATTTTTGATCATGTTGAAAAAAAAGCAGAATTCACCAAGAGAGGATGGCTTCCACTTCAGCAGTGATACATTCATGAACTTCTTTGAGGAAAAGCTCATTAGAAAACAAAATACAGACTCCTCTTTAAATCTGCATATTCCTCCAAAGCTAAGTTGTCCTGAGTCTGCACAACTCTGCCGGGACCTAGGACCAAGGGAGACACTTAAGTGCTTTAGTACTATATCTCTTGACACTTTGATGAAAATAATAATGGCCTCTAAACCTACAAGCAGCATACTGGACCCTATTCCAACTAAACTACTGAAAGAGCTGCTTCCTGTGCTTGGCCCTCCTATGTTGAACATAATAAACGGCTCTCTATCCACCGGATGTGTACCAAACTCACTAAAAGTGGCAGTAATAAAGCCTCTCTTGAAAAAGCCAAACCTTGACCCAGAAAATATAAAAAACTATCGGCCTATATCGAATCTCCCATTCCTCAAATTTTTTTGAAAAAGCTGTTGCGTAGTAACTCACTGCCTTCCTGAAGAGAAAAAATGTATACGAAACGCTTCAGTCTGGTTTTAGACCCCATCATAGCACTGAGACTGCACTTGTGAAGGTGGTAAATGACCTTTTAATGGCGTCAGACTGAGGCTCTGCATCTGTCCTCGTGCTCCTAGACCTTAGTGCTGCTTTTGATACCATCAATCATCACATTCTTTTGGAGAGATTGGAAACCCAAATTGGTCTACATGAACAAGTTCTGGCCTGGTTTAGATCTTATCTGTCGGAAAGATATTAGCCTGTCTCTGTGGCTGGCTTGTCCTCTGACAAATCATCTGTACATTTTGGTGTTCCTCAAGGCTCCGTTTTAGGACCACAATTGTTTTCACTATATATTTTACCTCTTGGTGATGTCATTCGGAAACATCATGTTAACTTTCACTGCTATGCAGATGACACACAGCTGTACAGTTCAATGAAACATGGTGAAGCCCCAAAATTGCCCTCGCTAGAAGCCTGTGTTTCAGACATAAGGAAGTGGATGGCTGCAAATGTTTTACTTTTGAACTTGGACAAAACAGAGATGCTAGTTCTAGGTCCCAAGAAACAAAGAGATCTTCTGTTGAATCTGACAATTAATCTTGATGGTTGTACAGTCGTCTCAAATAAAACTGTGAAAGACCTCGGCGTTACTCTGGACCGTGATCTCTCTTTTGACGAACATATCAAGACTGTTTCAAGGACAACTTGTTTCCATCTACGTAACATTGCAAAAATCTGAAACTTTCTGTCCAAAAATGATGCAGAAAAATGTATCCATGTTTTTTTTTACTTCTAGATTAGACTATGGCAATGCTCTACTTTCCGGCTATTCGGATAAAGCACTAAATAAACTTCAGTTAGTGCTAAACACGCCTGCTAGAATCTTGACTAGAACCAAATAATTTGATCATATTACTCCAGTGCTAGCCTCTCTACACTGTTACAGTTTTTCTCAGTCGCTTTGGTGCATTTCTTAGATCAAAAGTGCAATTCTTGATACTACTTGCACAAATTCCGAATTATCTAGTCACTTGTGCACATCATTAAAGCAATTTCTTATTCCTTTGAACAAATTGCAATTGATAATGTACAAGTGTCAGCTTTTTTTCACATTATCAATTGCTCATGTCATGTTGATCAAAATATAGTAGATGGTTCTCTGTTGAATAGTCTTACCCCTCAAAACATCTAGGCATTAGTTCCTTGCATAAGCCATTACATGCAAAATTGTTGAACTATTTGTCATAAACTGTCAAGCATAGTTTTACACATTTCTATTAGACCTTTTGTACAAAAACGTGAATTGATGAATCGTGCAGGTGAAATTGATCCTCACTCATGAAGGAATGTAAAGTGTTAGTTCAACCAACAATCAACCAGTTGTCTAAATTGCTCAAAGGTGCATCTCATGAAGAATCAATTGGCAAGCATATATAGACAGACCACAACACAGAGTTGCAATTTTCCAATAATGGATGGACCAGGAAACGAACAGGGCCAACAGCCAAGAGGAGGAAGAAGAGGAGCAAGGATGCGTGGTGGAAGGCAAAACAGAGGAAGAGGCAGAAGAGGACATAGGCGCATATCTGATGACATAAGGGCCACTATTGTAGACCATGTTGTCAATCATGGCCTTACAATGGCTGAGGCGGGTCGAAGGGTGCAGCCGAATATTGGGAGATCAACCGTGTCCTCAATAGTTCAAACGTTTCGAAGAGAGAACAGGTATGTCCACCAATGTACAATGCACTGTTACTGTATATAAGCAGTATACTGTATACTTCCTACAATGCTTCATATTACAGTAGTCCACTTGTATTTCACAGCATACAGAAATATACTCTATACAGACACATACTGCACCTTACATGCACCCACCTGTATGTTTTACAGGAAAATGTGTGTTCGCATAGTTTTTGTCTATGTGAAAGTGTGCGATGCATCACTGCATTTTTCCCCACATAGGACTGCAAGATTACCTCAAACCGGTGGCAGAGGACGCCTTTTCACACCTCAACAGGTGGAGGCTATTTGCACCATGGTGCGAGCAAACAATACCATGAGACTCAGGGAAATACAAAGGACCATTATAGAAGACAACGATGTCTTTGAAAACATCCATACGGTTAGCATCTCAACCATCGACAGGGTGCTGCATAGAAACCAGACGAGTATGAAACAGCTGTACCGTGTACCGTTCCAAAGGAATGAGGACAGAGTTAAGGAGCTACGGTACCAGTATGTACAGGTAAAACATATACCCTACTTTACAGCAACATTTTATAGTGATACATAGTACAGTAAGCATAAACTGCACACATGTCCATTGATGTGGAAGGAACATGCAATATATGTACATTTTATGTCACTCTTCCTTACCAAAACAAAATCAACTGTGTGTTCTGGGTTATAGCGTATAATGGAGTTGGAATCAAGTGAACCCTCTCCGAACTTTGTATACGTGGATGAGGCTGGCTTCAACCTGACCAAATGCAGAAGGCGGGGTCGGAATATCATCGGTCACAGAGCTACTGTGGATTTGCCAGGCCAAAGGGGAGGAAATATCAGCATGTGTGCTGCTATTTCGGAGCATGGTGTCCTAACCCATATCCCCCTTATAGGGCCATACAACACCCAGCATCTACTCAACTTTTTAGAGACTCTCTACAGGGCTCTCATCCCTGATGATGAGAGGGGTCTGTTTAGAGAGGATTTGCCAAAGTATGTGGTCATTTGTGATAATGTGAGTTTCCATCGATCAAACATCATAAGGCAATGGTTTGTGACCCACCCGAGGAGGCTCATAGAATTCCTCCCACCTTATTCACCATTCCTTAACCCAATTGAGGAGTTCTTTTCAGCATGGAGGTGGAAGGTGTACGATCGTCAGCCACACACACAGATGACCCTGCTGGCTGCAATGGATGCAGCATGTGAGGACATCACAGTAGACGCCTGCAGAGGATGGATAAGGCATTCCAAAAGATTCTTTCCACGTTGCATTGGAAGGGAAAATATCCGGTGTGATGTGGATGAGAATGTGGGCCGACAGACAGGAACGTCTGGATGTGTAGAGACAGCATAACAGTGCTGCGGGCAAAGTTGTGCCTTAGGGGTGGTTTCCTGTGTTTCTTTCTAATTTAGTTTTTTTTCCTTTGTGCCCCTTGGGTTGTCCAGTCTCTTTCAATCAATAACCCGCATACAGTAATATGTAAATAGTACTGTTGAAATTGATATATAATAATATATAATATAATAAATTGATATTGCCATAGAAGTGCAGCCTTGTGCATTTTCAATACAGTAACTGTCATCCAAACCGTAACAAGTTTACGACCTTGTTCGTGAACAATGACTCAATGACTTATCATTCTGATGACACTGACATGATCATTGGCATGAATATTTACTTTTGAGAGACGTACTAAGGATTTTTAGGGACTGACTAGCTTTAGAAACATATCTATTGTATATTGCAGTTTGTACAAATTGTTCTGAGAAATGCACTTATTATTTTGCACATGTTAGGGATGATGTGAAAAATGCACCAAAGCGACTGAGAAAAACTGTAACTAACTTTTGTCCTCTGACGTCCTTGGGTAGGCGGAGGGAGTCTGGAAGGGCATCAATGAATCTTTGGGTTGTCTGAGAATTTATGGCACGACTTTTGATGATCCTTTTTTTGAGGTCTGAGCAGATTATTTGTTTCGATTGCAAACGTAATAAAATGGTGGTCCGATAGTCCAGTATTATGAGGAAAAACATTAAGATCCACAACAATTATTCCACGGGACAAAACTAGGTCCAGAGTATGACTGTGGCAGTGAGTAGGTCCGGAGACATGTTGGACAAATCTCACTGAGTCGACGATGGCCCCGAAAGCCTTTTGGAGTGGCTCTGTATACTTTTCCATGTGAATATTAAAGTCACCAATTTTTTTAATATTATCTGCCATGACTACAAGGTCTGATAGGAATTCAGGGAACTCAGTGAGGAATGGCCCAGGAGGCCTGTAAACCTTAGCTATAAAAGTGATCGAGTAGGCTGCATAGATTTCATGACTAAGAAGCTTAAACCTGTCTAGGACACACGTTCCGCTAGCGGAACCCCCCCCCCACATTCCACTGAAAAGGCAGCGCGGGAAATTCAAAAATATTTTTGGGGAAATATTTAACTTTCACACATTACAAGTCCAATACAGCAAATGAAAGATAAACATCTTGTGAATCCAGCCAACATGTCCGATTTTTTAAATGTTTTACAGTGAAAACACAACATTTATTTATGTTAGCTCACCACCAAATCCAAAAAAGCACAGACATTTTTCACGGCCAACATTAGCTTTCACAAAACCCACAAATAGAGATACAATTAATCACTAACCTTTGAACATCTTCATCAGATTAGTCATACAACATCATGTTACACAAAACATTTATGTTTTGTTCGATAATGTGCATATATATATATAAAAAAAATCTCAGTTTACATTGGCGCGTTACGTGCAGTACTGTTTTGATTCCAAAACATCTGGTGATTTTGCAGAAATACTCATAATAAACATTGATAAAAGATGCAAGTATTATTCACATAATTAAAGATAAACTTATCCTCTATGCAACCGCTGTGTCAGATTTCAAAATAAACTTTACGGAAAAATAATAATCTGAGAACGGCACTCAGAGCACAATCCAGCCAAAGAAATAGTCGCCATTTTGGCGTCAACAAAAGCTACAAAAACACTATAAATATGCACTTACCTTCGAATAACTTCATCAGAAGGCACTCCCAGGATTCCAAGATCGACAATAAATCCATATTTAGGATGTGTTTTACATTAATCATCAATAAGGATCCAACCGGAGAATTTCATTGTCTGAATAAAGAGCATTGGAACGAGAGCACTCTCTCTTGAGCGCGCAAAATGAGACTGACAATTTCTGACGACCACTCAGTAAAATAGCTCCTATGAGCCCCTCCTTTATAGTAGAATCATATAACTAAAATCTAAAGACGGTGACATCTAGTGGAAGCCCTAGGAAGTGTTTGCTCATTCATAACTAGAAGGGGTATCATTTGACACTGTTTTGAAAATTGAGTTATCATTTCCTGTTTTGACCTCTTCTCAGGTTTTTGTCTGCCAAATAAGTTCTGTTATACTTACAAAAATAATTCAAACAGTTTTAGAAACTTCAGAGTGTTTTCTATACAATAGTAATAATAATATGCATGTATTACCTTCTGGGACAGAGTAAGAGGAAATTCCGTTTGGGCACGCAATTTGTTCAAAGTCGAAATGCTGCCCCCTATACCGATGAAGTTTTAAAAGACAAAAACGTATTTTTTTTGTTGTAAATTGACATTTTCTATCATAAATGTTAGCAACACCTCTGCCTTTGCGGGATGCGCAGGGGATATGGTCACTCGTGTAACCAGGAGGTGAGGCCTCAGTCAGGCCAATCACATCAAGATTATGATCAGTGATTAGTTCATTGACTATAACTGCCTTGGAAGTGAGGGATCAAACATTAAGTAGCCCTATTTTGAGATATGAGATATCACAATCTCTTTCAATAATGGCAGGAATGGAGGAGGTCTTTATTCCAGTGAGATTGCTAAAGTGAACACCACCATGTTTAGTTTTGCCCAACCTAGGTCGAGGCACAGACACAGTCTCAATGGGGATAGCTGAGCAGACTACACTGACTGTGCTAGTGGCAGACTCCACTAAGCTGGCAGGCTGGCTAACAGCCTGCTGCCTGGCCTGCACCCTATTTCATTGTGAAGCTAGAGGAGTTAGAGCCCTGTCTATGTTGGTAGATAAGATGAGAGCACCCCTCCAGGTAGGATGGAGTCCGTCACTCCTCAGCAGGCCAGGCTTGGTCCTGTTTGTGGGTGAGTCCCAGAAAGAGGGCCAATTATCTACAAATTCTATCTTTTGGGAGGGGCAGAAAACAGTTTTCAACCAGCGATTGAGTTGTGAGACTCTGCTGTAGAGCTCATCACTCCCCCTAACTGGGAGGGGGCCAGAGACAATTACTCGATGCCGACACATCTTTCTAGCTGATTTACACGCTGAAGCTATGTTGTGCTTGGGGACCTCTGACTGTTTCATCCTAACATCGTTGGTGCCGACGTGGATAACAATATCCCTATACTCTCTACAATCGCCAGTTTTAGCCTTAGCCAGCACCATCTTCAGATTAGCCTTAACGTCGGTAGCCCTGCCCCCTGGTAAACAGTGTGTGATCGCTGGATGATTCGTTTTAAGTCTAATATTGCGGATAATGGAGTCGCCAATGACTAGGATATTCGATTTGTCAGAGCTAATGGTGGGAGGCTTCGGCGTCTCAGACCCTTAATGGGAGGAGTAGAGACCAGAGAAGACTCGGACTCTGACTCGTTGCTTAATGAGGAGAACCGGTTGAAAGTTTCTGTCGGCTGAATGAGCGACACCGGTTGAGCATTCCTACAGCATTTCCCTCCAGAAGCCATGAGAAAGTCATCCGGCTGCGGGGACCGTGTGAGTGGATTTATACTAACGTTACTATCTGTACTTACTGGTGGCACAGACGCTGTTTCATCCTTTCCTACACTTAAATTACCCTTGCCTAAGGATTGTGTCTGAAGTTGGGCTTGCAGCACAGCTATCCTCGCCGTAAGGCGATCGTTCTCCTGTATATTATGAGTACAGCGACTGCAATTAGAAGACATCATGTTAATGTTACTACTTAGCTTCGGCTGGTGGAGGTCCTGACGAACCACGTCCAGATAAAGTGTCCGGAGTGAAAAAGTTGAATCCTCTCCTTTCAATGTTTATAAAAACAATCAGATGAGGCATGAAGGTCAGTAAATTAGGTGACAACTGCTAAAGACACAACAAAACAACCAAAGGTATGCATGGAGAGAGGAACCTATACTATACCACTATATTCCCCTCTATTCCCCTCTATACCCCTCTATAACTCTTTATACCCCCCTCTATACCCCTCTATAACCCTTTATACTCCTCTATACCCTCTATATCCCTCTATACCCCTCTATAACCCTCTATACCCCTCTATACTCCTCTATAACCCTTTATACCACTTTATACCCCTCTATTCCCCTCTATTCCCCTCTATACCATTTATACCCCTCTATACCCCTCTATACCCCTCTATTCCCCTCTATACCCCTCTATACCCCACTATTCCCCTCTATACCCCTCTATACCCCTCTATACCCCTCTATTCAACACTATACCCCTCTATTCCCCACTATACCCCTCTATTCCCCTCTATACCCCTCTATACCCCTCTATACCCCTCTATTCACCTCTATACCCCACTATTCCCCTCTATTCCCCACTATACCCCTCTATACCCCTCTATTCCCCTCTATACCCTTCTATACCCCTCTATACCCCACTATTCCCCTCTATTCCCCTCTATACCCCTCTATTCCCCTCTATTCCCCTCTATTCCCCTCTATTCCCTTCTATACTCCTCTATACCCCTCTATTCCCCTCTATACCCCTCTATACCCCTCTATAACATTTATACCCCTCTATACCCCTTTATACCCCTCTATTCCCCTCTATACACCTCTATACCACTCTATTCCCCTCTATACCATTTATACCCCTCTATACCCCTCTATACCCAACTATACCCCCCTATACCCCTCTATACCCCACTATACCCCTCTATACCATTTATACCCCTCTATACCATTTATACCCCTCTATACCCCTCTATACCCCTCTATTCCCCTCTATTCCCCTCTATACCCCTCTATTCCCCTCTATACCCCTCTATTCCCCTCTATTCCCCTCTATTCCCCTCTATACCCCTCTATTCCCCTCTATACCCCTCTATACCCCTCTATACCCCTCTATTCCCCTCTATACCCCTCTATTCCCCTCTATTCCCCTCTATTCCCCTCTATTCCCCTCTATACCCCTCTATTCCCCTCTATACCCCTCTATACCCCACTATACCCCTCTCTTCCCCTCTATACCATTTATACCCCTCTATACCCCTCTATAACCCTCTATACCCCACTACACCCCTCTATTCCCCACTATACCCCTCTATTCAGCAGCATACCACCCTGCATACCACTGCTGGCTTGCTTCTGAAGCTAAGCAGGGTTGGTCCTGGTCAGTCCCTGGATGGGAGACCAGATGCTGCTGGAAGTGGTGTTGGAGGCCAGTAGGAGGCACTCTTTCCTCTGGTCTAAACAAGGATCCCAATGCCCCAGGGCAGTGATTGGGGACACTGCTCTGTGTAGGGTGCCGTCATTCGGATGGGACGTTAAACGGGTGTCCTGACTCTCTGAGGTCATTAAAGATCCCATGGCACTTATCGTAAGAGTAGGGGTGTTAACCCCGGTGTCCTGGCTAAAATCCCAATCTGGCCCTCAACCATCATGGTCACCTAATAATCCCCAGTTTACAATTGGCTCATTCATCCCCCTCCTCTCCCCTGTAACTATTCCCCAGGTCGTTGCTGCAAATGAGAACGTGTTCTCAGTCAACTTACCTGGTAAAATAATGAAAAAATAAATAAATAAAAAATAAATATTCCCCTCTATACCCCTCTATACCCCTCTATTCCCCTCTATTCCCCTCTATACCCCAATATACCCCTCTATACCATTTATACCCCTCTATACCCCTCTATTCCCCTCTATACCCCAATATACCCCTCTATTCCCCTCTATACCCCTCTATTCCCCTCTATACCCCTCTATACCATTTATACCCCTCTATTCCCCTCTATACCACTTTATACCCCTCTATACCCCTCTATACCCCTCTATACCCCTCTATACCACTTTATTCCCCTCTATACCCCTCTATGCCCCTCTATGCCCCTCTATGCCCCTCTATACCCCACTATACCCCTCTATTCCCCTCTATACCCCTCTATACACCTCTATTCCCCTCTATACACCTCTATTCCCCTCTATACCCCTCTATACCCCACTATACCCCTCTATACCCCTCTATACCCCACTATACCCCTCTATTCCCCTCTATACCCCTCTATACCCCTCTATACCCCTCTATTCCCCTCTATACCCCTCTATTCCCCTCTATACACCTCTATTCCCCTCTATACCCCTCTATACCCCACTATACCCCTCTATACACCTCTATACCCCTCTATACCCCTCTATTCCCCTCTATACACCTCTATTCCCCTCTATACCCATCTATACCCCTCTATTCCCCTCTATACCCCTCTATTCCCCTCTATACACCTCTATTCCACTCTATACCCCTCTATACCCCTCTATACCCCACTATACCCCTCTACACACCTCTATACCCCTTTATTCCCCTCTATACCCCTCTATACCCCACTATACCCCTCTATTCCCCTCTATACACCTCTATACCCCTCTATTCCCCTCTATACACCTCTATTCCCCTCTATACCCCACTATACCCCACTATACCCCTCTATACACCTCTATTCCACTCTATACCCCTCTATTCCCCTCTATACACCT
Source organism: Salvelinus fontinalis (assembly GCF_029448725.1). Classification (NCBI taxonomy): domain Eukaryota; kingdom Metazoa; phylum Chordata; class Actinopteri; order Salmoniformes; family Salmonidae; genus Salvelinus; species Salvelinus fontinalis. Next base: position 6,274,068 of record NC_074696.1, read on the forward strand.
CTATTCCCCTCTATACCCATCTATACCCCTCTATTCCCCCCTATTCCCCTCTATTCCCCTCTATACCCCTCTATTCCCCTCTATTCCCCTCTATACCCCTCTATACCCCACTATTCCCCTCTATTCCCCTCTATTCCCCTCTATACACCTCTATTCCCCTCTATACCCCTCTATACCCCTCTATACCCCTCTCTTCCCCTCTATACCCCTCTCTTCCCCTCTATACCCATCTATACCCCTCTATTCCCCTCTATTCCCCTCTATACCCCTCTATACACCTCTATTCCCCTCTATACCCCTCTATACCCCACTATACCCCTCTATACACCTCTATACCCCTTTATTCCCCTCTATACCCCTCTATACCCCACTATACCCCTCTATTCCCCTCTATACACCTCTATTCCCCTCTATACCCCTCTATACCCCACTATACCCCTCTATACACCTCTATTCCCCTCTATACCCCTCTATACCCCACTATACCCCTCTATACACCTCTATACACCTCTATACCCCTCTATACCCCTCTATTCCCCTCTATACACCTCTATACCCCTCTATTCCCCTCTATACACCTCTATTCCCCTCTATACCCCACTATACCCCTCTATACACCTCTATTCCACTCTATACCCCTCTATTCCCCTCTATACACCTCTATTCCCCTCTATACCCCTCTATATCCCCTCTATTCCCCCCTATTCCCCTCTATACCCCTCTATTCCCCTCTATACCCCTCTATACCCCTCTATACCCCACTATTCCCCACTATACCCCTCTATTCCCCTCTATACACCTCTATTCCCCTCTATTCCCCTCTATACCCCTCTATACCCCTCTATACCCCTCTATACCCCACTATACCCCACTATACCCCACTATAACCCTCTATTCCCCACTATACCCCTCTATACACCACTATACCTTTTATTTACCCATCCATTAAAAACTGAGAGAAAAAGAGGGAAATATACATTGAGAGAATGAGAAAAAGAATGAAAGAGAGAAATGGGATAGATTCCTAAAAGGAGAAACTGAATGTGGTATTTATCAGACTACAACAGATGGTTACCAGTCTCCACCCAGCAAACCCCACTATTTGATTGGAAAGTTCCCAGAACATTCTGTGGGTCGCAGCAAATGTTCTCATAACAAACGGTCCAGTCGAGCTAATAATTCTGGCATGTTTTTATAAAACATTCGCCTGATGTTGCGAGAACATTCCTGGAACACATTTAATCTATTCTTTAATTAAAAGGTTCCCATAATGTTTCATTAGGTTGTGGGAACAGTCTGGAAGGGAAATTTTGGAGACATCACAAAAGAAATGTTCAAAAAACAATAATTATTGTACATTGTTTATTGTAGGGAGCAAAAAACATTTACCATTTACACGAATGTTACAAGGACACTTTAAAAAAAAATCTTATTTGAAAGTTCCAAAAACATTTCTTTAGGTTGTGGGAACATTATGGGGATAGAACAAGATAACAAGGTTCCAAAAACATACAACTGTCCAGCTGTGCTGACATTCAGATAATAAATATAACACAAAACATTCCTTTGATGTTGCAAGAATGTTGACAGAACAACCTGAGGTCTTTCAAGGTTCCTAGAACATTTAATTGGGTTGTGGGAAGAGTACAAGATGGTTGTTGCTTCAGAAAAAA